>NC_135814.1:104102611-104433647 GCF_964213995.1 Mustelus asterias | reverse complement strand
CCCCACTCCCCCCCCCCCTCCCCCCCCCCAAATAGCACAGGTTCACAAAATATAAAGCAATTTCAAAACTGAAGGTGCTGGAAAAATAATCAGCAGGTCTGGCAGCATCTGTGGAGAGAGAAACAAGAGTTGATGCTTCAGTGTTGTGGCCTTCTTCAGAACTGTGAAAAGTAAGACTGTAAGTAAATCACTTTGTATGTGGAGTCTGCACATTCTCCCCGTGTCTGCGTGGGTTTCCTCCGGGTGCTCCGGTTTCCTCCCACATTCCAAAGATGTGCAAGTTAGGTGGATTGGCCATGCTAAATTGCCCCTTAATGTCAGAAGAATTAACAGGATAAATAAATACATGGGGTTACAGGGATAGGGCCTGGGTGAGATTGTTGTTGGTTCAGGCTTGATGGGCTGAATGGCCTCCTTCTGCACTGTAGGGATTCTATTCTATGATTCTAAGACATAATAGTGTTAAGTAAGTGAAATGGAAAACTGAGTTTGCTTACCTTTGCATACAAACTATGTTGTAGAGGGACACTGGAAAGACTGTATTATCAATAGTATTAAAAGCTTATTTTTACAGCAATTGAATCAAAATAAATACTTGAGAACTTGGCATTTTTGTCCATGCGTTTCGGTGTTTTTCGTTCCCAGATTAAACATTTAACTGTTGACGAAGTCTTTTCAAGTTGTTATTTAAAAATTAAATGGTGTAAATACAGATCACAAAGAGGACGTCTTCATTTATATAAAAGCAAAATACTGAGGATGTTAGAGATTGGAAATAAAAACGGATGATTCATAGTGGGCAGGAAAGGTTAGCTGTGCAGTTGCTGCTGAGTTTTTACAGCAATTTATATTTTTATTATTGTAAATAGGAGTGGCTCGGTGGCACAGTGGTTAGCATGGGTCACTGTCTGTGCGGAGTCTGCATGTTCTCCGCGTGCGTTTCCTCCAGGTGCTCCGGTTTCCTCCCACAGTCCGAAAGATGTGCTGGTGAGGTGCATTGGCCATGCTAAATTCTCCCTCAGTGTACCCGAACAGGGGAGAACGTGCAGGCTCCACACAGACAGTGACCCGAGCCAGGAATCAAACCTAGGTCCCTGGTGCTGTGAGGCAGCAGTGCTAACCACTGTGCTACCGTGCCACCCTCGTTTTTGTTATGGGGCATTCAACACCTGGACTTGCTCCCAATGGGCACATGCCTGTGAGTGACAGCTGAATAGTCAAATCAGACGTGCTAGGTGGGTGGGGCATATAACACCTGATCTTATTTCTATTGGACAGCTGTCTCTGACTGACACCAAAGAGAAAATGCTGGAAAACCTCAGCAGGTCTGGCAGCATCTGAAAGGAGAGAAAAGAGCTGATGTTTCGAGTCCAAATGACCCTTTGTCAAAGCTAAAAGTGGGAGATATTTATACTGCAGGGGGAGGGAATGAAAGATGAGTCATAGCCACAGAAACCAGGGGAAAGGCTGCTAATGGCAGCCCATAGAGTGAATAAAGGGTGTGAATGGCCAAAGGGCAGAGGGTAAACTGTGACAGATGAAGATGTGGTGGTGGTGGGGGTGGGTGGGGGGGATGGGTGGGAGAGAGATAAAATTTAGAAAAAGGGAGAATCATCCAACATGTCCAATTGGAGGCAGAATGTTGGAGGCACATGAAAGGATCTGTGGCACGGGGGGAGGGGGGGTGCGGGGTGGAGGGCTCTTGCCCAAAGAAGTGGGCACGGAGATGAAGGCGACAAAAGAAGAGTTCAACATCATGTCGAGCCTGGATGGGCATTTCCTTTCTTGAAACGAGGCCTGAACAATTCCCATCCTCCGCCTGGCTGAACTCATTCTATCTCTCAACAACTTCTCCTTTAACTCATCCCACTTTCTCCAAATCAAAGGAGTAGCAATAGGCACCCACATGGGTCCTAGCTACGCTTGTCTTTTTATGGGGTATATGAAACATTCCTTGTTCCAGGCCTACCCAGGTCACCTCCCACAACTCCTTTACCAGTACATCGATGACTATTTTGGTGCTGCTTCATGCTCTCGTCTGGACCTGGAAAAATTCATCAACTTTGCTTCCAGTTTCCACCCTTCCATCACCTTCACCTGGTCCATCTCAGACACTTCCCTTCCCTTCCTTGACCTTTCTGCTCCTATTTCCGACAATAGACTATCTACCAATATCCATTACAAGCCCACTGACTCCCACAGCTATCTGGACTACAGCTCTTCACACCCTACATTCTGTAAGGACTCCATCCCTTTCTCTCAGCTCCTTTGCCTCTGTCGCATTTGTTCCGAAAGTGCCACTTTCCAAAGTGGTGCTTCTAATATGTGCTCCTTTTTCCTCAACTGTGGATTCCCACCCACAGTTGTCGACAGGGCCCTCAACAGCGTGCGGTCCATCTCCTGTGCCACGAACCTCACCCCCTCCCCTCCCTCCCAGAGCAAGGATAGAATCCCCCTTGTTCTCATATTTCATCCCACCAGCCTCTGCATGCAATGCATAATCCTCCACCATTTTTGCCAACTCTAGCCACCACTAAACACATCTTCATTCACTCTGACTGTCAGCATTCCACAGAGACCATTCCCTCCAGGATAACCTAGTCCACTCCTCCACTATACATAACACCTCTCCTGTCACTCATGGTACCTTCCCATGCAATTGCAGAAGGTGTAACACCTGTCCCTTTACCTCTCCCATGCTCACCATCCAAGGTCCAAAACACTCATTCCAGGTTAAGCAGTGTTTCACTGGCACCTCTTTCAATTTGGTCTATTGCATTCGCTGCTCCCAATGTGGTCTCCTCTATATCGGAGAGACCAAGCGTTGACTGGGTGATCGCTTTGCTGAGCACCTTCGGTCTGTGTGCAATCAGGACCCTGATCTTCCCGTCGCTTGCCATTTTAACACACGATCCTGCTCCCATGCCCACATGTCTGTCCTTGGCCTGCTGCAGGCTCAACGCAAACTGGAGGAACAGCATCTCAACTTCTGGCTAGGCATTTTACAGCTTTCCGGTCTCAACATTGAATTCAACAACTTCAGATGATTTGTTCTACCCCACCTCAAATCCTTTGTTTTCATCATATTTAATTTTTTACTGTTCTCCACCTTTTATTTCCTCATTGTCTTTCTTCATTTTTCTTTTCCCCTCCGCACTCTTTCCCCCTACTTTCCTTACCTTTTCTCCCCCTTTCCCCCCCTTTTTTAAATTTTACCTCTCTCCCACCCATCCCCCCTCCTCCCCCCTCATCTCCATCTGTCACAGTTTACCCTCTGGTTTCAACTTCTCTGCCGTTTGGCCATTCACACCCTTTATTCTCTCCATGGAAAGCCATTAGCAGCATTTTCTCCTGGGTTTCTGTAGCTATGACTCTTCTTTCATTCCCTCATCCTGCAGTATGAACATAAATCATAGAATCCCTACAGTGCAGAAGGAGGCTATTTGGCCCATCGAGTCCGCATTGACTACAGTCCCACCCAAGCTCTATTCCCGCAACCCCACACATTTACCCTGCCAATCCCTCTGACGTGGAGATGCCGGCGTTGGACTGGGGTAAACACAGTAAGGCTTTTGCTACCAAATAAACCTGTTGGACTTTAACCTGGTGTTGTTAAACTTCTTACTGTGGTAATCCCTCTGACAACCAGGGTCAATCTTGCATGGCCAATCAATCTAACCCGCACATCTTTGGACTGCAGGAGGAAACCGGAGCACCCGGAGGAAACCCACGCAGACACGGGGAGAACGTGCAAACTTCACACTGACAGTGACCCAAGCCGGGATTTGAACCCGGGTCCCTGGCACTGTGAGGCAGCAGTGCTAACCACTGTGCCACCCTGCCTCCCCAAACTTTCCACTTTTTATGCCTTTTAATTTTGACAAAGGGTCATCTGGACTCGAAACGTTGGCTCTTTTCTCTCCTTACAGATGCTGCCAGACCTGCTGAGATTTTCCAGCATTTTCTCTTTTGGTTTCTGATTCCAGCTTTCTTTTAGGGCAAAACAAATAAACTAACTCAAATTAACTCAGGGACAAAGTAAAAGGGGCAGCTCCCCAAAAGGAGGGGGAACAGCCCGAACAGAACCAAAGTACAAAGGAAACTTAAAACATTAAATCATAATGTGATTATCGGGGTCTATAATGCACCCCAGCCCCTGCGGTCCCCAACGGGTGCAGAAGGCATCAACTGCGTCCGTGGACAACGCATGCTCCCTCTCCAGCGACACCTGGCCGTGAATGTAGCCGCGGTAGAGGGACAGACAGTCAGGATGAACGGCCCCGTCGATCGCCCGCTGCCTGGACCCGTTAATGGCGTGTCTCGCCAGGCCCAGGAGCAGGTTCACGAGGAGGTTGCCATCCTGACCCGCCCCTCTCCAGGTGTCCGTAGATCAGGAGCGTGGGACTGAAGTGCAAACAAAACATCAATAACAGGTTCTTCAGGAAAACAAAAAGGGAGTGCAACCTAAGACACAAAACGTAGACATGGTCCACGGACTCCACAAGGCCACAGAAGGGACAAGCTTGGGAGTCCGTGAACCCAAAAAACCTACGAATGTACAATACCGCTACATGCATCACCCTCCACCCCAGGTCCCCAAGATAATTGGGGGAGATCCCTCTGTAGAGGGACCTCCACTGGGGATCTCTGCCGCCCAGCGGCAACAAGGCCCGCCAAGGTGTATCCGGGCGACAGGCGAGGATGCGGTAGTGAAAGGTGTGCAGCAGCAGCCCGTACAGGAAACGCCTCCGCGTGGTGGAAAAACTCACCGAGGACATTTCCGTGAGGCGGCACATGCTGTGGGGCACCTGACCCGGGAGGGGGGGTCTAGGCTTTGGGCCAATGTGGCATTCCGTCTGAGCAGGGGAGCGCTCGGGCGGGATCCCACCGCACGCCTGCGCCGCCTCGAGACCTCGTGCACATTCAGGGACGAGCACGACCGTCCTATGGTCTTGGATGGCTTTGGCCGTGCACCAGACGGGCGCCCCCGCCCGCTCAGCCGGGGGGGGGGCTCATCAGCACGGCCCCCCCCAATCCTGATCACCCCGTGTCCACATCCCTCCTCCTGACCAGCCACCTGAAGTTTAGATTCCAGCATCTGCAGGAATTTGCTTTGGTCTTTGATTGACAGCGGGTTGGTCCAATCCTCAACGCTGGAGGTGGGGCGGCGCGCGAGGGTGGACTCGCGCCACCTTGCGGGAGCAAAAGCACCGCCTCTCCTCCTTCCTATTGGATAAATGCCTCTGACTGACAGCGGAGCAGCCCAATCAACGGAGCCGTGGCGCTGGCAGGCGCGGCACGTGGGATGTTGGGCTCAGTCAACCCGCCCCCTGTGGTTGAATCCTCTTCCTATTGGAAGGTCGGGTGTGATTGACAGCGGGCCGCCCCAATCAGCAGCGCTGTAGGGGTGCGGCGCGCGCGGTTTGAAGGAGCCGGCCTGGCGGGGTGAAGACGATGCGGCGACGGCGGCAGCAGCAGCAAGATGGCGGTGCGCAGCAGCGGGCCGGTACCTCAGGGCAAAGCGGCGGCGTGGACCAGGCGGAGGTGGAGACCGCCTTCCAGCAATTGTAAGAGGGGTTTTTATTCGGCGCATTTTGCGGTCTTTGTTGACAAACTCACCGCATTCGGTGGTGCGGAGAGCGGGTCTGGGGACGCTGGCGGCAGCACCGGCTTATTTTACTGGAATGCTTCAGGAATCAGCCCCGGTGATGGAGGAACGCCAGGCCCGAGGTTTTGCTGCTATCTTGGTGCTGCAGTTGCATGGGGACCTGGAGGAGTCACTTGTGAAAGGACAGTCCCCTGTTCCTGCATCTCACTCCCTGCAGCAATGGACGCGAAAGCTGCTTGGTGCCCATTTTTGTCATTATTGCTGCTTCATTTAATTTGGTTTATTATTGTCACGTGTGTTAGTATACAGTGAAAAGTATTGTTTCTTACACGCTATATAGACAAAGCATACCATTCATAGAGAAGGAGAGGTTGCAGAATGTAGTGTTACAGTCATAGTGTAGAGAAAGATCAACTTAATGCAAGGTAGGTCCATTCAAAAGTCTGACAGCAGCAGGGAAGAAGCTGTTCTTGAGTCGGTTGGGAGGTGACCTTCGACTTTTGTATCTTTTTCCCGAGGGAAGAAGGTGGAAGAGTGAATGTCCGGGGCCCTTAATTGTGCTGGCTGGTTTGCTGAGGCAGCGGGAAGTGTAGACAGAGTCAGTGGATGGGAGGCTGGTTTGCGTGATGGATTGGGCTACATTCATGACCTTTTATAGTTCCTTTATGGTCTTGGGCAGAGCAGGAGCCATACCAAGCTGTGATACAACCAGAAAGAATGCTTCATGGTACATCTGTAAAAGTTGGTGAGAGTTCTGGCTGACTAAACTCAAACTAATTCAATTTTGGTGCAAGAATGCTTCACTTTGCCCTGAGCCCCCACCAAAAAAAAAGACTGTTGCAGCTTCTGCCCCTCCAGAAGAAACCATTTTCAGACCTCCTGAGATTTTCCAGCATTTTCTCTTTTGTTGCAAATGCTGGAATCTGAAATGTTCAGCTTTTTAAAACTTTTTAAAATTGCCTCAATTGGAAGAGCCTCTGTATGCCACATTTTAGCACTCTAATTTGCCATCCTCCTCGACAGTGTAGGCATGTATTGTACATCGCAACAGAGCATAAAGTAAAAGTTTACTTAGTCACAAGTAGACTTACATTAACATCGCAATGAAGTTACTGTGAAAATCCCCTAGACGCCACACTCTGGTGCCTGTTCAGGTACATTGAGGGAGAATTTAGCATGGCCAATTCACCTAACCTGCACATCTTTGGACTGTGGGAGCACCTGGAGGAAACCCATGGGGAGAACGTGCAGACTCCACACAGACAGTAACCCGGGTGCCTGGTGCTGTGAGGCAGCAGTGCTAACCACTGTGTGTCCATTGCTTCCAAAAATAAAAACACAAAATGCTGGAAAATCTCAGCAGGACTGACAGCATCTGTGGAGAGCCAAAGATGGAAAAGTTGAGCAGGTCTGAGAGCATCTGTGGAGATGCTGTTAGACCTACTGAAATTTTCCAGCATTTTCTGCTTTTGTTTCAGATTCCAGTATCTGCAGTATTTCGCTTGCATCTAAAAATGTTCGACACACTTTTTTGAAAAGCATCTTGATAATGGTGTTACTCATAGAATGTTCTTTTATCCCAGATTCTCCTGTGAAATGTTTTGCAGTAGCTGTGAACTGCACAACTCTTTCCTCTCTTTCCCCCCCGCCCCCCAAAAGAACAGACGTTTTATCATTTGGCGCCTTGTTGTTTTCCCAGACATGCTGACTTTCTCAGGTGTTTCCTGTCCTCTAGTGGCCTCTGCATGAATTGACTCAACCTTTTGCTGATTTCAGTCTACACCTCTAGCCCTATAACTTTCTGACTTCACTCCCATCCACACTCAATTTTTCATCCCCACAAGTTCCCCATGCCATGTCCTGGCCACTTCATTGACAAGTGTGGTCTTTTTGCACGCAAGATCCTGATATCTGACCACTTCTCCATCTCCATTGCCAGACTCTGCAACCGTACCACTTGTCATCTGCCCAACTCCCTTGAGTTTAGTCCTTCATTTGTCTTAACATCTCTGCTTCTGTTGACTTGTAGTCAACTGTTTACAAGCTGCCTTTTTGCTCTTGTATCTAGCAAAGTAATCACCATTTCCCACCCCTGTACCTCCAACTTCTTGTCCACAATTAAAAGGGGTTCAAGCCCAAACCTACTTGGCAAACAATTGGTTTAACTGTTTGTTGGCAAATCTTGTTAGACTACATGTGGAATACTGTGACTAGTTTAAATCTCCTCCATCTAGAGAAAGAAATACTGGCTTTGGAGACAGTCCACAGAACGTTCACTAGGTTGATCCTGGGTATGGAGGGATTTTCTTATTAGGAGAGGTTGAGTAGGTTTGACCTGGACTCGGAGTTTAGAAGAATGAGAGGTGACCTTATTGAGAAGTAGGATTCTCGGGGGACTTGACAGGGTAGCTGCTGAGAGGTTGTTTCCCCCCTGTGGGAGTCTAGGACCAGAGGGCATCATCTCAGACTAACCATTTAAGACCCAATGAGGGGGAATTTCTTCTCGGGATAGTGAATCTGGAATTCTTTGCAGCAGCAGGCTGCAGAGACTGGGTTGTTAAGTATGTTGAATAGCAAGAAGTCTCTCAACACCAGGTTAAAGTCCAACAGATTTATTTGGAATCATGTGCTTTCGGAGCGCTGCTCCTTCATGAAGGAGCAGTGCTCCGAAAGCTCATGATTCCAAATAAATCTGTTGGACTTTAACCTGGTGTTGAGAGACTTCTTGCTGTGCCCACCCCAGTCCAACACTGGCATCTCCACATCACGTATGTTGAAGGCCAAGATAGACAGACTTCTAATCAGGGAATTGAGGGTTATGGGGATAAGGTGGGATAGCGGAGTTGATTATCCCATCATATCATCATGGTCTCTTTCACATCAAGCTCTCTGCTATAATCCTTTTTCTTGTCCTTTCAATCTTATTGCAAACACAGGGAACTCCGAGGTTTCTTAGTGTCTAAGATAGTACCCTTCATGCAGCTTTTTTATTGTTTATTTCTCTTCCTTCCCCCCCCCCCCATCCTTTTCCCTACCCTCATTCTAGTCTTCAATGAACCTTTTTGTAGCTTTTCTTCACCTATCATCCTCGAGCACATTTCATCCATAAAATCGACCACCACCTCCAATTTTCTTATTTGCCTCGATGTTAATTGGCAATGTCAATGTTTCCCTTGTTCACGCAGTACCCCTCTCCTTCAAAACTCCTGTCACTGTTCCTCAGACCTATTCTCTCTCAACTACTGCTCCATCACCTTCCACCTCAGCTCCATTTCTCTCCTGCCTTTTTCATCTGAGGAGCTTGGATCTTTCCTTGCTTCCCAAGTATATTCCACTTCGCCTAAAACTGCCTCTTTAAATCCCCCCCAGTCAGGCTTCCATGATTCTCAGAGCGCCAAATTCACACGCTACCTACTCTGTTTTATTAACTCAAAGATTTGTTGGTATTGGGAAAGTTAGCTAAATGTTGCATTTTTTATCAGATGCAAATAAGCTTCTGTAAATACTGTATTGATTTTCTGAACTCAGCGGAACTGGCAGTTTCTATGGAGAGAGAAACCGAGTTCGTGTTTCGAGTCTGTATGTCTGTTCTTCAGAGCTCTCTCCTGTTTATAATTTAGATTTCCAACATCCACAATATTTTGCTTTTTTAGTATTGATTTTTCTTTTTGTTTTTTTTTAATCCAGTTGTGTTTATAGCCCGGGTCTTGATGTTTATTCCCCTGTTTTGAAGTTTGGGCAAACATGAGGCTTATGTCAGTTCCAGTGAGCAAATTACAGGAACAACAATCCCTGGACCACACAACACTATTAGATGTTATGCATTTGGGCATCACACTTTCTCCTTTAGGCAGAGAGTTGCTTCAGGAGCGTCCCTGTTGGGTACAAGAGAAGCATTTGGGTTCTGATACTCGTTATCCATTCACTCATTGTCTTGCATCCACTATAATCGTATTTCAGCTATTTGTGTACAATTCTGGAAGTTAGTTTGATTCAGAAACCTGACAAGATTATAGAAGGTTTATAGACTTTTGAAGAAATTTCTCTGAAAGTAATTTGGCTGTACTCCTGAACAACGCAGCCCGATGTTGGCCTCACTGCTTTATGTACCACGGAGATCCAGTGTAGTTCTTGGCTTTGTTGCATTCTGCACTCCAGTTTGAACTTCAGCGTCTTTGGAAACATCTTTATAGCATCAGGTAGTAATTTGAACCCAAGCGAGCAAGAAGCATTTGATTATAAATGGAATTAGGACAATAATTGAGTAATTTTGTTTAGTAAACTATCTTGAGAAAGTTGTGCCTCAGTGACTGTTTTATTTTTGTTGTAGGTATAATTCTTTGCTTGGCAATAAAGAAAAAGTTGAAACTTCAGCACCAAAGAACAGCCATTCTGCTCACACCGCGCCACAAAAAGATTTGTACAACCTCCTAGCATTGGGGGATGTCCCCCAAAATAAGCTGAAGAGTGTCCCTCACACCCTTAAATCAGGGTGTTCTATCCTATCCGAGCATGTATGGCTGAGAACTATCGACAGTGGCACAGCCATCTCTAGTATCTGCAGCACCGAAGCTGAAACAGCAAGGCTTCCTGCCAAAATACCCGATCTGAAGTGTAACGCATCTCCAGGGAAGGAAGAAGGAAACTTGAAGTCAAACGCTGAGCCTCTGTCCTCTGCTGTGGAGCAGCCAATTCTCAAAGTGGTGGGTTCGAGCGGTACAAACAGCAATGGGAATGGAGAAGACCTTTTTGAATTATCCTCTGATGATGCTATCTCAATAAACTCCGGAGAGGGTTACAGAGAAATGGTCACCTGTGAGGTCTGCTCAGAGATGTTTTGGAAAGTAGTAAATAAAAAGGAAACTAAGAAAAGGGAACGCTCATCAGGCAAGAAAAAACCTTATGGTAGGTTGGCACATTTTCATAATCGTTCCTTAATGCTGATTGTACAAGCGTGTCCTAGTGAAGGCAACATTTGTACCATGGGTGAATTTCAATTATATTTTAATCCATTGTCCCATTAGTGAGAACCTGAGTTGAGCAGGAAACAGATTAAAAGGTTCTATGTACATTTTAGGAATTATTTGTCCTTTACATTAACCCAGTCTATGCCATGATACAGTTGTAGAGAACTTGCCTTTAGTCCATACCCAGGTCGATTTCTCATTAAACATTTAGGAAATGGCACTCAATTGGCTTTGCGTTGAAAAACAAGTTGATCTTTTAGGCACTAGAAATATTTTAGAATTGTCATTCCTTATAGAATCAGTGTGGAAAAAATTGCAGCGCTTTGGGGAAACGGTTGCGGGGGGGGGGGGGTGTGGTTCATAAGATATGGGAGCAGAATTAAGCCATTTGGCCCATCGAGTCTGCTCTGCCATTCGATCGTGGCTGATATGCTCCTCTTTTCTCCGCCCCCCCCCCCTCATTTTCCTGCCTTTTCCCCATAACCCTTCAACCCATTACCAATTAAAAATCTAACTCAAATTTACTCACTGTCCCAGCATCCACCGCACTTTGGCGTAGCAAATTCCACAGATTCACAACCCTTTGGGAGAAGTAGTTTCTCCTCAACTCTGTTTTAAATTTGCTGCCCCTTATCCTATGACCTCTCATCCTAGAATGTCCCACAAGAGGAAACATCCGCTCCACGTCTACTTTATCCATACCTTTTATCATCTTGAATACCTCAATTTGATCTCCCCTCATTCTTCTAAATTTCAGAAAGTATCGGCCTAAACTGTTCAATCTCTCTTCATACGACAAGCCCCTCATCTCTGGAATCAATCTAGTGAACCTCCTCTGAACTGCCTCCAATGCCACTACATCTTTCCTCAAATACGGGGACCAAAACTGTGCACAATACTCCAGGAGCGGCTTCACCAATGCCTTGTATAGTTGCAACAATACTTCCTTACCTTTTATATTCTATTCCTTTAGCTATAAATGCCAACATTCCATTTGCTTTCTTTATTATCTGCTGTACCTGAGTTACATGAGATGAATTGTTCCTTCAGAAGGCTAGCACATACACAACAGGAAGAATGGCCTCCCATACTGCAATCATCCTATGATTTTAGTTCATAGCCAGCCAAGAATTGTCCTTGCACCAGCTGGAGGGCTGGTAGGGAAAAAAGGTTTTGTTTGTAGACAGTTTGCTTAATTACTGGAATACTGAGCATCTGTTTAGAATGCTTATTAAATATCGATTCAGGAAGTGCTCTAGCAGAAGATGTTGCAAAGAGACTTGGTGGCTCTTCCATCTTGAAACACCTCATGTAACGAATACATAAAGATGCAGTGTTTATTATGTAGAACAGTGTGTCTGCCATTTTATACAAAGCAATGAGATGATTAACACTCAGGTGGTTGAAGGAAGAATATTGAACAGAGGTTTTGGAAAGCTTCTTGCTCTGTGTAGTGTCGCAAGATCTTTAACCTCCAACCAGTATCAATTTAACATCTCAATAGAATGGCACCCTCAGCAAGTTAAGTTTGTTTATTAGTCACAAGTAAGGCTTATGTTAACACCACAATGAAGTTACTGTGAAATTCCCCTCGCCGCCACAGTCCGGCGCCTGTTCGGGTCAATGCACCTAACCAGCGCATCTTTCAGAATGTGGGAGAAAACCGGAGCACCCGGAGGAAACCCACGGGGAGAACATGTAGACTCTGTACAGACAGTGATCCAAACTGGGAATCGAACCCGGATCCCTGGCACTGAGGCAGTCGTGCTTGCCACTGTGCCAATGCAGCATTCTCTCAACATTGCGTTGAAGTGCCTGTGTAGTTCACCTGTGTGTGTCCCAACATGGATCTTACACTCTCGTGCTTCAGAAGGGAGTGGTGGTAGTGGCTTGGCCAAGCAGACACTGCAGATACTTGGTGGTATGACAATTCTAGTGTCAATGGGACAGGCTTGTTCATTGAATATTCAGGAGGCTGTATATTTAATGTTTATTAAAATCAGTTGTTAAAAATGAGTCATTCTCTAATCTGAGAGCACTGGTTATCAGATTATCAATTTTTAATTGCACAAACTGCTTGATTGCAAGTTAATTAAATTCAAAATTTCAACTGTGGTAAATCAAATTTAATTGTTTGGCATCATGCCATGAAAAGATCAGAATTATGATTGCATAATAATGACCAATATGTTTGGAAAAAAGCCATTGATGCACTTTCAGCATGATATTCGCCAGCTGTCCTTGAAAATGGCATCATATTACTGTGACACAACAGAAAATGCTGGCAGTACTCAGCAAGTCTAATACCTTCTGTGGAGAGAGAAACAGTTAACCTTCCAGGCTGATGAGCCATCCTTGGAACAGCTTCAAAACATGAATTAGTTGCTGTCAGACTTGCTGACTGTTCCTAGCATTTCATTTTCATTTCAGATTTAAAACATGCACAATATTTTGCTATCATATTAGCATGAGCATGTTGAAAAATAATTACTGTGGTATCTTAGTTTGAACTGTATTATAAATGCAAGTCAAGTTTAGAAAACTCCAGGTGAGAGTGACTGCCCTTGACATCAAGGCTGCATTTAACCAAATATGTCATTAAGGAGCCCAAACAAATCTGGAGTCAATGGGAATTGGGGGGGCGGGGGGACCCTCTGCTGGTTGGAGTCCAACCATAAGATGGTTGTAGTGATTGGAGATCAATCATCTCGGCTCCAGGACATCACTGCAGGAGTTTCTCAGGCTAGTGTCCCAATCCAACCATCTTCAGCTGCTTCATCAATGACCTTTCTTCCATCATAAGGTCAGAAATGGGGAGGTTTGCTGATAACTGCATCATTGGTGTAGTGGTATCACCACTGGGCTAGTAATCCAGAGACCCAGGGCAATGTTCTGGGGACTCGACCTCAAATCCCACCACAGCAGATGGTGAAATTTGAATTCAATAAAAATCTGGAATTAATCTACTGAGAACAGAGACTCAGCCATTGTCGATTGTCATAAAAACCCATCTGGTTCATTAATGTCCTTTAGGGAAGGAAATCTGCTGTCCTTACCTGGCCGACATGTGACTCCGGAGCCACAGCAATGTGGTTGACTCTTAAATACCCTCAGGAATGGGCAATAAATGCAGGTCCAGCCACCAACACCCACATCCCAGGAACAAATTTTTTTTTAAATTCACGACTCCTTAGATACTGAAGCAGTCCATGTTCAGGTGCAGTAAGGCCTGAACAATATCCAAGCTTGAGCTGACAAGTGGCAAATAACACTCGTGCTGCACAAGTGCCAGCAATGACCATCTCCAACAAGAGGATCTAATCATTGCCCCTTTTAATTTTAATAGTGTTACTGCTGCTGAATCCCCCCCTCTATCAACATCCTAGGGGGTTACCATTGACCTAAAACTGAACTGGACCCAGCCATATAAGCTGGGAATCCCGTGGAGAGTAACTTGCCTCCTGATGTGCTAAAGCTGACCACCACGAGTCCTGGTGAATCACATGACTAGGGCGGTCAATAGGGCTTTAAACTAAGTAATGGTGGGGGGAGGATTCAGATGCATGGAAAATTAGAGAAGGGAGGAGTGCAGGTTACTGATACCAGAAAATAAAAGGATAGGACTGTGTGTGGACATCATTTTGCAGCAAGGAATTACACAAATGGGGAAATTTGATATTAGATCAAATTTAAACAGTGATGGCAGATCATGTAGACTGGGGGGAGAGAACAGTGCTTTTGTGTCTGACTCCTCTTGTGACCCCGATTTTTGTTAGTGGTCGTGCCTTCAGCTGTTTGGGTCCTTAAGCTTTGGAATTCCTTCCCTGAAACATGCTCTCTGTTTTAATGTGGTCCTGAAAAGCTGTCCCAATATCTCCTTAAATAGCTCAATATGAAATGTTAACAATTAAGTACGAGTTGCTGTTGGGTGCTTCTTTTGAGACCTGAAGGGTAGGATTAAAACAAAATATCTTAACATGATAAGTGAATGCTTCAGTGCTACTGCTGTGACATGGAACAAGGGTGTATTGTGTGCTTAGCACCATCCATGGATATTGACATTTAGCTTTTCTGTATATTAGTGATTCAAACACTCTAATAAATATGTCCGGCACTAGAGGGTAACAACTGTCTGGATTTAAGTGGAGTGGAGCCTGGACTGAAGCTGCTAATAGCTCAATCTTTGTACGGGTTTCTTTTTCAGATCCCACCTCTTTATCCTGTGACCAGTGGGTCTTGAAAAAACCTTTGCTCAGAAGTCATCAACAGAAGCTTGGAAGGTACTGTAAATTGTGGCATTAAGTCAGCCTGGCGGATAAGATCCTTTGTTTCCCCCACCCCTTAAAATCCTGTTTGTGCATAAAGTTAGTGGAAAAGCTGACCCCACCGCCCCCCCCCCCCCCCCCCTCACTATTCAGTGACAATGTGCTACACTTGTACTGCTAGCAAACCTCAATTTCTCACCCTGCAAGTCCATGTTTTATTCTAACTTGGCACAAGGGATCAGGCAGGCGATACAGGGTGAGGGACTTTAAGACTCTCCCACTCTGTGTCGAGTACCAGTGACATTTGGAATTGGTACACCCGGTGTACAAGTTTGGTGTCTCCTTGCATTTTCGAAGCAATTTTTGAGCAAAAATAGTTCACCGGTGATGAGTATTTCAAACTTTTATGGATGGGCATTGTCTGCTTCATTAGATGTTTATGTAGCCACATCCAGAAAAACAACATTGAAGTCCTTTTATGCACCCTCTTCTGGAGTGCTAAGTATCAACTCTGTTTAAATTTGTATGTTATGACCTATTTGAATTATGATCGTAAGTCAGATGTGTGGGGTAAAAATAGTTTGTTTAATTCCAGAAAGTGTGGTGTTCTTGCGGTTTCTGGTTAGCCCCTGATTATGGGTGAAATAAAACACCGAGAGGCCATTGTTTTTCACAGGTGTCTGTGTGTGTGTATATGTTTAACTTGGTTTTTTACTGCACTTCTTGTCTTCCCCACAATTACATGAGCAATTTTTTTGTGCTGCTGTGGTAACTTTAGGAATGGGGGAATTGATTTTAAAAATTGGCAAGTCGTTGCAGCTTTATAGAACCTTAGTGAGGCTGTACTTGGAATATAGTGTTCAATTCTGGTCGCCACACTACCAGAAGGATGTGGAGGCTTTGAAGAGGGAACAGAAAAGATTTATCAGGATGTTGCCTGGTATGGAGGACATTAGCAATGAGGAAAGTTTGGAGAAACTTGGTTTGTTCTCACTGGAACAACAGAGGTTGAGGGGGTGACCTGAAAGAAGTCTACAAGATTGAGGCGCATGGACAGAGTGGATAGTCAGAAGCTTTTTCCCAGGTTGGAAGTCAATTACTAGGGGGCATAGGTTTAAGGTGCGAGGGGCAAGGGTTAAAGAGTGTGGGCGGCACGGTAGCACAGTGGTTAGCACTGCTGCTTCACAGCTCCAGGGACCCGGGTCCGATTCCCGGCTTGGGTCACTGACTGTGGAGTTGGCACATTCTCCTCGTGTCTGCGTGTGTTTCCTCCAGTTGCTCTGGTTTCCTCCCACAAAGATGTGCGAGTTAGGTTAATTGGCCATGCTAAAATTGCCCGTTAGTGTCCTGAGATGTGATGGTTAGAGGGATTAGTGGGTAAATATGTAGGGATATGGGGGTAGGGCCTGGGTGGGATTGTGGTCGGTGCAGACTCGATGGGCCAAATGGCGTCTTTCTGCACTGTAGGGTATCTGAGATGTATGAGGCAAATATTTTTACACGGAGGGTGGTGGGTGCCTGGAACTCATTGCCGGGGGAGGTGGTGGAAGTGGATACGATAGTGAGTTTTAAGGGGCGTCTGGACAAATACATGAATAGGATGGGAATAGAGTGATATGGTCCCTGGAAGGGTAGGGGGTTTTAGTTCAGTCGGGCAGCATGGTTGGTGCAGGCTTGGAGGGCTGAAGGGCCTGTTCCTGCGCTGGAATATTCTTTGCTCTTTGAGGTGAGCTCCAGAATGATTCCAGTGCTACTTTACATCATGCTGCAGATGCAAAGAAACAGCATAACTTCGGAAAAGAATATATAGGTGGTTCCTCATATTCTCCTTATGAATTTTATAAAGGGAAACACTTGTGGCACTGAAATTGATTTCTTCCTAAATGCAAATTTTTCCAACCCAGCAGTTCTAGGTTCTCGTTTGTATTTGCACCTTGCATCAGTTTGTTTATGTGCTAAAATCATCTTGTGACTTGTGGTTCTAATTGCAGAGAGATTTACTACCTGAAGAAATCGATTGGTACACCTGTTCTGAGGGAAGCTACTAGAAAATGGATTCCACGATGTTCCCGGCCTCATGTGTTTCTGCAGAGGTAAAAATTGTCTTTCTCCCCAAGAGCAGTCCTGTCTCCTATGCGAAACGAGTCTTCCTTTCCCATCCCAATCCAACAAATGTCCATGACTTGCTACATTATATGGCACTCGACTTGAATCTGTATTTCAATGAACCCACATTTTTTAATCTGGCTTGAAAGATGCATAACTCAATAAAACTTGCTCTGAATACTGCAAGTTAATACCACCCTGGATCGAACTTTAGTGCCACCTGAATGTAATTTGGCAGTATAAAATACTTGTTGGGCCACAGCTAGGGTACTGTGCGCAGGTCTGGTTGCCACACTATAGGAAGGATTGTTGTAGGAAGGGTGCAGAGGAGATTCACCAGGATGTTGCCTGGGCTGGAGCGTTTCAGCTCTGAAGAGAGGCTGGTTAAGCTGGGGTTGTTTTCCTTGGAGCAGAGAGGACTGAGGGAGGAACCTCATCAAGGTGTATAAGACTCGCATTCCAACCATTATCTTGTAATTGAGTTTGTCTATATATGCACTAGTTGTGAAACAAAAGGGGCTGTGCTCCGAAAGCTCGTGCTACCAAATAAATCTGTTGGACTTGAACCTGGTGTTGTGAGACTACTTAGCTTCCTAAACGTACAGTTGAGCATTTGAAACGCCACAGCATACAAGGCTACAGAGTGTGAGCTGGAAAATGGGATCGGGATAGGTGCTTGATGGTGAGCAGACATTATGGGCCAAAGGGCTTCTTTCTTTTGCTATAAAACTGACACTCTTGCTATTTATTGACCATTCAGCCCATCAGTTAGCATTGCCTCGCAGTGTCAGGGACCCAGGTTCCATTCCCAGCTTGGGTCACAGTCTGTGCAGTGTTTGCACGTTCTCCCTGTGTCTGCGTGGGTTTCCTCCGGGTGCCCTGGTTTCCTTGCACAGTTTTAAAAATGTGCTGGTTAGGTGCATTGACTCGAACAGGCACCAGAGTGTGGCAACTCGGGGATTTTCACAGTAACTTCATTGCAGTGTTAATGTCAGCCTACCTGGGACTAATAATAAACTTTTAAATGTGTCTATCTAGCAAATACCATAGTGGCCCGATTGTAGTATCCCAAGTATTATTCTTGTGCTTCAGAATTTTTTGCCTCCCCTATTGTCCCTTAAGGTCAAATTCATATGTTGATCACTGGGAGGATGTTTCTGATATCCAAAATGTACCTTTCTCAGATTTTATCTGTCATCTTCTGCTCAGAAGCAATATTCCAGATTTGTTAGAATGACTTATCTTGATAAGATCACTTCCTAGACATTTTTCTCAAGTTTTGTCCAAATTTCTCAGTCTTTCCTCAAACTGACTGACACCAGCGGTCAGTCTCGTGACTCTTCTCTGCACTGACTCCAGTACTAATGTTTCTTTTGCGTATGAGGCAAGTAATGACTGCAGTTAGACCAAAATACTTTAATCTGCAGACCTATTTCCCCTGGGACATTCCAGCCCCATTTATATCACACCTCTCATGTGGTAAACGTCCCAAGACCACATCATGGGAGTGTTATCCATTAAAATTTGACACCCAGTCACATGAGATAGTAGGATAGATGACCAAAAGCTTGGTAAAAGAGGAGTTTTCTGGAGCATGTTTAAGGTAAAGCCAAGTGGAGACGTTTGCGGGGGGGGGGGGGGGAATTCCAGAGTTTTGGGGCAAATGAAGCCAGTGGTGGTCCATAGTTTAGGGGTCTATCTACCCTTCTCTGCCACATTCTTGGACCATAGCAACCCTCCCCTTCTGACAGACTTTCCTCGCTTTCCTTCCCGTTAAACAGTTGAACCAACTCTGAACCTCTCTTTGGTTTCTTTGCCTATCCCATTACTGCAGCTCTGAAATATCTGAGATTTCTGATCGAGAGTTTTATGTTGGTACTAAATTTGAAATTATTTGTTCCATAACATTTTACCTTTATGGATTTGATCCTAAAAAGGGAAACTTTCCATTATATTCTCTCTAGACCACTAGTGTCAGACAGTACAAAAGTGCTAAATGTTATCTTAATGAAATTCTTTCAAATAGGTTACTTCAAATTATTTTTGTAGTAGAGCAAAATTCCAGTTAAAGACAAGCTACATGTTCCTTTAGTAAAGCAGCTCTTTTGTCTTTGCATAAAGCTGAAGTATAGTTGGTGATAGTAAGCACAGTGGCTATGAATAGAAATGTTTAATGGGAGGGTTGGGGATTTGACTAGTAGAATTTGAAAGGCAGAAATCTGCCTAGCAACCGTAACAGCCAGCATTTCCACATGTAGGCAAACCTCTGATCATTGCATTCCAATGGTGAGAGAGCATCTAAAGATGATCAGATGTGAATTGTTCTAGGAGTAGAAACAGATTACTTAAATGACTGCTACAGAAGTGTTAAGTTCCTCAAGCAGGAACAGTTTATCTAAATGACTGGGTGACTTAGAACCATAGAAAATTACAGCTCAGAAACAGGCCTTTTGGCCCTTCTTGTCTGTGCCGAACCATTTTATGCCTAGTCCCACTGACCTGCACTTGGACCATATCCCTCCACACCCCTCTCATCCATGAACCCGTCCAAGTTTTACTTAAATGTTAACCACTTTATCCGGCAGCTCATTCCACACTCCCACCACTCTTTGCGTGAAGAAGCCCCCCCCTAATATTCCTTTTAAACTTTTCTCCTTTCACCCTTAACCCATGCCCTCTGGTTTTTTTCTCCCCTAGCCTCAGCGGAAAAAGCCTGCTTGCATTCACTATCTATACCCATCAAAATCTTATACACCTCTATCAAATCTCCCCTCAATCTTCTACGCTCCAGGGAATAAAGTCCCAACCTATTCAATCTCTCTCTGTAACTCAGCTTCTCAAGTCCCGGCAACATCCTTGTGAACCTTCTCTGCACTCTTTCAATCTTATTTACATCCTTCCTGTAACTAGGTGACCAAAACTGTACACAATACTCCAAATTCGGCCTCACCAATGCCTTATATAACCTTACCATAACACTCCAACTTTTATACTCGATACTCCGATTTATAAAGGCCAATGTACCAAAGGCACTCTTTACGACCCGATCCACCTGTGACGACACTTTTAGGAAATTCTGTACCTGTATTCCCAGATCCCTCTGTTCAACTGCACTCTTCAGAGTCCTACCATTTACCCTGTACGTTCTACTTTGATTTGTCCTTCCAAAGTGCAATATCTGACGCTTGTCTGCGTTAAATTCCATTTGCCATTTTTCAGCCCATTTTTCTAGTTGGTCCAAATCCCTCTGCAAGCTTTGAAAACCTTCCTCACTGTCCACTACACCTCCAATCTTTGTATCATCGGCAAACTTGCTGATCCAATTGACCACATTATCATCCAGATCATTGATATAGATGACAAACAACAATGGACCCAACACCGATCCCTGCGGCACACCACTAGTCACAGGCCTCCACTCAGAGAAGCAATCCTCCACAACCACTCTCTGGCTTCTTCCATTGAGCCAGTGTCTTATCCAATTTACTACCTCCCCATGTATACCTAGCGACTGAACCTTCCGAACTAACCTCCCATGAGGGACCTTGTCAAAGGCCTTGCTGAAATCCAGGTAGACAACATCCACCGTCTTCCCTTCATCCACTTTCCTGGTAACCTCCTCGAAAAACTCTAATAGATTGGTCAAACATGACCTACCACGCACAAAGCCATGTTGACTCTCCCTAATAAGTCCCTGTCTATCCAAACATTTGTAGATCCTATCCCATATCACACCTTCCAATAACTTGCCCACCACCAACGTCAAACTTACTGGCCGATAATTTCCCGGATTTCTTTTGGAACCTTTTTTAAACAACGGAACAACATGAGCCACCCTCCAATCATCCGGCACCTCCCCCGTGAATACTGACATTTTAAATATGTCTGCCAGGGCCCCTGCAAGTTCAACACTAGCTTCCCTCAAGGTCCATGGGAATACCCTGTCCGGTCCTGGGGATTTATCCACTCTGATTTGCCTCAAGACAGCGAGCACCTCCTCCCCTTTAATCTGTAAAGCTTCCATGGCCTCCCTACCAGTTTGCCCTATTTCCGTAGACTCCATGCCCGTTTCCTCAGTAAATACGGATGCAAAAAAACCATTTAGTATCTCCCCCATCTCTTTTGGTTCCATACACAGTCTACCACTCTGGTCTTCAAGAGGACCAATTTTATCCCTCACTATCCTTTTGCTCCTAACATACCTATAGAAGCTCTTTGGATTTTCCTTCACTCTGTCTGCCAAAGCAACCTCATGTCTTTTAGCCCTCCTGATTTCCCTCTTAAGTAGCTTCTTGCACTTTTTATACTCCTCGAGCATCTGATGTGTTCCTTGCTGCCTGTATATTTCATACAACTCTCTCTTCCTCTTAATCAGTGTTACAATCTCCCTCGAGAACCAAGGTTCCTTATTCCTATTTATTTTGCCTTTAATCCTGACAGGAACATACAAACTCTGCACTCTCAAAATTTCTCCTTTGAAGGCCTCCCACTTTCCATTTACATCCTTACCAGAGAACAGCCTGTGCCAATCCACACTTCCAAGATCCCTTCTCATTTCATCAAATTTGGCCTTTTTCCAGTTCAGAACTTCAACCCGAGGACCAGATCTATCCTTATCCATGATCAGGTTGAAACTAATGGCATTATGATCACTGTATCCAAAGTGTTCCCTCACACTCACATCCATCACCTGCCCTAACTCATTTCCCAATAGGAGATCCAATATCACATCCTCTCTAGTTGGCACTTCTATATACTGATGGAGAAAATTCTCCTGAACACATTTTACAAACTCTACCCCGTCTAAACCTTTAACAGTATGCGAGTCCCAATCTAGATGTGGAAAATTAAAATCCCCTACTATCACAACTGTGTGTTTCTTGCAGTTGTCAGCTATCTCTCCGCTGATTTGCTCCTCCAATTCTTGCTGACTATTGGGTGGTCTATAATACAAGCCCATTAATGTGGTCATACCTTTCCTGTTTCTCAGCTCCACCCATAGGGCCTCTGTAGACAAGCTCCCTAATCTATCCTGCCTGAGTACCGCTGTAACATTTTCCCTGACCAACAATGCCACCCCCCACCTTTTATCCCTCTGCCTCTATCCCGCCTGAAACATTGGAACCCTGGAACATTGAGCTGCCAGTCCTGCCCCTCCTGTAGCCAAGTTTCACTAATGGCTATAATGTCATATTTCCATGTGTCTATCCACGCCTTCAGCTCATCTGCCTTCCCCACAATACTCCTGGCATTGAAATAGACACACCTCAAAAAATTATTTCCACCACACTCTACCCTTCCATTTGTGATTTTGCTTGAACTAACCTGTCTTTTTACCCCTGCTCCACTATCTGCTCTGGCACTCTGGTTCCCACCCCCCTGCAAATCTAGGACTTAGGGCTATAGAAATGCTAAGCTCCACAAGAATTAAGAAATCAAGGCATGAAATAACGAAAGGGAAAACAGTATAAAGCTGCTTCTCCTCCCCCTGTCTCTTTCTCTTCCCCCCTCCCCCCTCCACTCTCCCAAGAAGCAGTCAGGGCAGTCCACATCTCAGCCAGAAGCCAGTCCACAACTCAGCCAGGAGACTAGGACCCCATAGGGTCATATAACATCTTTTACTACTCGGATGCTATAGGGATGTATCTAAGTCTTGATGTGATTTGTCACATGTATTAGTATACAGTGAAAAATATTTTCTCTTGCACTTTATACAGAGCATACCGTTCATAGAGAAGGAGAGAGTGCAGAAGTTAGTACTACAATCGCAGCTAGGGTGTAAAGAAAGATCAACTTAATGTAGGTCTATTCAAATGTCTGATGGCAGCAGGGAAGAAATCTTAGAGCCAAGGATTGCAGGAAACCTTTGTAAAGGCCATTTAAATATCTTTGCTGGACCAGGAAAAGTAATTTCCTAGACTTGAATATCAGCCCTGTATTTGTGTACAGGTAAGCTATTTAACTTGGACGTTGTTTGGGGAAAGGGAAATTTTAGTGAGGTCAGGGATCATAGATATATTTTGATAATCTCAGCATTTAACTATTTAATTATTCACATAAGTGTCTTAAAGGTATTGTAGCCGTTTCTGTTCTTTTAAGTTAATAATTCTTTAGTTGTTGATTGACAACTGGGCTGACTCCTCAGTGGGTTTTGCAGACTCCTCACGATATTCCAAAAAATTATACACCATGAACTGGTGTTTCAAGTTGGGACACCCTTGCAGGTAACAACA
The DNA here is from genome assembly GCF_964213995.1 of Mustelus asterias. Lineage (NCBI taxonomy): Eukaryota > Metazoa > Chordata > Chondrichthyes > Carcharhiniformes > Triakidae > Mustelus > Mustelus asterias. Next base: position 104,410,468 of record NC_135814.1, on the reverse strand, counting down.
GTGTAGTTCATGACGGTAGGCAAAGGGGGTGTGGTAAGGAGAACAGGTACATTAGAAGAGGCTATAATGCACAGGGTTGAATAAATTTTAGACTTAACATTTCGTCTGATATGGCTTCCAACTTCCAGAGGGTTAGAAAGTTATAAAGTAACTCCTCATTTCAGATTAACAGTCATTGTGTGAAAATGATTGTCTGTGGTATATATTAAGATGTTTTCATAATTGAGTTGCAGCTTAAAATTTTATACTGTAACCACAGGAGCAAAGTTGTAAAATTACACGCACAGCTTCCAGAGTATTACAAAACATCCACCAGGCAATTGGGTAACTTTTCTAGACTTTAGTTTGACTTGGTTTTGTATATTGCAGGGACCTTTGTTTTGGATAAAGGTGTAAATTAAGCTTTGCTATTTTAACCGCAGGAATCTACGATCGGGTAGGAGAAAAGTCGATGAATTTCTTGCCAAGCGTAGGAAAAAACAGCCTAAAAGAATGAAAAAAAGGTCAAGGAAGAAAGAGCTCTTTGTCTTCCAACTTCCTGAAAGTCCTGCATCTTCCACTGTAATCTCAGATACTGAAGATTCTGAAATGAAGATGAGTACTGTTAAAAGGAAACTAACCTCCGCTGTCCTGAGCAGACGGGACAGAACCAAAAGAAGCAGCTGTGATTTCTCAGAGGATGATTCGAATACCTGCGAAAGTGGGTTTTACAGCAATGACAGCAAATCTATGCAGTGCGAGAGTAGTACCTGTACCAACCCTGTACTTGATTCCAGACTTTCGAATTTTAATCCAGGAGAAACAGCGTCTGCCTTTTCAACTTTGGCTTTCCGATGCCCTGAAAATCAGCTGCATTCTCCAAATGAAAAAGCAAAAACATGGGAAGCCATACAAAGCAAAATAAATTCTAGAATCACTCCTCCCAGTTCTTTTGATTGGTTAAAACCTGGTGGTTTTATGTCTCTGATTGCCAGGCTGAAAGCTAGACCACTAAACTCATCAGGTAGCGTTGTCAAAGAGACATGACTTGCCCTTTCCTTTCAAACTTGTATTAAAAGGATTCACTACAAAGCTGTTCTCCTTATACTCACATACACATATGAATTTCATATAAAACTAATGCAGTTTGTTTGTTGAGATACTTTGTTAAATCATTTATTTTAATTTGAGAATGTAACCAATTAATACTTATTTATTAAGCATGGCAGTGATTAAAGTTGCTTTCTTTTCTATCCCATTGGTGTTCCTTTTCAATTGGCCTTATCCTGAATTCCTACCCCCTTCGCTCAGGATAAATTAAAAGTAGAATTTGTGAAGACTGTGGTTAGTCGTGACTTATTTGATTTACAAGCTAGTGTTGCAGCCAAGTTACAGGTGTTGGTAAAGGCTGGACTTTCTAAATGATCCCAAACTGAGAATGACGCTAAGTGTAGCTCCCTGACAGAACATAAAGTTCTGACATCAGATGATGAGTTACAGCTTCAGTATCAGAATTTCCTTAGTTTGATGGAATGTACCTGGAAGTTTAAACTATCGTTTGCATGTTGGTCCAAGATACAGTGTGCAAAATCTCTGATTTGTTCTTTGACCCGGCTTGCACATTCTGATTACTTTGAGTAGAATTTGATTTTCAGAATAGCCAGTAACTAAATTTTGGCAAATGAATAACACTCAAGATGCTATATTGGTACCATAATGGATATTGTGAAAAAGTTTTATACCTGTCATACTCTGCACATTGATGTTGGTCAGCTCGACTGCACAGTAGTACCCTCTGACAGATTTAACTTCTGTAAATCTGAACTTTTTCACTTTAATGTGTAATATTTGCTTCCTGAAATGCTTTTGAATAAAATCTGTTTTTTGGTTTTGTATGGAGTTGTGAATGATAAAGACTGGGGTGGTTCAGATGGTGTCCCTACCCACTCCTGATAGCAGTGAGGACGGGCTTTCCTCCCTTGCCTATAGGCGACCTGTACCCTCAGTGTCCTTCCTACTATGATGGTTTTTGATTGATATTAAAATGAATGCCCTGGACTGAAAAAAATAATTGACTTGTATAAAAGGGAATGGGCCGAATGTGATATGCTTGGGTGCAAGCAGCCATGGAGATGTTTTGTGTTCACATTTGCCACAGTACAAGTTACTCTGAACTCCGTTAGAGTAAGACAATACCTTGGGTGGGTGCAGCTTGTTGCTAGATAAACAATTGGTGCTTTACACAATTGTATAGGAGGATGTGTTCTGATCCAGAATGCTTTGTGAACAGTGGTGGTCTCATTAAGTGCATGTTTAATTTTTGCAAATGCCACCTACCAAGATCACCTTTACCCCCCTCCTTTGGCACATGCACTTAATCTGGTTTTATAGCAGACCATATTATGAAACTGCTAGTTCTATTTGTGCTCTTCTACTGCAAACTACAGTGCTCTGTTTAAAGTGTAAGTTGATAGGGATTCAGGACCAGCACATTCCTGTAAGGATGAAGGATAAGTATGACAGGTTTTAGGAACCTTGGATAACGAGAGTGAGCCTAGTCAAAGAGAAAAAGGAAGCATTTGTCAAAGCTAGGAGGCTGGGATCTCACAAAGCAAGTGTGGAATACAAGGAAAACAAAGAAATTTAAGGATTGAGGGCTAAAAGGAGTCATGAAAAAGCATTAGCCAGCAGGATTAAGGAAAATACCAAGGCTTTTTATACACAAAGAGCAAGAGGGTTGGCCCACTCAAGGACAGGGGAGGGAATCTATGCATGGAGCCGGAGGAAATAGGCAAGGTATTAAATGAGTACTTGGCGTCGGTATTCACCAAAGAGAAGGACTTGGTGGATGATGAGTCTGGGAAACCATGTGTAGTCATGTTGAGATCAAAAAGGAGGTGGTATTGGGGTTCTTGAGAAACATTAAGGTAGACAAATCCCCAGGGCCTGATGGGATATACCCCAGAATACAGAGGCAAGGGAGGAAATTGCTGGGGCCTTGAGAAATCTTTGTATCCTCACTGGCTACAGGGGAGGTCATGATGTGGAGATGCCAGCGTTGGACTGGGGTAAGCACAGTAAGAAGTCTCTCAACTTATCAGATAACCACTCCATCTGACGAAGGAGCAGCACACTCCAAAAGCTTATGGTATTTGCTACCAAATAAACCTGTTTGACTTTAACCTGGTGTTGTGAGACTTCTTACTGTACAGGGGAGGTCCCAGAGGATTGGAGAATAGCCAATGTTGTTCCTTTGTTTAAGGGTGGTAAGAGTAACCCAGGTAATTACAGGCTGGTGAGCCTTACATTAGTGGTAGGGAAATTGGAGAGAATGCAAGACAGGATTTATTCCCACTTGGAAATAAGTGTACATATTGGCAAGAGGCAACATGGTTTTGTGAAGGGGAGGCAATGTCTCACTAGATCGAGTTTTTTGAAGAAGTGATGAAGATTGAGTGTAGGGCAGTGGATGTTGTCTACATGGACTTCAGTAAGGCCTTTGACAAGGTCCCTCATGGCAGACTGGTGCAGGTGGTGAAATTGCATAGGATCAGATGAGCTGGCAAGGTGGATGACAGGGTCGCAGTGGAAGGATGCATTTCTGAATGGAGGGCTGTGACAAGTAGCATTCCTCAGGGACCTTAACTATTGGTAATATAAATGATTTGGAGGAAAGCGTAACTGGTCTGATTAGTAAGTTTGCAGACAACACAAAGGTTGGTGGAATTGCAGATAGTGATGAGGACCATCAGAGGATACAGGTTGGTTGGAGACTTGGGCAGAGAGATGGCAGATGGAGTTTAATCCAGACAAATGAGGTAATGCATTTTGGAAGGTCTAATACAGATAGGAAATATACAGTAAATGGCAGAACCCTTAGGAGTATTGATAGGCAGAGGGATCTGGATGTACAGGTACACAGGTGAAGGTAGTAAAGAAAGCATACAGCAGGCTTGCCTTCATCAGCCGGGGCCTTGAGTTTAAAAATTGGCAAGTCATGTTGCAGCTTTATAGACCTTTAGTTAGGCTGCACTTGGAATATAGCATTCAATTCTGGTCACCACACTACCAGGAGTGGAGCCTTTGGAAAGGGCACAGAAAAGATTTACTAGGATGTTGCCTGGTATAGAGAGCATTAGCTATGAGAGGTTGGAGGAACTTGGTTTGTTCTCACTGGAACAGAGGTTGAGGGGCGACCTGATAGAAGTCTAAAGGATTGAGAGACATGGACAGAATGGATCGCCAGAAGCTTTTTCCCCAGGGTGGAAGAGTCAATTACTAGGGGCATAGGTTTAAGGTGCAAGGGGCAAGCTTTAAAGGAGATGTGAGAGGCAGATTTTTTTTTAAAAGAGGGTGGTGGGTGCCTGGAACTCTCTGCCAGGGGAGGTAGTGGAAGCAGATACAATAGTGACTTTTAAGGGGCATCTTGACAAATACATGAATAGGATGGGAATGGAGGGATATGGTCCCTGGAAGGGTAGGGGGTTTTAGTTGAGTCGGACAGCATAGTCAGTGTAGGCTTAGAGGGTCAAAGGGCCTGTTCCTGTACTGTAATTTTTTGTTCTAAACTACTTACTGTGGCCAGTAATCTTGGGATATCTGCAAAAAGCATTTAAGGATAATCTGATTAATACTGCCATTTGGCAGTAGGACCTTGAATGGATCAGTTTGTTAGCAGGCCCTGAGAGTTTGTCAGTTAATCTCCAAAATATTAGTTGGCTAAAAGTGGTGGTAGAGGGCAGGAGAGAAGAAATTGCTATTTGAAAGGGAATTTCCATCCACCACATTAAGGGCCTGAACACCAAGTCTAAAGCCTAAACTTGTGGGCTGTGTGTATGCTGCTGTAATTTATTAACTCAAGGTGACAGATCAACAGTTTTTTGCCACGAACAATGCCATTGCACCATCTCATTCCTACCTAAATGCAGCTCACTTCTCTCCACTGAATTGGTTTTCACTTGCTTGCAATCTGTTATCCTTCTTCTCACTTATTTTCAAACTGTGCACTCAGCCCCAGCTGGCATCCTAGAACTGAATTTAATGAACCTCACCATAACTTTTCAATTGGTCAATTTTGTGTCCTTATGGCGGTTATCCCTTGTATTCCCAATTTTGGCATGCCTAATGTGGCTTCACCAAATGTTATATACAGGTACCAACTACACAGCCTTCATCAATCTTCCCTTTTCAAATCACAACCAAGTTCTAACAATTCTCCTTTAATTCCAGTGCATGCTGGTCCAAGTGGCTGTTAATTTTCTCCCAGATTTGATGTTTTTCACTGTCTTTCAGGGAAAAAAAGCAAAAGCACTCAATACTTATCCTTGGAAGGTACACAAATGCATGACAGTGATTTTATTTCACTGCTGCCAGAAAGCCAGGTTCAATGCCAGCCTCAACCGTACTGTGGGTTTTCTCCAGGTGCTGTTTCCTCCCACAGTCCAAAGATATGCAAGTTAGGTGGATTAGCCATGCTAAATTGCCCCTTAATTGACAAATGGCCTCATCCTGGACTGTAGGGGTTCTATGGTTGTGCACAGATCAAAAATTAAGCACAGATCCCAATTTCAAGGCAGGCTGAAATCTCTCCATCTTTTCCTGTGGAGAACACCACACTTTGCAGGTGGTCATCTAAAACACCTGGATATTATTTGGCATCTAAAACAATGAGCATTATGGTTCAGCTCAAAGGGTGATTATAAAAGCTTCAGAATACAATGAACAGAATGCCAAATTGTTAGTACTGTCCAGTTAGCCAATGTATAATTTACTGTAGGACAGGCGTTAAAGCCAAAGCAAAAATCAGAACAAATCAAGTTTTTGACTAAAACCTCCCAGCTCAGGAATCAAATTTTAAAACGGAAATCAAGGTGGCCATTAACACACGCTTCTTTGATAAATGGAGAGTGCACTCTAATTTACACCTTCAGTCTAATATACAAAAGACACTTGATTCAGGAAAAATGGCATTAGGTGCTGCAAAAGTCACATTTTGTTTCCCTGCCCCCACTCCACACATGGCAATAAATTGCCTAGTACCATCAAACCCTTTTTACTATTTGCTCGTATCTTGTGCTGCAAATGAAAATAAATGTTCAATTAGTACAATTATGGAAATAACTTGCGATAGGCATAAGCAGCTTCAAATCTATTAATTTATATAGAGAAGACCATTTAGGTAAAATAGCCATAAAAATGTATTTGTGACATATTTGCTTTACTGAGTAGCAAAAAGAAAACTCAGTTAATTTCCATTATGAAGTAAAGGAGCCAAAGAACTCCCCAAAGACCTTCTGTACCACATTTACAAACTGAAATGCACTTAACTGCAAAAAGCCATTGTTCTAGGCAGATTGGTTGATAAAAAGTAGTTTAATTTTTGGTACATATATAACCAAAGTTAACAATTCTTTTACTGCAATGGGAAGGTTTCTCCATCATTTAACACTTATATTAACCGTGTGGAGGGGGTTTTCCAACCATGATTTGAGAAAACATCCTGTATCCCTCCTACTGGCTTCATTTAATTTGTACGTAATGACCACCAAAAGAAATGCACTTAAGGTGGCTTCTGTGCATTACAAAAATGGGTTAAAAACTTAAGTGTATTCACATGAGTATCTCATGAAAGCAAAGATTCAAAACCATTTATCTAATAACCTGTCATTGCGCACATTTGTAGATTGACTGTGCTTGTTGGGTTAACAGATTTGTCAAGAGTACACTGAACAACAAAGGAACCAGCTTGATTTAAAACCACTCTGTATACTGGCAAAGGGATTGTATGACTACACAAAAATAAGATGTACTTGAAATTCTCCATTCACAATGCAAGAAACCATTAAGTCACAACACTACTGCTTTAGTTGGGACTGAACAAGCACTCAATTTCAATTTGGACAGAATACAACTGTGTAGCCAAAGAATGGGAGATTGTAATAAAATGGTCTTATTTTCTGGACTTCTTCCTCCTGTAAATTCTTGGTAACTTTCAAACAGACGAACAAGTTGTACTTCATGTATAGAATAACCCAGTAGTGGCATAACAATCTTAATTAAAACTCTCAACTACCACAGGCCTAAGATGATGCCACTTGGCTCTACAGTGCTGAGTCCAAGGCTTAACTGATGATTGGAGTACAACTTGTGCCCTCTGATACAACCAAGACTGATCAAGAAAGCATTGATTCACCGTTAAATCTGAAAATGAACTTCCCAGAAAAATATAAAGCTTCTTCATCAATATGAACAGCGAAAAGAAAACAACCGGTCAAAAGTAATTGCAACTGACTTTCATAGCCGATAATTTGAAGTCAGAAGATGTCTGCAATAACTTTATTATATAGAAAACTGAATTAAAACAAACCAGTGCGATCACTGTAAAGCCCTTAATTTACATCTAGATATTACAGTAGAAAATACAGGAGGTAGAATCCCAAATCAAGACAATTTCTGAACTCTGAAATTCAATTCTACAACCCCTGTGCTTTATTAAAAATACAGAACATGATTTCAATTGACATTCTTCCAATTTCAGTCCTCTTCACTTTCAGACTCAGATTCTGTGGAAGAAAGGATAAGTAGTTATCAAGTGGGGTAGCCATTTAATTGAGCACAGTAAAAGCAATGCAGTATTTAAAAACAAACTACTTTTGTAAATCATTAATTCATATTCTTGGACAAGTTACCAAGGTAGTTTCTCAGCAGGCAACTTAATTAAACAAAGTCAAAAACTGCTTCCTCACATCTGGCCTTGACTGTCAGAATGCAGATCTGGTGGTACAATGGTTAGCACTGCTGCTTCACAGCACCAGGGACCGATTCAATTCCAACCTTGGGTGACTAAGTGTGCACGTTCTCCCCTTGTCTGCGTGGGTTTCCTCCAGGTGCTCCGGTTTCCTCCCACATAAAGATGTGCAGGTTAAAGATGGATTAGCCATGGTAAATGTGTGGGGTTATAGCAAGAGGGCCTGGTCTGATACTGTCAGAGTCGGTGCAGACTCGATGGGTTAAACAGCCTTCTGCATTGTCGGGATTCAGTGATAGAAGGTCCAAGCACCAAAAGGACTATCTCAATTACTTTACATTTTGACTGCTGAGGTCTCAGTGCATATATAAATGTCTACAACCAAATGCACTGCAACCCCATCTCTTACAGCTTAGCATAGTATCCAACTTCTTTACAATTTCCATTTCCAAACTATACCTCCGATGACCAAACAGGTTATTCTATATTCATCACTATGGCCCAGTTAGACATATTTTGAAGTCCCTCCCAAAATCCCATCCCCTCAACTGCAGAAGTTGACCATCTCTCTAATAGAAGCTCTTGTATTAACTCGAGTTCCTGTGCACTTGCTATGATGTACAGTACCAAACTGACTGATGCAGCACAACATCTTAACATAGCCTCAAAGCATGCAAACCTATATTCCAGCTCTGACATTTGTTGCATACATTGGTTGGGACAAGTGATTCCTTTTCAACTCTTCCTGTGTTAATTCTGTTGAATCTGCTGCCTGTCAGTGTTACTTTAGTAGTCAGTCTACTGACATTTCAAATGATTTGCAACTGGTTTTCAAAAAAAATGAAGTCTCCAGGCGAAAACAGCAATTATTTTTGGAAAGATGGTGATTGCTTTGCTGACATTCTTCACCAGCAACATATCAAAGTGATCGGTTAATCAGCTTTGGCTGTATTGGCTGAAGGTCAATTTCCTCTTATAATGGTGCCACCCACTCCATCCGTAAGATTACAAAGCCAATGCTCAGAGAGAACCTGGCAGACCAGAATCCATTCCTTGCTTACTCCAAAAACCAAATTCAAAATCCAATTCATGACACCCAAAGATCCAAGCTGACAAAGTAAAGCGTTGCACCCTATCTTGGGTGTGATCTGATGCTTGATTTTAGCCAAAAGCCTTCAAATTTAGCATCTCATCTGAAACACAACACCTCCATACAATCAGCACTCACTGGAGCCTCAAGTCCTGAAGTGGATTTTAATTTTAAACACAACCTCACTGCTTGAACAGTGTCACAACAGAGCAAAGTATAAAACACTAAATCTTACTCCAAGGCAAGAGGTCACTCCCTCTTAGGCATTTACTCTAGAAAATCAGAAGTAGTCAATTCTCCAACAGCACTGGTTACAATCCTGTCGATACATAGCCCGAGATAATGAGCACCAATCAAAATATATGCTAATGTACACAGAAGATTCAGACTTTCAAGCTTGTTGACATTCAATTTGATAATGGCTGTTAGACCACAAGCAGCTTGCAACTCAAGACTGCATAAAACACTGCACCACAGATCATTTGTGTAGCTAAGCAATATTCCTGTATCAGTACAATCTTAGAGTATAGCATCCTTTGTATGGTGTGACTAAAGTGGGCTCAAGTTTACAGATAGGTTTTGCATTATTTACATCAAAGCAGGCAATTAAGTTGCAGGGGACCTGAATGGTTGACTTCTACACTATGCCAGAAGACTTGTTTCAATGATGGCTTAATAACTTCGTGGCCATGCATTCCTGCACCCTATTTTAAGTTTGTATCCATTAGATTCTACCTTCTTCAGCATTCTTGAGCCACTCGACAAATTTCTTCATCTGCTCCAGGAAGATGCTCCTCCCTTTTGCCATATTAGGCTCTCTGTACCATTTCAAGATGGCTTCTTCACTCAGAACATCAGCTATAAATGTGGACAAAGGAAAAGAACAGAAAGGAAATAAGGATCATGTCTACAATGCTAATCTCAATGAATTTCCTCCAATTCCAAAGTAGAAAGAGAATAACCAAATTCTATTATTATTGGTGCAATATTAATCAAACTGGAGGGCAGGGATGTGGCAAAATGTGAAAGTGTGTTATAGCAGACATTTGGCCCAAATGGTCTATGCTGATGTTTATACTGCACAAATTTCCTCCATCTTACAAACAGCAAATGGAAGCAGCAAATCAATTAACATGAAACTCAAAGAACAAAACAAAACAATTAATAAAGTGTCAGAATTACCATAATCAGAAATTCCTTGCCAGATACTAAGTAGGCCTTCAACAGACCATGAGCGTTTTGGTATCTAATTCCAGATACAGTTGGATAACCCAAGGCTCCCCCAAATCATGGAATCTTGCAGAATGGATTGCAGAAGAGATTGCCTTCCCCACATCCCAAACTTAATATATCCTGGACAAGACATTACAATAAATAAAGATGTACCAAGTTCATAAAATTCAAGTTACCTGCTGTGGGGAATTTTGATCACCTTCATTTATTCAAGATGCCGTTCAAACAGGTTACAGTAGAATTCTACTCCCAGTTCTACAATTCTATATAATGAGCACCTTTTGCAAGCGATCTTGTAATGTTCTGCATTCATGCAGCAAATTAACATTTTAGATGAGAATAAAGGACCTATTTTCTTTAATCAATTTTGTGGAGCAATAATTTCATGTTGCAGTCTACTCCAAAAACTGGCAGGACAGAAATTAAATGGAATTGACAAATCAGAAATTTGAAGCTAGTAGTCTCCTCACCAAATGACACAATTTCACTGCTGTAACTGCATTACTCTTGCAACTTAATGAGATTGTCTCATATCCAGCATTTGTATGGCAGTTATTGACTCTTTGGTCCCAGAACCAGGAGTCCGGATTCATTAAATACAAACTTGGTGCTCAGCTGAAACGCTTGTTTGGGATTCATGTGTTTCATGAAAGCTGGTTCCCCTGGTAACTAAATATCCTGCTGTCCTAATCTTTGCTTAGCACAGCCTTATTAGAAATAGAAATCAGAAACAGTTGTCTACAAATTGGAATTATTTCTGCATTCCTACAGCCAAAAAGATCTTAGTGTAGGCTCCAACTTGACTGGAAAGTCTACTTTTCTCAGCTTACTCAAGACCTCTTAAGCATCATGTGTCATAAAAGGCAGAAATCTCACTCGAGATGGGCTCATTGCCAACAATTCCTTGGAATGCAAGAAATTGAGAATCATTTCCTCATGTTACAGGACTCCCATTGTTAGAAATCTCAATTCGCAATAGGAATGCTCGAAAGGAAAACATCCTGGCCATTCTCCTGTAGACCAATTTCTGGACAGTCCTCCTCGCTAACCGATGTGTGGTCCCGATTGTGAGAGCAAAGTATGACCTTAAATTTTCAAGATAGCTGCTAATACTTTCTTGGTCTCCTTCAATAAAACTTTAAATCCAGATGGCAAAGCTCCATCAAGTACAGAAACAGCTTTGCCTCAACTGCAACAAAGCATCCAAGAACACTGACTGGATCCAGTCTTGAGGCCAAATGCTTTAAAGGCTTGAGGTTGTGTTTTTAAAGCTTTCTAACATACAACAATTACTTGATGTGCAAGTGTAGCCAAGGCTAACATTAAAAAAGTTATGAGACAGAGAATTAGGGATAATGCCATCACGATAAAGAACTTCCTGTGAACAGGATCTTGGACAGAGAAATGGGACCAATTCTCCCAGCTTGGGACAGGCCATGCACGAGTAAAATATATTAAAATTTTAATTTAGGAGGATATGCCCAAGATGTAATCAGCTTTCCTCAAGATGAGAATTAAAGACAGGATTGTTTATGGTAAGAGAGAGACCAGGAACCATTAGGTGGGAAGGCCTAGTTTCAACACCCTAGTACTTGAGGGAACAGCTTTCTGGTCTCAGGTGTCTTGTTAATTAATTCAATATTAATAGCCAATTAACAAACCAACAATATCTGGTAGACAAGTTCTGTTAGAACTAATGTGAGCAGCAGCACCTTAACAACCCAGATGAACCAAATCACATACCGAGGAAATGCTCTGATGGCATGAGTTGATACCTCCCTTGGCTAAAAGTGTTCCCAAACTTGATCCAAAAAAATATTGTAGTAGACAAAATATTAGATGGGAGCTACATACTTTTCATAGGTAACAGAACTTGGTTTTCACTTCAAGTGTCAAAATACCATTCTTGTATTAGCATGTAGGCGCAACAGGCAGCAAATGGCATGTTAGCCTTCATTGCGAGAGGTTTCGAGTACAGGAGCAGGGATGTGTTGTTGCAATTATACAGGGCCTTGGTGAGGCCACACCTAGAGTATCGTGCACAGTTTTGGTCTCCTTTTCTGAGGAAGGATGTTCTTGCTCTCGAGGGAGCGCAGCAAAGGTTTACCAGGCTGATTCTGGGGATGGCAGGACTGATGTATGAGGAGAGATTGACTAGGTTAGGATTGTTTTCACTGGAGTTCAGACGAACGAGAGAGGATCGCATAGAGACTTATAAAATTCTAACAGGACTAGACAGGGTAGATGCAGGGAGGACAATCTTGATGGTGGGGGAGTCCAGAACCAGGGGTCAGTCTGAGGATACAGGGTCGACCATTTAGGACAGAGGTGAGGAGACATTTCTTCATCCAAAGAGTGGTGAGCCTGTGGAATTCATTACCACAGGAAGTAGTTGATGCCAAAACATTGAATGTATTCATGAGGTGGCTGGATATAGCATGGGGCAAATGGCATCAAAGGTTATGGGAAGAAAGCAGGATTAGGCTATTGAGTTGGACGATCAGCCTTCCTAATGAATGGCGGAGCAGGTTCGAAGGGCCAAATGGCCTCCTCCTGCTCCTATCTTCTATGTTTCTATGTTGTCAGAACTGCTTCCAGGGGAGAATGGGCTGTTCTGTGGCAAGGCATGAAGCATAATCAATAAGACCAACAAATAATTCACAACATCCAATATGGATCTTAAACCAAATGCCAACAGATCCAACAAGATGCAAAAAGTCTAAGACTCAGAAGATGAATTTTTTTTTAAAAACCATCGACTGTGGTGGAATTCGAGCTAGTGGCCCAGAGAATTGCTCTAGGTTTGTGGTTTACTAATTCAGTGACCTATACCACTAGGCCACTTAGATGAACGAGTGAACAATTGTGCCTAAGATGACACTATGAAAAAGTTAAATGCAAAAAAAAGCCACCCTACTGAAATCAAAATTGTATAGACTGACCATGCATGCAGAGAAAAACTATGATTCAGGATCACACAAAGCTCTTTACCAGGAATGGGACAAAGATTTAACTGTTTCTTGTCATTTCCCCAATCCCCTGCACTCCATATTTGGAAGAACATAGCCACATTCAAAAATAGTTAAACATTACTTTCAACAGCTTCATTCCCAACATACTGCCAAATACTGTCCAATGCTCCGAATAGTGCTTATCCATAGCACATATTTACCTTTGTAGAAAAGCACCACAATTTTCTGAAAGGCCTTCATGAACTGAATATTGTCATAACAGTATTCCTGAATCTTCAGCAGCAAAGTCAGCTCAGACTGACCCTGGGTGGTGAAGGCAGCAAGGAGAGGGCTGTATTGCTGAAAATCCCAAACAAGACATTAGATTTATGCTTCCTATGCAATGAGATTCACAGTGCAACTAAAAAATATCTGCTCTGTTGATCTGCTGGACTCAGACATACAAGTTACATTAAACCACCAAAACATTAAAGACCATACTGCGTGCTAACAGAAGAATCTTTTATTGAAATAAGAATCCATATTTTATTATTTGGACTGCCAAAAGGCATCTATAAATTTCAGATTTCCAATGTAGACAAAATTAATTTTGTTATACTTACTAGATATAAAATTAACCATAATGCAAATCAGAATAAGGGCTAGCAAATTTAAAACAGTCGAGGAGAAACAACTTCTCCCAAACAGTTGTGAATCTGTGGAATTCGCTACCCAAAGTACAGTGGATGCTGGGGCAGTATTTCCAATTTAAGGAAAAGTTAGACTTTTAATTAGTAATGGGTTGAAGGAAAATAGGGATGAGGAGCATATCAGCCATGATCGAATGGTGGAGCAGGCACGACGAGCCACATGGCCTAGTTCTACTCCTATATCTTATGAACGTACGAACTAAGAATTCCAAGAGGTAGAGAAGTCCCGAATACAGAATAGTTGCTTTAAGTTGATAAACCCAAAAGTGTTGAGAGATGGCATCATTTCAGGCACCAGAAGCGTTGTGTCCATCTTTTGCATTCCTCAAGTGCCCAAAGATATCAAAGTTCAACATTTAGATACAAGTTAAATTTACCACTCCCAGGCCCAGTCAAATTTCAGAGCACCTGAAAAAAAACAGATCTCAGACATCCAACACTTAAGACTACTCCAAAAAAAAAAGTCGCAGCATAAAAGGTGTCAAGATTGCTTAGGCTTTACAAAGAGATCTCAGCTTCCTTTTTATTTGAGTTGTGAACTATTTCTTTCCTAGATTAATTAGCAGAATATGGATAAAATGGGGTCAAATAGACAATGGGCACAATGCTAATGTTCATTCAAAAACTGGATACTCCAACCCATTCATAAGAACAGCAACTGTTCCTCAATGTTTTTCAAAATTACCCAGGAAGGCCTCCAACCACCAAGCATTGCTGATTCAACTATTGAAAGATGCTGAGTAGAAGCTAATGTGGAGGAAATCCCACAAAGACCTTTCAGAAGATACCATAAACATTTAGGTAGACACTAAAAATAGAGTTACAGAAGTTTACCTTTAAGTGCTTAATGGCTTGTTCTGTTAGCAATTCCTCTTTCTTGTTCCATTCCACTGCACCCATTACACAGCTCCAGACAATGCTTATCATTGTCTGTTCAGAGATGCTGTTTTTTTTCATCTCTTCTTTGGCATATGTGATGATCTGTCAAATAAATTTAGGGAATTAATACTCATTTAACCCCATCCCAAATACTATTTAATTTTGATCCAAACCTGTCCATTCAATCAGGTTTCATACGACTCTACCACTGTCAAAGCAGTATATCCTTCTGTTCCATCCTCAAGACTATATGTATTTGATATTTGTGACTAAGAGACATGCTATGGAACAAGACAACTATTTAACACTTTAAAAATATGCCACAAATTTTATGGACTCCTTTAATAAATTAGTTCTCCAAGCTCTCAGTCTGCTATTTCATAAAATGGTCCACGATATACAAATTTAAACTCTTTTTTGCTGATTAACAATGCATCACTTGTGGAGCCAATGTTCCCCAAGCTGAGCTCACATGGCCTGTGCTCTGAAATGTATTGCAGTAAATTGAATAAGTTGCATACAACTCCAGGGAGTTAACTTCTATTACTGGCTAACACAAACACAACTGAAACACCAATGGGCATTTACAGAGCTACCATGCTGAGGACTCTTGAGCATTGAAGGGGGCAAAGTGGAAAGGAGAAAAGGAGGCCATTGAGAAAGCCCAAGGTGTGGATGAATGAATGGTTTTGGGACACAAACAACAACTGGAAGAGACATTTTCAGTATTCAGCAGTTGTGGGGCTATATATTACATTCGGAAACTAAATACATAACTTATAAGCAGTTTAAAACATGGACAAGTGGGCTGAAATGTCATTTAATTTACAAAAGCCAATAGCTGGTGTTGAATGAAGCTAAAGGCGAATGCAAACAGAAACGTGGCATTGGAATTTAATGCTTACTTGCTGAGTCTATTGAAAGTCAAGAGATAACATTGTGATCTGGACAAAACTAAAATCATTTTTACCACGTGCTTCCTACTATTAAAATAATGCACCTATGAGCGGCACGGTGGCACAGTGGTTAGCACTGCTGCCTCTCAGTGCCAGGGTCCTGGGTTTGATTCCCAGATTGGGTCACTGTCTGTGTGGAGTCTGCACGTTCTCCCCAGTGTCCGTGTGCGTTTCCTCCAGGTGCTCCAGTTTCCTCCCAGTCTGAAAGACGTGCTGGTTAAGTACATTGACCCGAACAGGCACCGGAGTGTGGTGACTTGGGGGATTTCACAGCAACTTCATTGCAGCGTTAATGTCAGCTTTACTTGTGACTAAAATAAACTTTAACTTTTAACTATATTGTAGGTACAACCAATTAACAACCATATAGCAAAATATGTTGGGAAAGATCACTGGCTTTTGAATTTGTGCAGTCATTACCGCTGCAATCCTGAACATATTAGCAGCTGTACACGATTCCCAAATTCATAAGCTGATAATTATGCCAGTGCTCCTGCCAGCTACATACAGATTAACATTTTAGGCACATAGCGTTGACAGCACAACGATGGCACCCACAAGGCCATGTTTGCTGACATTACGAAGTTAAGTGCATGCAGGACACCATAGATTTTAATCAAACAATTCCATATAGATTTGGCCAAGAGAATGATGCTTTAGCCGCCCAGCTGAGACTGCATAATACACTTCTCAGAACAGTTACCCATACAGAAGATCTGGGAATCAATAACATTTGGAAACATACCAATAATGAAACTGCATTTGCAATATTTAGCAGATCAGTTAGAAAGCCAAGTTTGAATTAGCTAGCATTTTAGAAGCTGATGAACTGTTATCCCAGCTTTTGAAGTGTTCTGTTTTCACAAATATGCTGCAAACACGAGAAATGTATGAGTAGAGTACTAGCACAGTGGAAGCCAATAATAATGATGATTGTCCAAAGTAGTGTGTAAAGAAGCTGACCAATTTACATCACAGTGCATGGATTTCACGGGGTGTTTGTATAAATCGTGCCACATTTTCCAAATATGTTGCTGGTTACACAAATGCCTAAATTGAACAAATGCATGCCCAATACCTCAGGAAAAAAACTCACTGCAATAAGAAAATATAGCAAGAAATGGTATCTCCGGCAAATACCATCCATGCAAGTATTGTGTTTCATTACAAGACAGCACGAACATCGAAATATTCAACTTCGGGAGAATGAGCTGCAAGAATGGGTTGCTTTTGATATCAAAGCAATGGTTTCTACCAGATTTGATTACTGCATATATTGTTGTCGAGTTGAGTAACTGCAGATTGAGAAGTAGAATGTTAGAATTTGGTGTTTGTAAAATGCTAAGAGAAAATACTGCACGTTCCCTTTAAAAAGGTGGTGGTTTTCCTGTGCTTAGAGAATTAGAAAGTCAAGCAACAAAGTTGCCTTAGTAACATGCTTTCACGCTTTTGAATTTAACCAGTTTTAATTCGGCACTTGGATACCAGCAACCTATTAGATTCAAATTTGATAGTTTGGCAACCTGGGACCAATCCTATTGTAGGGGATGTTGATATGTCATCACAGGTATAAAAGTGGCGGCAGTGGAACAATAAGCAGACAGCAACTGCCATTTGCCAGAGTAACAGCCTCATCCATGTCTTAGAGAAAGCTCCATATTGATAGCAAAGGTACCAAAGACAACAGAAGAATCAGAGAAAGCCCAAAATATCCTGGATGCCAAATCTGCTTGTAATTTAGAGCATGACCAAAATTCTTTTTTTTTGTTTAGTAAGTAGGAATTGTATTTATTCCATTAGAATCATGTTTTATTCAGTTTGTTAATAGTTTAGTTAACTTGTTTTCTGTTAGCTAAATAAATAATTACTTGATTTGAAAGAAAGTGAGTGTGTCAGGGCGTTATTTTGATTTAACCACTCAAAGTTGCTGAAGAACAGATTGTACCACTTCACACTCAGCTTTAGAGTTTATGAGGCTAGGTACTCCTGAGTGGTTAGATGTTAGTTCTCAGAGGGGGATCCACCTCCACAACAATGTTATCTCCTTCACAAGCATTAAGCAGTTTTGAATCCATTAATGCAAAATGGATCAATAACTAATTGCACCCACAAGCAGTACACTTACTATAAATTTACCATTGCTAGGTGCAATTAGTGCATTTGCCAATATGGTAGCTTTACATCCGGAAAAACAATTTGCACACAATGTATATGCCACCTTTCAAGCCTCCAGTGCCAACTGTGAGCATAGCTTCAGTTTAATGAATTAGATCAAAACTAAGTCTCTCAACAAACTGGAAGTTAGCCAGACAGCCAATCTGACGAGGATAAAAATCCTACTTTATAGCAATGAAGATGTCAAATTTGACAGAATTTTACACTACTGGAAAATGTAGGAAGACAAAGGAGAAGTTCCAGCATTATTTAACTAAGCCATATCCAATAAACATGAAGCTTCTTAGTTGCATTGTTCTTTATATGCTTTAGGTAGTACCCACTGGATTTGAAAGGTGACCCTATTGAAAGATAGAAGACACAAAGACTTGACATGGTGGATATGGAGAGGATGTTTCACTTTTTGGGGACAGAGGTTGGGTAGCATTAGCAGGATTATATCCATACGCCTCAATTATCCATCATGGCATGTAGTTTTCAAAGTCTAGTGTAGGCCTTGAAACTGAGTTAGAGAAGACACAACTCAGGCAGCCATCAAGACCATCTAAAATCCAAGACACTGTTGGAGCTAAAAAAGATATTCGGACAGTGTTCACAAGTGATGGATCTTTTATTGCCTTCTTATCGATAAGGAGAGGAGAACTGAAGAATTCCTAAGGCTTCTTAGTCTGCTCAATTGTGGACAGTTAGCCTTTTTTACAGGACGTATCTTACAACTTCTGGTAAAGGCAATTGCTTCTAGTCACGCACATCGGTAGATTTACCCATGATACAAATAGGTAGGCCCGAGACAATTGTTTAATCGCATCCCATCGGTAATGTCACAATCTTTCGTGGTAGACAGATGAAATGTCCGTTCAGACAATGGTCACTTAATCATATCTTACTTACAGTTTCAGTGCTGTTAGCAAGGTCAGTTGTGTCCTGTTGATATAGTAAAATATCCACCTATTGTCTGCACTGTCTATTTCATGTATAGTCATGATGTGGAGATGCCGGCGTTGGACTGGGGTAAACACAGAAAGAAGTCTCACAACACCAGGTTAAAGTCCAACAGGTTTATTTGGTAGCAAAAGCCACCAGCTTTCGGAGCGCTGCTCCTTCATCAGGTAAGTGGGAGTTCTGTAAGTGGGAGAACTCCCACTTACCCGATGAAGGAGCAGCGCTCCGAAAGCTAGTGGCTTTTGCTACCAAATAAACCCGTTGGACTTTAACCTGGTGTTGTGAGACTTCTTACTGTATTTCATGTATATGCAGAGACAGCCAGTGAGGATGCTGCTAATTTTCCTGGCCCCTGCTGAGCTCAGTTCTCCTCTTCCACAACATTTAACAGGAATCCAGTTGCTCTAGGCACCAGAGATTTATTTTTCTAGCTTAAAGCATCTTCCCACTACTGTGGACCATGGAAGTTATTGTAGGGAGCAGTCAGATGTAATTTTAGGCAATGAAACATGTTATTTCTTTGCAGATTAAGTCAATGTCTAAACTTACCTAAAGCTGCATGTGCAAGTGTTAAGAATAGCAAACTTAAGTCATAAACTCAATTAGAAATCAACAGCAGCATTATCTTAAGGTATACATTCTGTTCTCTAACCAACATTAAAGCAAGTTATGGTTAATGTCACCAACTCTCACTATTACCTCTTTGAGGGGATCACCACGGGCCATTTGATCTTGGAGCTCCTTCTGCAGCTCCTTCCGTGCACCAAGGGATTGCTGGTTACGGACAAAGTCCGCGAGTTCCTTCAACCCTGCATCAGTGAAGTACTTGACAAAGTGATCATAACTCTGTTTATTAGCTGGGAACAATTCCTGCAAAAGATTTAGAAGACTTACCCCACAATTTATAACATACTTTCTTACAAAACATATTTTGGCCAGAAAATGAAATTGTGTAGATGTTGGGAAAATGACAAAAGTTCACAGAATAGGTACTGTCCAAAAGGAGGCCAGTCAGTGTCTGTGTTCACTAAAGGTCCAACCAACATGTCCACTCTCCCCACAGCCCTGCACATTCTTCCTTTTCGGATAATAAATCAATTCTCACAGGCACGAGCGCAAAGGGCAAATGAGACAGAGGCAAGAGAGGGACGGTGTGTGTATGCACATGCATGAAATGAGAATCCTGCTCTCCAGCAGCACTCCCAGTTTAAAATGAATTTGAAGAGAAAAGATCAGCAGCACTCCTCCCACTAAAAATGACAAGGCTGCAAGACTTGGAAGTATTTGTCCAATAACCGAACATTTAAATTATAATAAATGCACAAATTTGCACCTACTGCACAATAATTTGTTTGTGGTTTAGTTCTTTAATACAAGATGATTTCTTAGAAGTTCTATCTGTACTCTCGGACGGTCAAAAGAGTTCCGTAGCGGGAAATATTTGGGAAACTCCACAATAGACCATACCTACTGAAGTTAATCAAAAAAATCTACCTAACTTACCAACTTGAAAATGTGGATTTCTACAGAAAAGCATTTTTCAAATTTTAATTGACTGTTGTATTTTTAATGCTCACCAGTAATCTATTGTCCATATTGACCTTTCGAAGGCTCCCAGCAACTGCATTGATGTCTTTTTCAGATATCCAAGATTTGAATAGTTTTACAGCAAATGCTGCTGAAACACCTGAAACAAAAACAAAATGTAATTAGATACAGAAGCATCTAGACATGATGCAACCAAATACACTATCAATCCTCATCAATACATATTCTACCACTACCTTAACCCATGCTATTTTATAAACCTCAAATTATGCCCTCACAACCTACCTACATCCTTCTTACGTGAAGTAGATACGGGAATTAAGAGACTAGGTGTCACTCTGGTCACTCATCTGCACCACAATTTGCATTGACCCAAACAGAACATTACTCAATGCAGATATCATTATCCAGCCTGGAATTTCTCAATAGCTTTAATTAAAATTAATTGAATTGAAATAATATTCATCCAAAATAAAAATAGCCACAAGCTTTTATTTTATTTCTTCTTTCATGGAATGTGGGTGTCATTGGCATTTGTTGCCAGTCTCCAATTGCCTTTAAATAGGGTGTTTTTGCGGCCATTTCAGAGGGAAGGTAAGAATCGAGCACACTATGTGGATCTGGAGTCACACGTAGGCCAGACCAGGTAAAGATAAGATTTCCTTCAAGTACATTGGTGACCTAGCTGAATTTTTACAACAACCAATGTTGGCAACGCTAATCATGACACACCAGTGAATAACTAGCAAAAATGCATCATCACATTTAAAAAAAAATCAAAGAACACGATGAATTAAGACATCTTAGCACGATTTGGACATGGGAATCAAACACCTCAACAGACCAAGATTTATGACAAGGTACATGAACGAATCTAGAATTTACCTTCCTTGACCAAGTTCTCATTGAAGAGGCTGCTCAGAATAGAGGATGATAATGTTCCATTGCCTAACAAAATCCCAGTCAACATGGCTAGCTTGGTGCGTTCAGATTCTGAGAAACCCTTCAGGAACAACAGCAGCTGCAACAAGGAAGTGGTTAATACCATTAATCTCTTATCGATCAGTTTGCAGGAAATATTCAATACTGCAAATGTAATTAGCATAAAAACTTTCATGAACTGAAAATCCTAAAGAAAGGACATTTGCTCATGCAGGTTAATTTTAGTTATGTGCACAAAATACCAATAATGAATGTAGAGTAATTAATAAGTGGATACCCCATCGCTAATTCCAGGTTCCACAGTGCAAAGGATGGGTTTACTGTTTGAAGCTCTATTATTGGTGGCAAAAAAGGTTCCGTATTTCATCAAGTATAATTACTTAAATTAGCTCAAACCTTTTTTATTTCCTCTTCGAATCCTCT
The DNA here is from genome assembly GCF_964213995.1 of Mustelus asterias. Taxonomy (NCBI): domain Eukaryota; kingdom Metazoa; phylum Chordata; class Chondrichthyes; order Carcharhiniformes; family Triakidae; genus Mustelus; species Mustelus asterias. Next base: position 104,388,893 of record NC_135814.1, on the reverse strand, counting down.
CTCCAGGTATTTGTAACGCCTGATCAGCTTATTAAACACCTGTAATGCAAAATTTGAGTCACTAAATATTCTTTAAGTGGATGAAAGCTACAGCAAAAGGTGATTACCAGTAGACGGAAAAAGGAATGCTCAGCAATTCAGCTTTTAGCTGGCCTCATTATAAAGATCCTTGTCATCACTTATCAAGCAACCAGACTGAAAGTTAGTCTCACACTGGATAGAGAGTTTAACTATTTAGAAGTCCAGCCACTGAAACACCCGACTAAAGTTTTGTTGCTAGTCTCAGGACTCAAATTGTGCGTGTGCATAGTGGAATTAATCTAGTGAACCTCCTGGGCTGCCTCTAATAAAACTACACCCTTTCTCAAATAAAGAGACCCAAAACTTCACAATACTCCAGGTGCGGTCTCACTCATGCCTTGTACAGCTGGAGCAACACTTTCCTACTTTTATACTCTATTTCTTTAGCAATAAATGCCAAAATATCATTTGCCTTCCTTATTGCATCTTATACCTGCTTACTAATTTTCTGTGATTCATGCACGAGGACACCAGATCCCTCTGTACCAAAGTGGCCTGAAATTTCTCTCTATTTAGATAAGTTGCCATTCTATTTTCTGACCAAAACGGATAACCTTACACTTGTCCATGTTAAACTCCATCTGCCAAATTTTGACCTCGTCAACTGACCAGCTATATCCATTTGTAAATTTCTTATTTCCTCATTGCAACTTACTAACCCACCTATTTTAGTGACACCTGCAATTTTGTCTGTAGTACCTTCTATTCCTGCATCCAAGTCATTAATTAAAGACTGAACCCTGAGACACACCACTAGTTACATCTTGTCAATCAGAAAAAGACCCATTTATCTCAACTCTCTGCCTTCTGTCAGTTAGCCAGTCTTCTATCCAAGCTAATCCCATGTGATCTTACCTTGTGCATTAACCTTTCATGTGGCTCCTCATCAAATGCCTTCTGAAAGTCCAGATATACTACATCTACAGGATCTCCACTTGGCTTGTTACATCTTCAAATAATTAGTCAAACATGATTTACCCTTCATAAAACCATGCCGACTCTGATGGATTGCATTTTGACTTTCCAAACGCCACTTCCTTCAAGACTCTATGATATAGGCCATCAGGTCCTGGGGACTTGTCTGCCTTTAATCTCAAGATAAATGACTTGCCCGCCTGTTGAAAATTGACATGTTCCTGTGTATGGCACTTGACTCCCATGCAATTAGGTCACGTTACATAGATTATCTGTTGGTTCTCATTGCCTATGACCATCCTACCCCCATCACATTAACTCAGTTTGGAGCATTGAATAATGGCATCCAAATATCCCTAGTGTGCAGTATGTCCATTCCCTACTGCTGATGACAAAACGCTGAGAAGCTCAAATGCACAAAATATACAAAATATTGGCTGAACATTTCTCTACTCTTCCTTATTAAACTAACAGATTTGTTGCATCACTACATTTTATACTTCAGCTTAATTCTACCAAATAACTGATCAACTATCAAACATAAACCAGAAGAAAATTGTCTCAACAGTTGCAGTATAGAATTTAGTGGAAAAAAATAATTGTAGAGGCGAGTTTCAGTGACAATTTACATCTTCTGACAAGCTAAAAACTGCAAGCAGGGAGGGAAAAATACTTGTATGCAAGTTTAATTAAATACTTAAACACGTCAAACAAAGCACCTTTAACATTGTAAAATGTAAAGATACTTCACAATAGCAGAATGCAAAATTTGACACCGAGCCACATAGATACTAGAGTAGACAACCAAAAGCCTGATCAAAAAGGTTGGTTTTAAGGAACACTTTACAAGGGGAAAGAGAGGAAGAAAGGCATAGAGCTTTACGGAGAGAATTCTGGAGCTTGCAATCGAAGACACATCTGCCAATAATAGAGCGATTAAATGTTAGGATGCTCAAGGAAACCAGAAGGAGCGCAAATATCTGAGGCTTGTACAGCTGCAGGAGGTTACAAAGGCAGGAAAGGGTGGGGCCATGCAGCAATTTGAAAATGAGGAGGAAAACGTCAAAATTAAAGGTGTTCCTTAACTGGGAGCCAGTGTAGACTAGCGTGCACGGATGAACAAAGCTAGCTACAAGTTAGGATATGGTCAGAATTTTGACTGACCTCTCGTTTACAGACAGAAGATATGGAACATGTTAAAAGTCTAGAGGTAACAAAAGCATGGATGGTGGTTTCAGCAGTGGGAAGCTGGGGCAGGGACGGAGATGGACACTTATAAAAGTAGAAACAGGTGGTCTTGGTGATGGCGGAGATATCCAGTTGGAAGTTCACCCCAGAATCAAATAAGGCACCAAAGCTGTGAACTATCTGGTTCAGTTTCAGTTAGTCGTCAGGGAGAGATGGAATAGGCAACTAGGAACAGACGTTAGCTTCCACCAGTAAGCACTTCCAGTTAAGTCAGATTAATAAAAAATGAAGTGAACTTTGCATTTCTTTGACAAGAGAAATGTAAAGGCAATAAAACTTGCCTGAGCATATGCACGTATGGTCTCTAGGTTTTCTTGAGCAGCAAACACACAGACATCTGTACGGATCACGTTATCAGCAAGGGTACCACCTGGAGCTATAAAGTAGAAAGGAAATTAAGATTTACGGTGAACGACAGAAAAACCAAAGGCACACGAGGAATGTTTTTTAAGCAGAGTGGTTAGGATCTGAAATACATTGTCTGATGGTGTGGTGGAGGAGACTCAATCATGGCTTTCAAAGGGGAAGTGAATAATTATGAGGAACAAAACATACAGCAGCTACAAGCAAAATGGGATCAGCTCTGCTGCTTTTGCAGTGAGCTGGCATGGACATGGGCCGAATGGTCTCCCTTGGTGCTATAATAAAATTCTATGAAATAAATTCAACCTTGTACTAGGTGCCTCAAATAAAGAGCGTGTATCTGAATGAGACAGCAAGGCATATTTCCCAAGTCTACAAAAACCTCAATCGGCAACCCAAGTACAAGAATTCACATAAGGCAGTATGTGACCCTAACCCTAATGCAAGGGTCCTTCTAACCAAAAGGTTTTAAAAGTAGAAACCTGAGCAAACAATCTCGATCCAATTCTTAAAAAGTACATTGCCGAGCAATGGCAGTAATCTTTGAAAAACTGAGTGTACATACTGAACCACAAACTTTCCAAGCTATCCCACTGTGACAGATCAGCTGGAGTGCCATCTGTCTCACCAATATTCAATGTTAGTTTGGGAAATGACCTTGTTGCACTTGATCAGGCAATCAGCAGATAAATAGTGCTAAATTAGCTACTGGGGAATTTTGGCTCTGCAGCCACAATCCAATACAGAACCTGAAAAGCACAACTGAAGTTCATTCTCTTCAATGCATTACACTAATGTACTCAGGAGGAGCTTGTACACAAATTCGTAGCAGTGCTGCTTAATGCCCTAGACAATGGAGCAGGAAGCGGTAAAATGGGCAGATGCTGCATTTGCTGTGGTTGCACAGGAGAAGCTGGGAAGAGGGGCTGCAAACATGAAGATATCCTGAAAGGTGAGTGAAAAGGAGAGAGAGACAGAACAGAAAACTCCCTCGATACATTTGAGGAAAATAACGTCACTACAATGGAGCGCTTAACATGTGGCTCGTGGGTCAAATCTGCACCTTCTGATTCCCTTCTTTTACGCCAATAGTGTCCTTGATTTGGTTTATTCAGTGAGCAGAATTTTTACAGGATTAGTCATTACCAGTTCAGAGTCCAGGATATTTAAAAGCTGGGGAATAGAGGAAATGGGGGAAATCATTGTGTAGGATTGATTTATTATTTTGTACATAAATTGTATTTAGATAGCTTAACTGAGTTGCAATATCCCTTCCCTGCATGATCTCGCATGTAAACTCCAGCCAGGAAACTCATTAAAGCAGAATGCCAGTTCAGAGGAAATATGGACAGCTACTTTTCCTGCAGGCAAGGTTCTCAGTTTACAATGGGAGGGCATTTCAAAGTAATTTTCCCATCCAAACCACCTATCACTTTCCTTCAAATTCAGAAGGCCGTCCTTCAACAACAAACAAAATTAGCAAGGCAGATTCAAAAGTTTGCGAAAAACTTAAATGGAGCTCTTACCCAGCATCCCACCGGCCACCAGGATATCAAATAGAGTTTCAGCATAGCGGCGATAGTCGAGCTTTGCTCCAGAAGCATCAAGAAACTTTGCTACAGCTTCCAAATCACTGCCATTTTCATTCAAACCTTGGATAATAGAATCTTGGAACTGAGTAGGCTCAAACTTCTCTTTTTCATCTACATATGGAGAAAATCACCATTAGCATGGTAAACATGTCAACCATACAAGTATGCTCCTTAATGCTTTCCCAGAAATAAAAATGCCACAACTTGGCATTATCAACGTCAGAGCTCGGGGAATTGTTTAACTCGGTGGCAGCAGAGGGACAAGGGTGTAAAGCAATACCTCTGGTGTCCCAACTGGTAAAAGCACCAAGTTCAATTGATTTGATGTAGCTTGCATTGTACCATAAGAGATCAATGCCATAGAGAACAAAACCCACACCAAGCTTCTGATCTCAACCATATTAATTTAGCAAGATGTTGAGAAAAGGATAAGAAGTGGTTTGATGTTCCAAGTGTTACCTCTCCTCCATACCACTTGATACCACCATCCCTCTAAAATCAGAACAGAATATCCAACTTTTTCTTTCAATCTAAAGTAGGTTTACATTCAATGGCCTTCACTTCCACAAACATGTCCACATTCTTTTTCATCTCATAGTCAAGCTGCAGAACCAAAATTTTCAAATATTTACTTTAGTAACTTACCTCTTTTCCTAGTTTTAAAACGCTGGCCAGTTAGCGTTGGCTTCTGCTGCTTTGGATTATTCATAAAAGACACCCTGCCAAGAAAGTAAGTGAGAATAAAAAGGTTACAAATGCCCCTACGCAAAACCTAATTCAGTTCAGCGGCAATCAATTTAAAATAACCCAACCCATATTTGGTCAGATGAAATGAATTTACCACCACAAAACATGAAAAAGTAAACATACAAGGAAAACTTTAAAATTTGTAAACATGAACCATCAATTAGCTAAAATACAGTTCTACGTCAATACACGCTTCAAACAATTAACTGAGCGAGTTCACTGCTTTGTTCCAAGTTTCTCCGAGGATTTAAAATACTTCCACCTCCGTAACAGCCCACCTGCTGCTGAACCCGCAGCCATGCCATTGTTCCGATGCTCTCATGATCATCCTTCCATTGACCAGCCTCCATATCATTCAAACCTCTGCCACCCATATTCCAACTCTCACCTACACCGCATTCCAGTCCAGCAACTCCTCCAGTTTAAAGATATCTTCCCAGTGTTCAAATCCATCAATGGCCTCACCACACCTCGGCGGCATACTTTAGTGGTATAACCCTCTGAAATTTCAGCACTTTGACAGATCTACTCTTGTATATCCCTGGCTTTCTTCACTCAACCATTGCCAGCCAAACCTACAGTTGCCAGGGTCGTAGATCAGTTAACTTAGTGGCGACTGTGGCCTCCACAATGGAAATGGATCACTATCATATTATGTACTTCATGCCCCCATAACCATCAGATTAGTCATTACTAAACACTTCAAAATCCTGAAAAAAAATACTGTAGATGCTGAAATCTAAAAACAGAAAACTCTGGAAAGACACAACAGGTCTGGCAGCATCAGTAAGGAGGGAAACATAGCTTTGAGAGTCTGTACGATTCTTCAGTGCTCTCTCCACAGACCTGCTGAGTCTCCCAGCATTTTTTTATTACTCTAAAATCCCCATCTTCCATGTCATGAGAAAAATGAAAGAGAAATGGTAATACAATTCAAATTAAAGGACACAGATTTAAGGTGATTGGCAAAAGTAGAAAAGGGTTAAACACAATCAGCAGTCAGAATTTGCAATTTTGCCTGTGTGGATACACATTCAAAAAACATGCCCTTCAAAGGGAATTGGATAAATACTCAAAAGGTGGAAAAATTGCATAAAGAGTAGAACTAACTCTCCAAAAGAACTGGTGCATACTTGATGGGGGGGGGGGGGGGGGGAGAGAACTACCATACCCACTGAAATTTTACACAAATGTAAATTAAATAATTGCCATTTTTCACTTAATGGAAACTGAGCCGATAACTGATAATCCAAAATGCACTGACTCAAACTTCTGTAATGACAGATTTACACTATAAATTATTATGGATACGATCTGATACCAAAGCAATGTCAATGTCACACCTTAGACCTTCAAAGCATCATGTCCAATGATTTCTCTGCTTAAGCAAAGGACGAAAGTGAGAGAAAACAAAAATGAAACGGGGTTAATTCAAATCAAGCAAAAAAAAAGATACAGATAGAAAGGAAGAGAAAAAATACAAAAACAAGATTTGGTAGCTTGTATTGCACCACCCCACACTTGAAAATTGATTTGTCGACTAATCATAGCAATCAAGTTCTATGAATTAGTCTACAATAGACCCAAACACAAGGAAAACCCCCAGTGCTGCAATTTGAGCCATAGGTCCAAAATCTTTCATGCTACACATACAACTGTCATGCATCAAATTATTGCTATATTGCATTCTGATATGTTACTTTCTGACAGGGGCTTTTCTAATTTCAGCAATTGATGCCTAGTGTCAAGAGCTTTGCATTCTGAAAATTAATGTCTTCCTCCACCCACCAACACTGTCACAATGTACTGCAGGAAACTTCACCAAAACTCCTTAGGCAGCATCTTCCAAACCACTACCATTCAAAAGGAGAAGAGTATCAGATATCTGGGAACACCACCTGTAGGTTCCCCTCCAAGTCACTCACCATCCTGACTTGGGAATACAACCGCTGTTCCTTCACCGTCACTGGGTCAAAATACTGGAACTCCCTAACAATACTGTGGATGTACCTACACCACATGGACTGCAGCAGTTCAAGAAAGCAGTGCACCACCACCTTCTCAAGGGCAACTAGGGATGGGTAGTAAATGCTAGCCTAGCAGGCAACACCCACATCCTGTAAACAAATTTTAAAAGCAACAGATGTGCGGTTAGTGAGACTGACAAAAATATTGCCAAGACAGCAAAAACAACTTTGAACAATTCACTTCCCAATGGTGGACAGCGAGAGCCTTTTTCCTCGGATGGTGATGGCTAGCACGAGGGGACGTAGCTTTAAATTGAGGGGTGATAGATATAGGACAGATGTCAGAGGTAGGTTCTTTCCTCAGAGAGTAGTAAGGGCGTGGAATGCCCTGCCTGCAACAGTAGTGAACTCGCCAACATTAAGGGCATTTAAATGGTCATTGGATAAACATATGGATGATATTGGAATAGTGTAGGTTAGATGGGCTTTAGATTGGTTTCACAGGTCGGCACAACATCGAGGGCCGAAGGGCCTGTACTGCACTGTAATGTTCTATGTTCTGTGGAGTGAGAAGCCATAATTTCACTGGTGCCTTTTTATTGGCTTTTAAGGTCAAGTCATGTCAGGACCATAGATCAGGTCATTAACAAGTCCTCAAACAAAAAGGATCAACCACCATTCGGCCCCTGGAGCCAACTCCACACACACTCCTCCCGCATTATAAAAGTTTAATGGACCCTTGTATTACTGAACATTTATTTTTAAACTTGTTGCTGACTTTGCGCAACATTCTGTGAAGACGAAGGGGTATCTTCTAACAAAAAATTCCGAGTTAAAAAAACATAAAAATCAAAGTCAATGGATGTAGAGACTAAAACAGGAAAGAGAAATTAACAACCAAAGGGCGGGGAAATGATAAAAAATAACATGCAGAGAAAGTGGAAAATGGTTAAGCAAAAGCAAAATTCAGACATTAGATCCAAATTGCCTTCCTGGTGGGAATAATTAATTACAAATAAATCCAACAGCTTCACAAAAAGCCATTATATTGACCAGGATTCTGTAAATCATCCAGCATGCACCTTTCCTCAGAATCAAATGCCAACATTTTTCCCAAGTATTTATTTATCCAGTTCCCTGTTGAAGGTTTCTACTATTGAATTGTATTGTTTCACAAAACCAGATTTGCTCATTATCACATTGCTATTGGTCGGTTTCAAACGTTACAATAGGAGCTACACTTCAATAGCTGCAAAGCACTTTGGGACATGTAGTGGCTGCAGCAGGTGCTATGAAAATACAACTCTTTTCTTCAATTTGAGAATCATTAACATGCGTCTTGTTCTCTGTAACAGCCTGTTTAGCCTCCTCATTCACCACTGTCTGCTTCCTTGGTGATCAAGTTCCTTTGGTACCTCAGCCATGCCTTCTGCCTGCACCTGCAGATCTCTTCTGGTCCCTAGTCATCCCACCATTCCCCTCAACTTCTTACCGTCTGTGTGCCGACAGAAAACTTCTGAAATCACTTTTATTTTAGATTTGTGGTTGCCTCACTTCCTTTTTCACATTTTGTTCTCAGATTTAGCCTTGTATTATCAAGCTGACCTCTATCATACATCCCCTTTCCTTGCTTTATCCCATTATCATTCTTATCAGGTTAGAAAAGAATAGTTTGTAATTTATTGATATAACTTCATTAAAGGAGGAAAACATCCCAATGTGTTCCACCAGAGCATTTTGGGACAACATTCAACACCAAGCCACAATAAGGAGATATTTGGCCAGATGAAGAAAAGCAAAGAGGGAAGCTAAAGCATAGCTGCCAATTAAGTGACTCAAATCAGAAATATTCTCCAGGTATTTGTGAAACACAGACACCTAAGGAAGTGGGCGTTGAAGGCAAGGCAAATTAGGAAAGGATTTGAAAAGAAGGATGCATTTTTTAAAAACAAGGATTATTTGACCTGGAGCCAATGCAGGGTAGCAAGCACTTGGAAAACATTTCCTCCATTCTATCAATTGTAAATTAGAGAAAGAGCAATTTCAGTACAAGTGAAAATCTGTTCTGAGTGCAAAACTCAAGGAGCAATTTAATGCCAAATAGTTTACAAAAGGTTAAACAAGTTGTTCCCATTGGTCTTGTAAAGAATAATTTTGTCAGCACTGGAACAAAATCCAGGAATTTCCCATTTACTTTTACCACATGGAGTGCAGAAATTTGACACAGCAGATCACCATCACCTTCTCAATGGCAAAATGCTAGCTTTGCTAGTAAGTCAGTCTACGAGAACAATAAAGGAAGCATGGACTAATCCCTAGGATACCCTTGTATAAGCCTGTCTCTGTGCAAAATTGTCACTTGCTGCTGTACACAGTAAAATCTCTATTTGTAGGTATTGGGGTAGGTGACAAATAATATACAGACCAATTGAGAATGTGTAGCCTTTTAATTGCTATCAGATGCAGCTCAACAATATATTAACAGGACCCCACCTTTCAACAATTCTGTGACTGGAGAATCAACTGCGTTGCTTCCTGCACCAATGTTCCCAATTTGTTAAAACCATGGAGATAATGGCTTCAATTTCTTGAAAATTAAAACTAACCGGATGAGGCGAATTGGTAGATATTTTAAACAGAGTAAACAAAAATGACAGCCCAGAATGACAAGCCCTGTTTGTGATTTATATAAACTGTTTGTGATTTATATAAACGATCTGGAAGAAGGTATAACTGGGGTGATCAGTAAGTTTGCGGACGACACAAAATTGGCAGGACTTGCAGATAGTGAGGAGCATTGTCAGAGGCTACAGAAGGATATAGATAGGCTGGAAATTTGGGCAAAGAAATGGCAGATGGAGTTCAATCCTGATAAATGTGAAGTGATGCATTTTGGTAGAAATAATGTAGGGAGGAGCTATACGATAAATGGCAGAAACATAAAGGGTGTAGATACGCAGAGGGACCTGGGTGTGCAAGTCCACAGATCCTTGAAGGTGATGTCACAGGTGGAGAAGGCATATGGCATGCTTGCCTTTATAGGACGGGGCAGAGAGTATAAAAGTTGGGGTCTGATGTTGCAGATGTATAGAACGTTGGTTCGGCCACATTTGGAATACTGCGTCCAGTTCTGGTCGCCACACTACCAGAAGGACGTGGAAGCTTTGGAGAGAGTACAGAGGAGGTTTACCAGGATGTTGCCTGGTATGGAGGGGCTTAATTATGAGGAGAGATTGGGTAAACTGGGGTTGTTCTCCCTGGAAAGACGGAGGATGAGGGGAGACTTAATAGAGGTGTATAAAATTATAAAAGGCATAGGTAGGGTGAACGGTGGGAAGCTTTTCCCCAGGTCGGTGGTGACGTTCACGAGGGGTCATAGGTTCAAGGTGAAGGGGGGGGGGGGGGAAGGTTTAACACAGATATCAGAAGGACATATTTTACACAGAGGGTGGTGGGGGCCTGGAATGCACTGCCGGGCAAGGTGGTGGAGGCGGACACACTGGGAACATTTAAGACTTATCTAGATAGCCATATGAACGGAGTGGGAATGGAGGGATACAAAAGAATGGTCTAGTTTGGACCAGAGAGCGGCACGGGCTTGGAGGGCCGAAGGGCCTGTTCCTGTGCTGTATTGTTCTTTGTTCTAGAACAGCTGTAATCCTCAATAATTTCATTGTTTGAGAATGGAAGTGTCAGTCATTAACGATAGAGCACTTTGTCAGTACTTAGTTGTAACAAGTTAGGATTTTTTCTATATAATTTTTGCAATCAAATGGTTTCATTCGCATTTTAAGTTTACTCAATTTAAACCAAATTTAAAAACATTTATTCAAACCACTAATCTGTTTCCTAATGCAAGGAAATGTGCTTTTAAAGTTATCCTAACAAGAGAATTTTTGAAATGTAATAATTCACTTTAAAATTTGACTGGTGCAGGAAATATAGGGTTGTTGTAGTGGGAGACTTCAATTTCCCTGGTATAGACTGGAAATCGCTGAGGGCAGGGACTCTGGATGGTGAGGCATTTGTAAAATGTGTACAGGAGGGTTCGTTGGAACAATATGTGGACAGCCCAACTAGAGAGGGGGCTATACTGGACCTGGTGCTGGGGAATGAGCCCGGTCAGGTCTTCAAAGTTTTGGTTGGGGAACATGTGGCAAATAGTGACCACAATTCTGTTAGCTTTAGGATAGTGATGGAAAAGGATGAGTGGTGTCCCAAAGGTAAGGTGTTGGATTGGGGGAAGGCTAACTCCACATCTGGTATGTGGCAGTCTTTTAAGGAACGGTTGTTAGGGCTACAGGACAAGCATGTGCCTGTAAAAAAGAAGGATAGGAAGGGTAGGATTAGAGAACCGTGGATAACCAGGGAAATTGAGGGACTGGTCAAAAGGAAAAGAGAGGCGTATGTTAGGTCCAAGCAGCTAAAAACGGAGGGAGCTCTGGAGGAGTATAATGAAAGTAGGAAAATACTCAAACGGGGAATTAGAAGAGCAAAAAGGGGTCACGAAATGTTCTTGGCAGACAGGATTGAGGAGAATCCCAAGGCATTTTATTCATACGTTAGGAACAAAAGGGTTGTTAGGGAAAAAATCGGACCTCTCAGGGACAAAAGTGGGGACTTATGCTTGGAGCCCAAAGAGGTAGGGGAGATCCTAAATGAATACTTTGCGTCGGTATTCACTAAGGAGAGGGATGTGTTGACTGGGAGTGTCTCGGAGGGGAGTGTTGAACCGTTGGAGAAAATCTCCATTACAAAGGAGGAAGTGTTAGGTTTGTTAGAGAATATAAAGACTGACAAATCCCCAGGGCCTGATGGAATCTATCCAAGGCTGCTCAGGGAGACGAGAGGTGAAATCGTTGGGCCTCTGACGCAAATCTTTGTCTCGTCACTGGACACAGGTGAGGTCCCAGAGGATTGGAGGATAGCCAATGTGGTCCCGTTATTTAAGAAGGGTAGGAAGGATAACCCGGGTAATTATAGGCCGGTGAGCTTGACGTCCGTGGTGGGGAAGTTGTTGGAGAAGATTCTTAAAGATAGGATGTATGCGCATTTAGAAAGGAATAAACTCATTAACGATAGTCAACATGGTTTTGTGAGAGGGAGGTCATGCCTCACGAACCTGGTGGTGTTTTTTGAAGAAGTGACCAAAATGGTTGACGAAGGAAGGGCTGTGGATGTTGTCTATATGGACTTTAGTAAAGCATTTGACAAAGTCCCTCATGGTAGGCTAGTGAAAAAGGTTGGATCCCATGGGATAAAGGGGGAGGTGGCTAGATGGGTGGAGAACTGGCTTGGTCATAGAAGACAGAGGGTGGTAGTGGAAGGGTCTTTTTCCGGCTGGAGGCCTGTGACTAGTGGTGTACCGCAGGGCTCTGTATTGGGACCTCTGCTGTTTGTGATTTATATAAATGATCTGGAAGAAGGAGTAACTGGGGTGATCAGTAAGTTTGCGGACGACACAAAACTGGCAGGACTTGCAGATAGTGAGGAACATTGTCAGAGGCTACAGAAGGATATAGATAGGCTGGAAATTTGGGCAAGGAAATGGCAGATGGAGTTCAATCCTGATAAATGCGAAGTGATGCATTTTGGTGGGAATAATGTAGGGAGGAGCTACACGATAAATGGAAGAACCATAAAGGGTGTAGAGACGCAGAGGGACCTGGGTGTGCAAGTCCATAGATCTTTGAAGGTGACGTCACAGGTGGAGAAGGTGGTGAAGAAGGCATATGGCATGCTTGCCTTTATAGGACGGGGCATAGAGTATAAAAGTTGGGGTCTGATGCTGCAGATGTATAGAACGTTGGTTCGGCCGCATTTGGAATACTGCATCCAGTTCTGGTCGCCACACTACCAGAAGGACGTGGAGGCTTTGGAGAGAGTACAGAGGAGGTTTACCAGGATGTTGCCTGGTATGGAGAGGCTTGGTTATGAGGAGAGATTGGGGAAACTGGGGTTGTTCTCCTTGGAAAGACGGAGGATGAGGGGAGACTTAATAGAGGTGTATAAAATTATGAAAGGCATAGATAGGGTGAACGGTGGGAAGCTTTTCCCCGGGTCGGTGGTGACGTTCACGAGGGGTCATAGGTTCAAGGTGAAGGGGGGGAGGTTTAACACAGATATCAGAAGGACATATTTCACACAGAGGGTCGTGGGGGCCTGGAATGTATTGCCGGGCAAGGTGGTGGAGGCGGACACACTGGGAACGTTTAAGACTTATCTAGACAGCTATATGAACGGAGTGGGAATGGAGGGATACAAAAGAGTGGTCTAGTTTGGACCAGGGAGCGGCGTGGGCTAATTGTTCCTGGTTTCTCGTTTCAAGGCTTCATTCTATGATCATCTTGCTGGTGCCAAGTGAGACTGCGGATAGTTGGGAACCTGTCTTGGGGGCAGGGAATTCATATGGTGTTCGTGGAAGTGGAAATGACTAGGGTTGGGAAGCATTTTCCGATCGGGGCCATTGTGATCTCCTGGACTCGTTTCGATCGCCTCGGGGTCGGAGAGGAATTTCCCAGATTTTTTTTCCCCATATTGGCCCTGGGGTTTTTCACTCTGGGTTTTCGCCTCTCCCTGGAGATCACATGGTCTGGAATGGGGGGGTGGGGGTGAGTTAATAGGTTGTAATGAACAAAGCATCGTAGCTGTGAGGGACAGCTCGGTGGATAGGATATTGGTATGTAGATAGGCTGGAAAATTGGGCGGGGATCCTGGATTCAGGATTCAATCCTGGACCGGGGAGCGGCGCGGGCTTGGAGGGCCGAAGGGCCTGTTCCTGTGCTGTATTGTTCTTTGTAATAGTTCAATGTTTGATATAATTATAGTTGATTATTTTTCTCCATAAAAATTTCTATTATACTTAGATTACTATGGGTTATGTATTTTATTCAGATAAATCAGTTACTGCAACTACATTTGAAAAATTTGATACAGGCAGTCCAAGCCCCATTCAGGACTTGGTGATGGAAGGTAATTGCGTTCATACCATGGCCAAATAGGTCGATTATCATAAATCCTTCCAATACCCGGATGGCAAGCAGTTAGAACACAAATTTCCTGGTCAGCCACACAGCAGAGGGCAGTGACAAACTGAAATACTTTGACAAGTACGTCATGAAGTCCATGGTCACCGACACCTGCTTAGGGCAGAGTACCTGAAGGAGGGCAGAGCCTTAACAGCCTGCTTCCAGAGGTTCTGGTAATATGGTTAAAATCTCGAGAGATTGCATTAAATGAATACAAACATTGGACTGATTAGTAAAGAGATCTACAAATAATGGTGGATAAATCTACAACATCGAATAAGCCAAATTAAATGGAAAATGTTAAAGGAGTAAGTCATTTCAGCCCTCAAGGCTGTCTGCCATTTGAGTTTGCTATTAATGGACACACAGGTGCCAGAAAGGTGTTACAACTATTTGTAAACAGTTGTAAACTATTCTAAGATAAAAGGGAGTTAGCTAAATCAGCATTTCTACTGAGATACAAAGTTAACATTGGCCACATTTCCATTGGAAAGTGAGAGGAAGACATTTTTGGTTCACACTGCAGCCTCGCAGCACTAGGGACCCGTTCAATTCCTGGCTGGAGTCAGTGTGTGTGGAGTCTGCACATTCTCCGTGTCTGCATGGGTTTCCTCCAGGTGCTCCGGTTTCCTCCCATAGTCCAAAAGACGTGCTGGTTAGGTACATTGAGGGAGAATTTAGCACAACCAGTGTACCCGAACAGGCACCGGAGTGTGGCGACTAGGGGATTTCCACAGCAACTTCATTGCAGTACTAATGTAAGCCTACTTGTGACACGAATAAATAAACTTTAACAAACATCATTTTTCCTACAAATCAATGATCACAGACAGATAGTGGTGTTTGCTTGACAGAAAAGGGTGTTTGACTTTGCGAGGTACCACAGCCAGATGCAAGCAGTCGCTAGTCAAAAAGATGCACCCTGCAGCCTTTTACATATTCCACAAATATGTCCTGACACGGCCAAGAATCATCCTTTGAACAGGCTTTACTGCTGGTGGCAGATTGAAGAAACTTGCCAAAAGCAGAGGAAAGTTTTTGGGGACAGATGGTCACCCATAAGTTATTACTCAGCAGAAGGGAAATGGGGACCAACCGGAAGCAAATGTTTGATGCAGACTGTAATTTCATGGAGCGCAATGTGTGTTAAGTATAAAATGACAATGTTCCTCTCTATAGTTTCAACTACGAGTTGTCGTCTACAAAAGGAAGACTGTGTTTAGTCAATTGCACTTTTAATCATTTATAACAGTAAAAGTTTTAAAAATGTGAAATCCTGCATCATATTAAAGTTATATCCCTTGTCCTACCTGCCCCATCCTAAAAACCTCAATCAAATCACCCATTAGTTTTCTGGATTTCAAATTTTAATTTATGCAAATGCTGACTCTTATCCTCGGAACCTCAGTAACCTTCTGGTGAACCTTAGCCACACCTCATGCAAGGACATATATTCCAAGATGTGGTGCAAAGAACTATGCACAGTGCTTTAATCCGGGCTATGCACAGCTGTAGCAAAACTTTGTATTCCAACACTATTATAAAGGCTAAAATTCCATTGATCTTCAGAAAATGCTGGAAAATCTCAGCAGGTCTGATAACATCTGTGAATAGAGCCCACATTGAGTCTGGATGACCCTTCCAACATTTGCAGTATTTTACTTTTATTCCACTAATCTTGTTTTTTTCTTAATGCCTGCGCAGTATTTTAGTGATCTATATATGCGGCCTAAAATCTCCATTGTTCTAGCTTTTCACCATTTAGAAACTCAGATCGATCCTTTACTGGCTCAGACTGTGGGGAGTTTGCAAGCATGTCCTGTGTCTGTGTGGATTTCCTCCGGGTGCTCCGGTTTCCTCATGCCAAAGATGTGGGAGTTAGGTTGACTTGCCATGATTGACCCTTCGTGTCAGGGAGTTTGGCAGGGTTAAATATGTGGAGTTGCAGGGATAGAGCCCACGTGGGATTGTTAGCGGTGTGAGCTCAATGGACTCCTTCTGCACTGTAGGGATTGCATGATTCTATGAAACTGGATAACATTCACATTTAGCCAAGTTAAAATCTGTATGAGTTTTGCCCACTAACCTTATCCCTCCAGTCACATTGATTACTATGCCACCAAGCATTGTGTCAGCAACAAATTGAATGCAAGCTTTTTTATCTAAAGCATTAAAAAATAGTAATTATAGACTGCAGAACAGATTCTTGTGGGGACATCTCTGGTTGTGGCCATCCAATTAATATCTGATGAACAACAATAACTAATAACCCTATTTCAAGCGATTTGGACATCAATGTTTCACTCCTCC
The DNA here is from genome assembly GCF_964213995.1 of Mustelus asterias. Classification (NCBI taxonomy): domain Eukaryota; kingdom Metazoa; phylum Chordata; class Chondrichthyes; order Carcharhiniformes; family Triakidae; genus Mustelus; species Mustelus asterias. Next base: position 104,372,642 of record NC_135814.1, on the reverse strand, counting down.
ATCTTGATCTTCAATTAGTTACGTTTTCTAATTTCCTAAAAGTGAGCGTCACTCACTTGCCCTCCCTCCCCCTGCATTCCTCTTTCTAGATTGTGGGTAATCAGGGCTTATGCCAGGATTTGGGATGCTCTAATGTCCATCTACAAAAGTCAGTGCAGTTCAGGTCCATTGTTTTATACATGTATATATAACCATTATCCCAGCTAGATGTTATCTACCACCTAATGAATCAATTTCATCAGCTTTTAAATTTAGCTACTTCTCTTGCATGGAAACTTTATCAAATGCCAGCTGGAAATTCTCCCATGTGCTTTCTTTACTTCTAAAAAAATCAAATGGGTTACTGGATTAAATAAAAATCAGAGCTATTGTATTTCTGCTGTACAATGTATGATCATGGACGTATAACTAAAGCTTATAAATAGCAGTGATCACATCTCAATATACTTCAAACAATTAAGTACCTAAACTGCAGGGGCTTTTGTAGACAAACATTAGAGCATTCAAATCTTGATATGTTTTATGTAGTCCTGATTACCCAAAACAGATACACTGGGATGTACGGGGAGACAACAAAACACAAATGTTAAGAAAGTTGGGTTCATTGTTTCCAAAAACATATTTAATTGAAGGTCAATATGAAGAAAACTGAAAGGTTGACTGCTGCTTGGCAAAAGCTTCAAATGGTGGGATAATTTCTTTAGCTTGGACAAAGGAAGAAATGTCAGATACAGTGGCAGTACTGGGACCATGCGAGGCAACATCCACTTTCCATGAAACATTTTTTTAAAAAATGTGATTACATTGCAGGTTTAAAATAAAAAATGCCCCAAGACACTTCAGAAATAAAAAAAATGGACCCAATTCCAAAGGAGAAAACATTAAAGGTAACAAAAAAAAGCATGTTAAAAGAGAGGGGATTTGGAGAGATGAGTTTAGGAAGAATCCCCAGAGTGTACAATTTTGATGGCTGGAGATATGACTACAACTGGTGGGACAGAGAGAAAATACTCAGGTGGCTAGCCAAGAGAAAGGGGTCAGAGGTATACAGCACAGAAAAAAGGCCCCTCGGCCTATCGCGTCTGCAGCAATCAAAGACAAACCTAATTATCCTAAACCCATTTCCCAGTACTTGGCATCACAAGGTAGAAGGCAAAAAAGCTGAAGAAAAACATGAAGCAAGGCCATAGACAGATTTTGAAAAAAGGATGATCATTTTATATTGTGTTGAGGAACCAGGATCCAAGTATAGTTCAGTGAAGATAGGAGCTTTGGATATGCAGAACATGGCACAGATAAGATGAATCCAACAGCATTTTGAGAGAGTAGCATTTTGTGAGAGCAGAAGTTCAAGCAGGTTGTGGGATGGAAAGTAGACCAGGACAGCATAGTGCATCTACAGATGTCAAAGCCATGGATAACCATTTCACATCAGACAAAGTAATATAGGAGCAGAGACGAGGCATTATGTTATGACGGTGAAATAGGCAGTCTTTGCAGTGAAGAGTTTAAGATCAAACTGATTCCCAGGTAATGGTAGAGCTACCTACTGACTTGTATTTACACAATCTACATTTGTGGATTGGGTTTATAGATCCAATCCAAAACAAAAATGGACAATGGAAAAATCATACTAAATACCATGATAAATCAAAAAATAGAATATCAAAATAGTGCTCCAAGTCCAAATGACATCTGGTCAAAGTTGATGACAAAAATTGGACAGATGCTCGAGAAGCCTTTGCCTGCATCTTCAATAGATTCAGGAATCCCTTAGTCTTGAAACTCAAAGAAATAAAAGGTTGCATTTTTGGTAACATGTTTTTTAGAAACTCGATAAAAAGAGGCCCCTGTAAGGGTGCGGCTCAAAGCTGGGCTTAAAGGAAGAGAGATGGGTGTTGTGGAGCCATTCCAAGACGTTGGAGCTCTATACAGTTAAAGCGAGTGCTGGGACAAAAGTGAACATTTTTTAAGGTGTAGTCACATCAAAGGTTAGTGCGGAAAATAAAATCAGTGTAGAGGGCAACATATTTGCATGGATATTAATTGGATGGCCACAACCAGAGATGTCCCCACAAGAATCTGTTCTGCAGTCGATAATTAATATTTTTTAATGCTTCAGATAAAAAAGCTCACATTCAATTTGTTTCTGACATAATGCTTGGTGGCATAGTAATCAGTGTGACCAGAGGGATAAGGTCTATCTGACATTTCCTCCTTTGTTCAAGCTAAAGTCTTGGAAATTATCCCACCATTTGAAGCTTTTGCCAAACAGCAATCAACCTTTCAGTTTTCTTCATATTGACCTTCAATTAAATATGTTTGTTTTTGGAAACAACGAACCCAACTTTAACATTCATGTTAGCTAGTCAGTTAGGGTAAATGGGGGTTTTGCTGGTTGACAGGATGCAACAAGTGGTGGAGCCTTAACTTTTTACAATTTATATAAATTTCTTGATTGAAGGAACTGAAGTTACTGCTGCTAAATTTGCTGATGACACAAAGATAGGTAGGAAAGTAAATTAAGAGGACACCTTCACAAGGGACATGGATAGCTTGAGCAAAAATCTGGCAAATGAAGTATAATGTGGGAAAATGTGAAATTGTCTATTAGATAAAAACATTTGATCTAAATGGTAATAAATTGCAGAGGGATCTGGGTGTCCTAGTGCATGAATCACAAGACTAGCATATAGGTACAGCCAGTAAATCGGAAAGCCAATAAATATTGTTTATTGTGAGGGGAATTAATTAAAGTAGGATGGTTATGCCTTAGATATACAGGGAATTAGACCACATCTGGAGTAGTATTACTGTACTGGTCTCTTTAAGGGAATTTGTAAATGGATTAGAAGGCCAGAGAAGGTTTGCAAGGTCAATACCTAGAATGGGGGGGTTGTCTTATGAGGAAAAGCTGGAGAGTTAAGTTTGTATCCACGAGAGTTTAGAAGAATAAGAGGGCACTAGATTGAAACATACAAGATCATGAGGAGTCTTGACAGGTTTGGATGTGCAGTGAATGCTTCCTCTTCGAGTGTCTAGAATGAGGGGTTACTGTTTAAAATGAGTCCCTCATGTAAGACAAAATATAAATCCTTTCCTCGGAGGGTCATGAGTCTCTTCCTCAAAAGACAGCAAAAGCAGAATCTTTGAACATTTATGGCAAAGTTAGATAGAATCTTGATTAACAAGGGGGTGAACAGTTATCAGGAGTAGGTGGGAATGTAGGGTTGAGGTTACAATCAGATCAGCCATGACTTTATTGAATGATGGAGCAAGCTTGAGGGGCTGGGTGGTCTACTGCACTACTGGGGCTCGGCTCCTCCCTCTGCAACTGGATCCTGAACTTCCTAACCCACAGACCGCAATCAGTAAGGATAGGCAACAACACCTCCTCCACCATCATCCTCAGTGCCCCAGAAGGCTGTGTCTCAGCCCCTTATTATACTCCTTATACACCTATGGCCATGTGGTCAAATTCCTCTCCAATTCGATTTTCAAGTTTGCTGATGACATCACCGTAGTGGGTCAGATCTCGAACAATGACGAGACGGAGTACAGGAAAGAGCTAGAGAATCTGGTGCGACGACAATGATCTCTCCCTCGATGTCAACAAAATAAAGGAGATAGTCATCGACTTCAGGAAGCGTAGTGGAGGACATGCCCCTGTCTACATCAATGGGGACGTAGTAGAGATGGTCGAGAGCTTCATGTTTTTAGGTGTCCAAATCACCAACAACCTGTCCTGGTCCCCCCATGCCATGATGTGGAGATGCCGGCGTTGGACTGGGGTAAACACAGTAAGAAGTTTAACAACACCAGGTTAAAGTCCAACAGGTTTATTTGGTAGCAAAAGCCACCATGCCATGCATTAAGAAAGCCCACCAACACTTCTACTTTCTCAGAAGACTAAGGAAATTTGGCATGTCTGCTACAATTCTCACCAACTTTTACAAATGTACCATAGAAAGCATTCTTTCTGGTTGTATCACAGCTGGTATGGCTCTGCCCAAGACCGCAAGAATGGTCATAAACAATGCCCAGTCCATCACGTAAACCAACCTCCCATCCACTGACTCGGTCTACACTTTGCGCTGCCTCGGAAAAACAGCCAGCATAATCAAGGACCCCACGCACCGCAGACATACTCTTTCCCACCTTCTTCTGTCCGGAAAAAGATACAGAAGTCTGAGGTCACGTACCACCCGATTCAAGAACAGCTTCTTCCCTGCTGTCCTCAGACTTTTGAATGAACATACCTCACATTAAGTTGATCTTTCTCTACACCCTAGCTATGACTGTAACACTACATTCTGCACTCTCTCATTTCCTTCTCCATGAACAGTATTCTTTGTCTGTATAGCGCACAAGAAACAATACTTTTCACTGTATACTAATACATGCGACAATAATAAATCAAATCATTTCTATTTTGCACAAGTTGTGAATGGCCCACTCGCCTGCAGCATCTAAATCTCTTTGCATCAGGTTGCATCACCTAATTATCTTGCAAACCTATTGACCTAATCTATCTATCAATGAAGAAGTACAGTTTACTAGCTCATATTTTCATTCAAGAAAGGGACAAATTAGAGGCAGGGAACTACAGGTCTCAGGACATACATCAATGGAGGATGTTTGAAGGGATCCTAAAATATACCCCCTTCATCATTTTAAAACAGAATGGGCCATTAGACATACACAGGATGAATTCTAGAAAAAGTTATGTCTCAAGTCTTTTTTAAATTAACTTGCTGTTTTTGGTGAATATGGGAAACCCAGTAGACATCTACCCGGAGTTTCAGGAAGTTTTTTGCTATCCCGCATGAGGATGCTTCACAAATATAGGGTCTCGGCATTAGCACAGATCCACTGAGAAACAGGTTACTAATGGCAACTCCCACTTACTTTTGCTCCATTGACTTCAACCGTAGCTCCCCAACTTCCAAAATTCTCTTTAATCTTCCACCTCTTTCCTTCTTTAAGTACCAGCTTGTAGACACCTCGCCAAAATGTGACAACTTATCTTTTGTCTGAGTAACTTTTAAAAATATAGGTGGTTAAAGAAAATGGCAAGCTTGTTCTGAGACTGAACGGCAGTGCGACTCACCCTGCCTTCTCACCCACTTGCTGTACCACCCCCAACAAACCCAGTAACAGGAAATTAACCAGAAACAGCCAGGGGGACATTTAAAGCACATTGTACAGGCACGGGGCTGATCAGAGGCTCCATATGGACACCCTGCCCCCAACACTTTAAAACCAATACAGAAACACAACATCCTTTTTTGTTCAGTGCCCAAACTCCCACCTTGGTGAGTAAAAGCTGGTGACTTAAATCAACAGTTTGGGGTGGAAAAGACACGGGCAAACAGGATCCTGACCCACCCAACCCCTCAAATCAGTGACAAAAGGCCAAACACAGGAATGACCGAAAATAGGTATGACAGGAGTCCATTCAGCCCCTCCTGCCATTTAATACCACAGCTGATCATCTACCTAAAATACATTTACCAGCACCACCCCTCTATCTCTTGCCCTCAGGAGGCCTGGGGCAATCAGATCAGAATGGGTAACACTGTCCATCCCTCTGCCAGACCTGCTAAGTGCTTTTCCAGCATATTGTAAACATGTAGAAAACTGGAAAAAAACACCCACTGCTCGCCCCCCCCCCAATTCATTGGACAGTGGTGTCTCTTATATGGAGGGACACAAAGGCCCAGACCATGCCCGTTAGGGAGAACAGATGGCCATGAAAATAAACATTACACAATTTTACATGTGTACAATCACACTATATAATAGTACAAATAAGCTACTTTTACAGGCTTAACATTTTACATTATGCTTTTATAAATAGTGTACAACCATACTTATACACTCGTGTTTACATAGTGTACACCCATATAGTCAGACATGTTTATATAGAAAATAAATTTTACATATAAATTAAAAATTTTATATCACGTGTATATTATGCACAAAATATTTTACATCACACACATGTACAACCGTAAGTATTGCATACACACATTTTATATATAAAACTAAGATATATATAAAACTAAGATATATATAAAACTAAGATATATGTGTATAAAACTAAGATAATACTAAGCTATATATAAAACACAAGTAAAATAAACTCTAGAAAGGAAAAGGCCCGTCAGCCATTTTGTTAAAAGTCAAAGTGAAGACACTGGCAGATGGAGAGAGAAAGAGCCCCACACCGAGCGGAAGTGAGTGGGGATATCCCGGTGGTCGAGGCCTTGCTGCAGGCCCGGAGTCTCCTCCTCTGCTCCCCCCTCCAGGGCCACGTCGCCCGCGTGCGCACAACACCCCCCCCACCACCACCCACCCCACCGCGTGCCCAGGCGCGAGCCGCCTTCCAACCGCCGCCCGGCGCGCGAGACAGCACCTCGCGCCTCAGCTCTCCCTCCAAGTCCCGGCGCCGGGCACATCGAGTGCATCTCCCCATCCACCAGCCCCGGCCTCCCAAAAAAGGTCGGATTTCTTTTTTTTAACCTTCAAATGTTCCCACATTAATAGTACACATATCGATTGACTGACTTTTATATACTTCTGTTTAAATCAACTCACCGAGATAAATACTGCTGTGAAAGTCAGTGACACCGCGAAGAGACTTGGGTCTAACGTTCAAATGGTGTCCGGCAGTCAGAATTGGAGCTGACTGCGCATGCGCGCTGCTTGTACTCCTCCCTCGCCCCGCCCGGGGTCCGGACCATTCCACTGGCTGCGTCGGGGCGCTGCGGCTGATGGTACAGTCCAACCGGGTGGCCGGCCATTCCCACCCGCGGGGGGGGATGCTTTCATGTTATATCATTCGGAATCGCACTTTAAATCCATGCCAGACCACGATATCGATTTTAATAGTGTATTAACCATTTATCTCACTCGTTTCAACTCATTGCGCCTCATGTTTTTCCAAAAGTTGTCACTTTGTTTTATCCGCATAAGCTGACCCCCCCCGCTCCCTTTGGTTCCGCCCACCGCCGTCTGACGTCGCCCTGCGTAAGCTGACTGTTGACGTAAGCAAGCGTGAAAAAAACGACGGCGTCCCGCGTGCGTCAGAGGCCGGGGTGGGCGGAGTGTGATTGAACAATGCGTTGCAGCAAGGCAGGGTGTGGACATGTGCTGCTGCTGCCCACTACACCAGCAGCACAGGGCAGTGAAGGCAGGAGTGAAGCCCTCCTAGGGCATTCCTGCAGAAAATACCTCCCCCCCACAATTGTAGCATCCAATTTATTTTGCTTTAAAGTTTTAGTTTATTTATTATTGTCGCAAGTAGGCTTACATTACATTGGGATGAAGTTACTGTGAGAATCCTCTAGTTCTGGATAGCCAAAGGGGAAAGCTACTCAGCCCCTCTATATCCTGTACTGCCTGCTCCCCTTCAGTGAGATGGCAGCTGCTCTATAACCCCTTGCCCCCACATCCTACAATAGCCGCAATCCTGGGGATCACAGAATCCCTACAGGGTAGGAAGGCCATTCAGCCCATCCAATCTACACCGCATTATTAAAATTCTGGAATCTGAGCTTTTCTAAATAGGCACAAAGAATTAATACTAAGTCTGGAGATACAGGGAGCTGGTGGTGTAATGGTAATATCACTGGGCTAGTAATCCAGAGGCTCAGACTAATGCTCTGGGGACATAGAATCCCGACAGTGCAGAAGGAGGCCACTTAGCCCATTGAGCTTGCACCAACTTTCCGACAAAGCATCTCCACAGCCCCACATATTTACCCCACTAATCCTCCTAACCTACACATCATGGGACACTAAGGGGCAATTTAGCATGGCCAATCCACCTAACATACACATCTTTGGACTGTGAAAGGAAACTAGAGCACCCAGAGGAAACCCAAGTAGACACAAAGATAATCGACTAAAGAACAGCTTCTTCCCTGCTGCCATCAGAATTTTTAACGGACTTATATTAAGCTGATCTTTCTCTTCACCCTAACTACAACTGTAACACTACATTCTACACCCTCTCCTTTCCTTCTCCCAGGTACTCTATGAACTGTATGCTTTGCGTGAAAAGCGCGCAAGAAACAATACTTTTCACTGTATCCCAATACATGTGTCAATAATAAATCAAATGAAATCAAATGTGCAAACTCCACAGACAGTAACCCAAGGCCAGAATTGAACCTGCGTCCCTGGCGCTGTGAGGCAGCAGTGCTTGCCACTAATCATGGATGCTGGAGATCCAAAACAAAAATAGAAACTGCTGGAAAAACTCAACAGGTCTGGCAGCAGAGATAAACATATTAAACGTTTTGAGTGTAATATAACTTTTCTTCAGAACAACTATCAACAGGGGAGGCGATGGCCTAGTGGTATTATCACTAGACTATTAATTCAGAAACTCATGTTTGAATTCTGCCACGGCAGTTGGTGGAATTTGAACTCAATAAAAATCTAGAATTAAAAGTCTAATGATGACCATGAAATGATTGTCAGAAGAACCCATCTGGTTCACTAATGTCCTTTAGGGAAGAAAAGCTGCCATCCTTACCCAGTCTAGCCGACATGTGACTCCAAAGCCACAGCAATGTGGTTGACTCTCAACTGCCCTCCAAGGGCAAATAGGGATGGGCAATAAAATGCTAGCCAGCCAGCGACACCCATGAATGATTTTTTTTAAATCTCAATTTTCAAATGGGCAATCAACCTGGCATCAATTGCTGTCTGAAGTGAGATCCAAACTCCTACCACTTGAGGTGTTAATCACTGTGCCACGCAAGCTGTTGGCATCAGGTCCTCAGTGTAGCATTTGTCCAAATATTAGGTTCACAGCTGTGTCTGTGTTCTTTGCCTGCCATCACGTATTTATTCAGCTTTCCGTTAAAGGATGCACAGTGGTCTCTGCCTCCCAACATTCCCCGACACAAAAAGGACATGTTATGTTTATTTAGCCCCCTTCAAGACCACCAGACATCCTTAAAGGTTTTACAGTCAATATATTTGATTTGATTTATTATTGTCACATGTATTGGGATACAAGACACAAAAGTATTGTCTCTTGCCCACTATACAGACAAAACATACCGTTCATAGAGAAGGAAAGGAGAGAGTGCAGAATGTAGTGTTACAGTCATAGCTAGGGTGTAGAGAAAGATCAACTTAATGCAAGGTAGGTCCATTCAAAAGTCTGATAGCAGCAGGGAAGAAGCTGTTCTTGAGTTGGTTGGTACGTGACCTCAGACTTTTGTATCTTTTTCCCGACGGAAGAAGGTGGAAGAGTGAATGTCCGGGGTGCGTAGGGTCCTTAATTATGCTGGCTGCTTTGCCGAGGCAGCAGGAAGTGTATATTTTGGAAGTGTAGTCCCTGTTGTAATTTAGAAATCACAGCTGACAATTTGCACACGGCAAAAGGAAGATGATAATGATCAGATAATCTATTTCTGAGATGTTGGTTAGGGGTTGAATATTGGTCTGGATTCTTCTTCAGATCTTTCATGTTCACTTGAGAGGTGGCACGGTGGTTAGCACTGCTGCCTCACAGCTCCAAGGACCCAGGTTCGATTCCCGGCTTGGGTCACTGTGTGGAGTCTGCACGTTCTCTCTGTATCTGTATGGGTTTCCTCCGGGTGCTCCAGTTTCCTCTCATAGTCCAAGGATGTGTGGGTTATGTTGATTGGCCATGCTGAATTGCCCCTTAGTATCAGGGGAATTAGCAGGGTAAATGCATGAGGTTATGGGAATAGGGCCTGTGTGGGATTGTGGTCGGGTGCAGACTCGATGGGCCAAATGGCCTCCTTCTGCACTGTAGGAATTCTATGATTTTATGAGAGACAAGTAAGGCCTCAGCTTAACATAACAACCAACACCTCTGACGGTGCAGCTCTCCCTCAGTACTGCACTGGAGTGTCAGCTGGGATGTTTATGTTAAAACCTGGAACTGATTGAGAAGAGAGAGTGCTACCAACAGAGGCAAAGCTGACATTTTAAACAACACTCTGCACAAAACATTTTTCCTACCCTCTCCCTGATAGATAATTTTGAATTGGTGAAGCTTCCTCACTCATTTCCTCTCCATCCGCGTGTGCCGGAACATGATCATGCGCCGCTCGCTGGGCTACGCCGATGTCAACTTCCAGCAGGCGGCCGGCGCTGAGCGTGCGTTAGATACAATGAACTTTGATGTATCAGAGGGACTGGTCTCTTCCAAGTCAGAGTTTCAAAATCTTACATAAGTAGAAAAAATATTGAATATCCTCTGTTCAGGTGGAAATGTTCTCTATTCATAATACCTCAGACAATAAAGCCACCCATGTTGTCATAGAATCATCATAGAATCCCTACAGTGCCGAAGGCATGTAAAATTGCCGGCTCCAATACACCCCTCCCTGATGAGCTAAATGCATCCTATTTGAGCAAGAGGTTAGCGAGAGCATGCACTCTACCCTGGAAGCCCTGAATGAATTTGTATCTGGGGTTACCATTGCAGATGTCAGAGCAGCTTTCTCGAAGGTCAACCCACGGAGAGCGACTGGCCTGGATGGGGTACCCGGACGAGCATTCAGATTCTGCGTGGATCAGCTGGCAAGATGTATTCACAGACATCTTCAACCTCTCTTTACAACAATCTGAGGTCCCTATCTGTTTCAAGGAGACGACCATCATCTCGGTCCCTAAGAAAAACCAAGCAGCGTGCCTTAATGACTATCGGCCGGTGGCTCTGACATCCATCATTATGAAGTGATTCAAAAGGTTAGTCACGGCACGAATCAATTCCAGCCTCCCGGACTACCTGGATCCACTACAGATTGCCTACTGCCGCAACAGGTCCACAGCAGACGCCATTTCCCTGGCCCTGCACTCAACCCTGGAACAGCTAGATAACAAGGACACCTTTGTCAGACTCCTATTTATTGACAACACCATTATTCCCACGAAACTCATCTTCAAACTCCTTGGCCTGGGCCTCGGCTCCTCCCCCTGCGACTGGATCATGAACTTCCTAACTCACAGACCACAATCAGTAAGGATAGGCAACAACACCTCCTCCACGATCATCCTCAACACCAGTGCCCCACAAGGCTGTGTTCTCAGCCCCCAACTATACTCCTTATACACCTATGACTGTGTGGCCAAATTCCCCTCCAATTGGATATTCAAGTTTGCTGACGACACCACCATAGTGGATCGGATCTCAAACAATGACGAGACAGAGGACAAGAATGAGATAGAGAATCTGGTGAACTGGTGCGGCAACAATAATCTCTCCCTCAATGTCAACAAAACGAAGGAGATTCTCATTGACTTCAGGAAGCATAAAGGAGAACATGCCCCTGTCTACATCAACAAGGACAAAGTAGAAAGGGTTGAGAGCTTCAAGTTTTTAGGTGTCCAGATCACCTGTCCTGACCTCCCCATGCTGACATTATAGTTAAGAAACCCCACCAACGCCTCTAATTTCTCAGAAGACTAAGGAAATTTGGCATGTCCGCTACGACTCTCACCAACTTTTAGAAAGCATTCTTTCTGGTTGTATCGCAGTTTGGCATGGCTCCTGCTCTGCCCAAAACTGCAAGGAACTATAAAAGGTCGTGAATGTAGCCCAATCCATCACGCAAACCAACCTCCCATCCATTGACTCTGTCGACACTTCCTGCTGCCTTGGCAAAGCAGCCAGCATAATTAAGGACCCCACGAACCCCGGACGTTCCCTCTTCCACCTTCTTCCGCCGGGAAAAAGGTACAAAAGTCTGAGGTCATGTACCAACCCACTCAAGAACAGTTTCTTCCCTGCTGCTGTCAGACGTTTGAATGGACCTACCTCGCACTAAGTTGATCTTTCTCTACACCCTAGCTATGTATGTAACACTATGTTCTCTCGTTTCCTTCTCTATGAACGGTATGCTTTGTCTGTATAGCGCACAAGAAATCATACTTTTCACTGTATACTAATACATGTGACAAAAATAAATCAAATCAAAAGAGGCCATTCAGCCCATTGAGTCTGCACCAACCACAATCCCACCCAGGCTCTGTCCCCTTGACCCCACATATTTACCCTGCTAATCCCCCTGACACTATAGTATAATTTACCATGGTCAATCAAACCAACCCGCACATCTTTGGACTGTGGGAGGAAGCCAGAGCACCCGGAGGAAACCCACGCGGACACGGGGAGAACGTGCAAGCTCCACACAGACAGTGACCCGAGGCCAGAATTGAACCCAGGTCACTGGCGCTGTGAGGCAGCCGTGCTAACCACTGTGCCACCGTGCCACCCCATGCAGCACAGCTGGATAACGTCTAGGCTTAGGCTGATAAATGACAAGTAACATTCACACCACAAGGTCCAAGTCATGACCATATTGAACGGAAGAGAATCTAACCATCTCACCTTGTCAGTCAATGGGAGTAATATCATTGAATTGCCCCCATAATCAACATTCTGTAGGCCACCATTGACTAAAAACCCAACTAGACCATCCACATCAATGCCAAGGCTACTAGAGCAAGTCAGAAGCTAGAAATTCTGTGGCGAGCAGTTCACAACCTAACTCTCCAAAGCCTGTCCACTATCTACAAGGCTTCAATTCCGGCCTCGGGTCACTGTCCGTGCGGAGCTTGCATGTTCTCCCCGTGTCTGCGTGAGTTTCCTCCGGGTGCTACAATTTCATCCCACAGTCCAAAGATGTGCGGGTTAGGTTGATTGGCCATGGTAAATTGCCCCATAGTGTCAGGGGGATTAGCAGGGTAAATATGTGGGATCAAGGGGACAGAGCCTGGGTGGGATTGTGGTTGGTGCAGACTCAGTGGGCTGAATGGTCTCCTTTGATTTGATTTATTATTGTCCGTGACAATAATATATTTTCCGTGACTTTCTTGTTGATGATAAATTGGGTAGCTAAAACTGCACACATTACTTTAATTGTGGCCTAACCAACATTTTATATAAAATGATAGTAACACCTTTACTCATATAGTCTACATGCTAATTTATTTTTTCTATTTAATCTTCCATGGGATGTCGGCATCACTGGAAACGCCACTCTTGAACAGAGTGGTTTCCTAGGCCATTTCAGAGGGCTGTTAAGAATTAACCACATTGCCGTGGGTATGGAGTCACATGTAGATCAGAGCAGGTAATGTGACGTTAGTGTCCCTTTAAGAGATGTTTTTATTTAATCATGATCTCTGCAGCTCACAGTCTTAGGTGATGTCATTGGTGGAGGAGAAAAAAAAACTGTGTGGAGCTCAGGTGACAAAGTTCATTTCGTTTTGGCTGCAGTGTTAGAAGCATAGATGAAAGAAGTCTCTCTGTTTTTATTTTGGGAGTTTGACCAGTTAGCTGAAAGCACAGCTTATTGCCACCCTGCAGTAAAGAATCTGTGTTTTTGGTGTTTTGGGGAGCTGATGACTACAAGCTGCTCTGAGTTTTCAAGGTCATTTGAAATCAGCATTCAACCCAAGGAACTGGATTCCAGTATCATGTGAGCTTTAGCCTGTGCAGTGATAAATCTGTTTAAAGGGTTTTGTTTATTGGATTTTGGATTTAATTGGAACACATTAGAAATATTCATTAAGAGTTATAGATTAAAGTAGTTTTGTAATTAATAAAAGTTCTTGCTAATTTTCTTACTGTACATGTTAACTATATTCTTATGTAAACTTTATTTGATACAAGCCCCCTAGTGGGTCTTTAGAATCACACCTGAAGTGAAACATATCATGCTTACCCTAGCCAAATTCAAGATGCAAAACTTATGATTCAGGCGGGCTTCATAAAACACTTTGGAGTTTCTAACCTGACCCATAACAGTGAGGACAGCAAATTTCCTTCCCGAAAGGATATTAGTGAACAAGATATAAAACCCAAAGACCCAGAATTTCCATTCCCTGTGGGGTTATAGCCTGGAGGGATCCCAGAAGGTGCGCTGGGGAACCCACCCACCCGAGAAGTCCTCATGCAAGGACAGCACGGAAATTGCCTGGAAAATCTAAACTTCTGATGGGCAATTGCCCTGCAGTGTGAACCATCCCATACTCTGATTTAAATTGGAGACTTAGGATGGCTCTGCCTCCCTTAGCAGAATAGTTACTCCATTAAATGGACCTGCCAAACACTCCCCCACACCCTGACTACGCCCCCACCACCCAACACTCAGCCACCCAAAATCCCCAACTGCACTTCCGACCCCCCCCAACTCTCCTCTCTCCCCCGACACCCCGACTACCATCCCACATTCCGACTAGCCCCAATCCCCTGACTGCTCCCCTAACCCCGGCCACCAATCCCCTGACTACCCACCCAATTGCCTGACTACCATCCCAACCCCATTGAACACCCAATCCCCTGCACTTTGACCACCTGACCATTCCCCTGACCCAACCACTGGATTCCCCCCTCCCCCAGACTCACCCCTCCACCTACCACCCTAGCCCCTCACCCACGTCCCTTCTCCCTGGTTCTCAAAGTGTCATAAAATGTGGGCATGGCTTCACTTCTCCCACACTGCATTGGAAAGACTCCAGGAGCTGCCACATTGCATATCCCTCATGTTATGAAGGGAAGGTTGATCCCCCCCACCCCGAGAACTAACAGCTACCCACTCAAAGAGGAGTATCTCGCTTTATAATCTGTTAAAGTGAGTGTGAGAAATAGTACGAGCTGCTCTTCAGCAATTTATAGTGGTTAAATCAAAATAACTACCCAACGCTCTCTGTAAAATCAACAAGTAACACTTTATTTATCTAACTAACGGTGAACAGGTTAACTAGACTATTAACAAACCAAATAAAACACAATTCTAATGGAAAGCTGTTTAGATAAATACAATTCCCACTTAGTAACAAAAAAATAGAACTTTGTCACTTTCTAAATTACAACCAGGTTTTGTATCTATGGAGTAACTATGTTACGGAACCGACGAGGGAACGAGCTATTTTGGATCTGGTATTGTGTAACGAGGTAGGTAGAATTAAGGATCTTATTAAGGTTTAATATCAGTTGTTCTGGGTTTAATCTCAGTTGTTTGGGTTTAATATCAGTTGTTTAGGTTTAATCTCAGTTGTTTTGGGTTTAATCTCAGTTGTTTGGGTTTAATATCAGTTGTTCTGGGTTTAATCTCAGTTGTTCTGGGTTTAATATCAGTTGTTTGGGTTTAATCTCAGTTGTTTGGGTTTAATCTCAGTTGTTTGGGTTTAATATCAGTTGTTAATATCAGGGATTTGTTCCCAGGAGCAGGCTGAGGGTAAGAGAGTGGGTTTTCTGACTTTAATTAATTATTTATTTTTTCAGTTCATTTTGGGTTTAAAATCGGAGGTTTTTTTCAAAACCGGAAGTCGGGCCAGGAGAGGCCTGGGGAAGTTTTTGGAGGGTTTAAAAGCGCACCAAAGTATACAGCGGGCAGCAGAGTGAGTGGGAAGTTGAGTGAGCTGTCAGGGCTTTGGCTCACAGGGCTTGGACGAGCAGGGGTGAGTTTTTGTTTCCTTACACTCTTATTAACTTTTCACTGTCTTACTTGACATAAAGTGTCCAGTATGAGTGTGAAACCAGTGTGTTGTTCCCAGTGTAGGATGTGGGAGGTCCTGGAGGCATCTGGCCTCCCGGACATCCACATCTGTGAGGGGTGTGTCGAGCTGCGGTTCCTGAGGGACCGTGTTAGGGAGCTGGAACTGCAGCTCGAGGATCTTAGGCTGATGAGGGAGAATGAGGAGGTGATAGACAAGAGCTATCATCAGGTGGTCACACCAGGGCAACGGGAGGAGGCCAAGTGGGTGATGGCCAGGAAGGGTAAGGCTAGGGTGGTTGAGAGCACCCCAGTGGATTTGCCCCTGCACAACAAGTACTCCTGCTTGAGTACTGCTGGGGGGGACAGCCCGCCTGGGGGAAGCAGCAGTGGCCGTGTCTCCGCAGTGGAGTCCAGCCCTGTAACTCAGAGGGCTAAGGAAAAGAGGAGGAAGGCGGTATTAATCGGGGACTCGATGGTGAAGGGGACAGACAGGCGTTTCTGCGGAGGTAGGCGGGATTCTCGCATGGTGGTCTGCCTCCCTGGGGCCGGGATCCAGGATGTCGCTAGTCGCGTCCCGGAAATCCTGAGGTGGGAGGGAGAGGAGCCTGAGGTAGCGGTACATATTGGTACCGCTGATGTGGGTAGGAAGGGAGAAGGGGTCATGAAAAGGGAGTACAGGGAATTAGGGAGACAGCTGAGAAAGAGGAAAGCAAAGGTAGTAATCTCAGGATTACTGCCTGTGCCACGGGAAGGTGAGGGCAGGAATGGAGTGAGGTGGAAGATGAATGTGTGGCTGAGGGACTGGTGCAGGGGGCAGGGATTCAGGTTCCTGGACCATTGGGACCTCTTTAGGGGCAGGGGTGATCTGTATACAAAAAACGGGTGGAACTTGAATCACACGGGGACCAATATCCTGGCCGGTAGGTTGGCTAAGGTTACTGGGGAGAATTTAAACTAGATAGGTTGGGGGGAGGGGAGCTAGAAGAGTTGACTAGGATCAAGGAACTAATTGATGGGGTGGAGGATGCAGGGGTAAGGGGAATTACAAAATTAATGGTAGAGGAGAGGGTGCAAGTGAATGAAGGCGGTAATTTAGATAAGGGAGTAGAGGGAGAGGGTGTTCGCGACTCATCAAAGCGGGTCCAGATAAAAGCTGGAATAAGGACACTTTGCCTGAATGCACGAAGCATTCGGAACAAGGTAAATGAGTTGATGGTGCAAATCAGCACGAGTGGGTACGATCTAGTGGCCATTACAGAAACGTGGCTGAAAGGTGACCAGGACTGGGAGATGAATATCCAGGGGTATCAGGCGTTTAGGAAGAATAGACAGGAAGGAAAAGGTGGTGGGGTCGCGCTATTAATAAGAGATAATATCAGGGTAGTACTGAGGGATGACATAGGCTCTGAGGAACAAAACGTGGAATCATTATGGGTAGAGATGAGGAATAGTAGAGGGAGAAAGACACTAGTAGGTGTGGTATATAGGCCCCCAAATAATAATGTTGAGGTAGGGAGGGCTATAAACAAGCAGATAAGGGATGCGTGTAAAAACGGAACGGCAATAATCATGGGGGACTTCAACATGCACATTGACTGGCAGACTCAAGTCGGTAAGGGTGGAATGGAGGAAGAGTTCTTAGAATGCTGTCGGGATAGTTTCCTTGAACAGCATGTTACGGAACCGACGAGGGAACGAGCTATTTTGGATCTGGTATTGTGTAACGAGGTAGGTAGAATTAAGGATCTTATTGTGAAGGACCCTCTTGGGTCTAGTGACCACAATATGGTCGAATTTCTGATTCAGATGGAAGAGGAGAAAGTTTGGTCCCAAACCAGTGTCCTCTGTTTGAACAGAGGGAAATATGATAGGATATGGGATGAATTGGCTAAGGTAGACTGGGAGAGCAGGCTGGCAGGTAGGATAGCTGAGGAACAGTGGAGGATTTTTAAGGAGATCCTTTTCAGTTCTCAGCAAAAATATATTCCAGCAAAAAACAAGGATTGTAAGAAAAGGGAGAACCAGCCGTGGATAACGAAGGAAATAAAGGAGAGTATTAAAATAAAAACAGCTGCGTACAGAGTGGCCAAAAATAGTGGAGAAACAAGTGATTGGGAAAAATTTAAGAAACAACAAAGAGAGACTAAGAAAGCGATAAAGAAAGGAAGGATAGACTATGAAGCTAGGCTAGCAATTAATATAAAAAAATGATAGTAAAAGTTTTTATAAATATATAAAAAGGAATAGAGTGGCTAGAGTGAATGTTGGACCCTTGGAGGACGAGAGGGGGGAGTTAATAGTGGGAAATGAGGATATGGCTGAGTCTTTAAATAAGTTTTTTGTGTCGGTCTTCACGGTGGAGGACACAAATAGTTTGCCAAATATTAACGATAGAGGGTTGGCAGCAGGAGAAATACTTAATACAATTAATGTTACCAGAGAGGCAGTGCTGGGTAGACTAATGGGACTGAAGGTGGATAAGTCCCAGGGTCCGGATGGAATGCATCCCAGGGTATTGAAAGAAATGTCAGAGGTAATAGTGGATGCGTTAGTGATTATTTATCAAAACTCGTTGCATTCTGGGGTAGTGCCGGTTGATTGGAAAACGGCTAATGTTACGCCGCTGTTTAAAAAAGGAAGGAGACAAAAGGCGGGTAACTATAGGCCGGTCAGCTTAACGTCTGTAGTAGGGAAAATGCTGGAATCCATTATTAAAGAGGAGATAGCAGGGCATCTGGATAGAAATGGTTCGATCAATCAGACGCAGCATGGATTCATGAGGGGAAAGTCGTGCTTGACGAACATGTTGGATTTTTATGAAGATGTGACTAGGGCGGTTGATGGAGGAGAACCGGTGGATGCGGTGTTTTTGGATTTCCAAAAGGCGTTTGATAAGGTGCCCCATAAAAGGCTACTGAAGAAGATTAGGGCACACGGAGTTGGGGGTAGTGTGTTAAAGTGGATTGGGGACTGGCTATCCGACAGGAAGCAAAGAGTCGGAATAAATGGGTGTTTTTCCGGTTGGAGGAAGGTAACTAGTGGCGTGCCGCAGGGATCGGTACTCGGGCCGCAACTATTTACCATTTATATAGATGATCTGGAGGAGGGGACGGAGTGTAGGGTAACGAAGTTTGCAGACGACACAAAGATAAGTGGAAAAGTGAATCGTGTGGAGGACGGAGAAGATCTGCAGAGAGATTTGGACAGGCTGAGTGAGTGGGCGAGGATATGGCAAATGGAGTATAACGTTGATAAATGCGAGGTTATACACTTTGGAGGAAATAATAACAAATGGGATTACTATCTCAATGGAAACAAATTAAAACATGCTACCGTGCAAAGGGACCTGGGGGTCCTTGTGCATGAGACGCAAAAGCCCAGTCTGCAGGTACAACAGGTGATCAAGAAGGCAAATGGGATGTTGGCCTATATTGCGAAGGGGATAGAATATAAAAGCAGGGATGTCTTGATGCACCTGTACAGGGCATTGGTGAGGCCGCAGCTGGAATACTGTGTGCAGTATTGGTCCCCTTATATGAGGAAGGATATATTGGCATTGGAGGGAGTGCAGAGAAGGTTCACCAGGTTGATACCGGAGATGAGGGGTTTGGATTATGAGGAGAGGCTGAGGAGATTGGGTTTGTACTCGTTGGAGTTTAGAAGGATGAGGGGGGATCTTATGGAGACTTATAAGATAATGCGGGGGCTGGATAGGGTGGAGGCGGAGAGATTCTTTCCACTTAGTAAGGAAGTTAAAACTAGAGGACACAGCCTCAAAATAAAGGGGGGTCGGTTTAAGACAGAGTTGAGGAGGAACTTCTTCTCCCAGAGGGTGGTGAATCTCTGGAATTCTCTGCCCACTGAGGTGGTGGAGGCTACCTCGCTGAATATGTTTAAAGCGCGGATGGATGGATTCCTGATCGGTAAGGGAATTAAGGGTTATGGGGATCAGGCGGGTAAGTGGTACTGATCCACGTCAGATCAGCCATGATCTTATTGAATGGCGGGGCAGGCTCGAGGGGCTAGATGGCCTACTCCTGCTCCTATTTCTTATGTTCTTATTGTGAAGGACCCTCTTGGGTCTAGTGACCACAATATGGTTGAATTTCTGATTCAGATGGAAGAGGAGAAAGTTTGGTCTCAAACCAGTGTCCTCTGTGTGAACAGAGGGAAATATGATAGGACGAGGGATGAATTAGCTAAGGTAGACTGGGAGAGCAGGCTGGCAGGTAGGATAGCTGAGGAACAGTGGAGGATTTTTAAGGAGATCCTTTTCAGTTCTCAGCAAAAATATATTCCAGCAAAAAATAAGGATTGTAAGAAAAGGGAGAACCAGCCGTGGATAACGAAGGAAATAAAGGAGAGTATTAAAATAAAAACAGCTGCGTACAGAGTGGCCAAAAATAGTGGAGAAACAAGTGATTGGGAAAAATTTAAGAAACAACAAAGAGAGACTAAGAAAGCGATAAAGAAAGGAAGGATAGACTATGAAGCTAGGCTAGCAATTAATATAAAAAATGATAGTAAAAGTTTTTATAAATATATAAAAAGGAATAGAGTGGCTAGAGTGAATGTTGGACCCTTGGAGGACGAGAAGGGGGAGTTAATAGTGGGAAATGAGGATATGGCTGAGTCTTTAAATAAGTTTTTTGTGTCGGTCTTCACGGTGGAGGACACAAATAGTTTGCCAAATATTAACGATAGAGGGTTGGCAGCAGGAGAAATACTTAATACAATTAATGTTACCAGAGAGGCAGTGCTGGGTAGACTAATGGGACTGAAGGTGGACAAGTCCCCGGGTCCGGATGGAATGCATCCCAGGGTATTGAAAGAAATGTCAGAGGTAATAGTGGATGCGTTAGTGATTATTTATCAAAACTCGTTGCATTCTGGGGTAGTGCTGGTTGATTGGAAAACGGCTAATATTACGCCGCTGTTTAAAAAAGGAAGGAGACAAAAGGCGGGTAACTATAGGCCGGTCAGCTTAACGTCTGTAGTAGGGAAAATGCTGGAATCCATTATTAAAGAGGAGATAGCAGGGCATCTGGATAGAAATGGTTCGATCAATCAGACGCAGCATGGATTCATGAGGGGAAAGTCGTGCTTGACGAACATGTTGGATTTTTATGAAGATGTGACTAGGGCGGTTGATGGAGGAGAACCGGTGGATGCGGTGTTTTTGGATTTCCAAAAGGCGTTTGATAAGGTGCCCCATAAAAGGCTGCTGAAGAAGATTAGGGCACACGGAGTTGGGGGTAGTGTGTTAAAGTGGATTGGGGACTGGCTATCCGACAGGAAGCAAAGAGTCGGAATAAATGGGTGTTTTTCCGGTTGGAGGAAGGTAACTAGTGGCGTGCCGCAGGGATCGGTACTCGGGCCGCAACTGTTTACCATTTATATAGATGATCTGGAGGAGGGGACGGAGTGTAGGGTAACGAAGTTTGCAGACGACACAAAGATAAGTGGAAAAGTGAATCGTGTGGAGGACGGAGAAGATCTGCAGAGAGATTTGGACAGGCTGAGTGAGTGGGCGAGGATATGGCAAATGGAGTATAACGTTGATAAATGCGAGGTTATACACTTTGGAGGAAATAATAACAAATGGGATTACTATCTCAATGGAAACAAATTAAAACATGCTACCGTGCAAAGGGACCTGGGGGTCCTTGTGCATGAGACGCAAAAGCCCAGTCTGCAGGTACAACAGGTGATCAAGAAGGCAAATGGGATGTTGGCCTATATTGCGAGGGGGATAGAATATAAAAGCAGGGATGTCTTGATGCACCTGTACAGGGCATTGGTGAGGCCGCAGCTGGAATACTATGTGCAGTATTGGTCCCCTTATATGAGGAAGGATATATTGGCATTGGAGGGAGTGCAGAGAAGGTTCACCAGGTTGATACCGGAGATGAGGGGTTTGGATTATGAGGAGAGGCTGAGGAGATTGGGTTTGTACTCGTTGGAGTTGAGATGGATGAGGGGGGATCTTATGGAGACTTATAAGATATTGCGGGGGCTGGATAGGGTGGAGGCGGAGAGATTCTTTCCACTTAGTAAGGAAGTTAAAACTAGAGGACACAGCCTCAAAATAAAGGGGGGTCGGTTTAAGACAGAGTTGAGGAGGAACTTCTTCTCCCAGAGGGTGGTGAATCTCTGGAATTCTCTGCCCACTGAGGTGGTGGAGGCTACCTCGCTGAATATGTTTAAAGCGCGGATGGATGGATTCCTGATCGGTAAGGGAATTAAGGGTTATGGGGATCAGGCGGGTAAGTGGTACTGATCCACGTCAGATCAGCCATGATCTTATTGAATGGCGGGGCAGGCTCGAGGGGCTAGATGGCCTACTCCTGCTCCTATTTCTTATGTTCTTATGTTCTTATGTATCTTCCAGAATATTCTGGACATTCTCTGTTGATTCTTCTTCTTTCTTTGCTATCTAGATGAGGCTTTGAGCTGTGAGCTGTGGCAGGTAGCAGGTGTTCTCCTCCTCTGTCGCATTGCCCCCTTCCTTTTATACCTGTGATGACAGATCAGTATCCTCCACAATAGCTCCGAGGTTGCCAAAACCATCGGTTTTAAATTTAATAGGTTCTTGGTATTTAAGTGCCAAATTCAAATTGATAGGTTGAATTCAAATAATTCAAAAGCCTGAAAGCCTGTTGCCTTGGGAACCCTGCTGCTTGGCCTTGCGATACAAATGTTTCAGTTTGGGCTCTCTGTGTACTTGCATCTTTATTCCCTCTAAACCGGTGAGCCTCACATCTTTGCCGGTGGGCCTCACATCTGTGGTGGGTAAATTGTTGGAAGGTATTTTGAGAGACAGGATCTACAGGCATTTAGAGACGCAAGGACTGATTAGGTTCAGTCAGAATGGCTTTGTGAGTGGAAAATCAAGTCTCACAAATTTAATTGAATTTTTTGAAGGGGTAACCAAGAAGGTAGATGAGGGCAGTGCAGCTGATATTGTCTACACAAACTTTAGCAAGGCATTTGATAAGGTACCGCATGGTAGGTTGTTGCATAAGGTTAAATCTCACAGGATCCAGGATGAGGTAACTAAATGGATACAAAATTGGCTTGATGACAGAAGCCAAAGGGTGGTTGTAGAGGGTTGCTTTTCAAACTGGAGGCCTGTGACCTCAGAGATCGGTGCTGGGTCCACTGTTATTTGTCATTTATATTAATGATTTGGATGAGAATATAGGAGACATGGTTAGTAAGTTTGCAGATGACACCAAGATTGGTGGCATAGTGGACAGTGAAGAAGGTTATCTCGGATTGCAACGGGATCTTGATCAATTGGGCCAGTGGGCTGACGAATGGCAGATGGAGTTAAACTTAGATAAATGCGAGGTGATGAATTTTGGCAGATTGAACCAGGGCAGGACTTACTCAGTTAATGGTAGGGCATTGGGGAGAGTTACAGAGCAAAGAGATCTAGGGGTACAGGTTGATAGCTCCTTGAAAGTGGAGTCACAGGTGGACAGAGTGGTGAAGAAGGCATTCAGCATGCTTGGTTTCATTGGTCAGAAGATTGAATACAGGAGTTGGGACTTGTTGAAGTTGTACAAGACATTGGTAAGGCCACACTTGGAATACTGTGTACAGTTCTGGTCACCCTACTATAGAAAGGATGTTATTAAACTAGAAAGAGCGCAGAAGAGATTTACTAGGATGCTACCGGGACTTGATGGTTTGAGTTATAAAGAGAGGCTGGATAGACTGGGACATTTTTCTCTGGAGTGTAGAAGGCTGAGGGGTGATCTTATAGAGGTCTATAAAATAATGAGGGGCATAGATCAGCTGGATAGTCAATATCTTTTCCCAAAGGTAGGGGAGTCTAAAACCAGAGGGCATAGATTTAAGGTGAGAGGGGAGAGATACAAAAAGGTCCAGAGGGGCAATTTTTTCACACAGAGGGTGGTGAGTGTCTGGAACAAGCTGCCAGAGGTAGTAGTAGAGGTGAGTACAATTTTGCCTTTTAAAAAGCGTTTAGACAGTTACATGGCTAAGATGGGTATAGAGGGATATGGGCCAAATGCAGGCAATTGGGACTAGCTTAGGGGTTTAAAAAAAGAAGGGCTGCATGGACAAGTTGGGCTCTACGACACAGAAAAAGCACTGGTTATTTTGAGCTAGCTGTGTCTCGAGCATAGCCAATGAATTAATGAGTTTACGGAAGCGACATGATTGCCATTATTGCCATGATTGCCAGTTTCTGGAGGGTACAAGTGCACACGCCCTGCCACGCGTGCTCAGCGGGAGCAAAGTGAGAAAGGCGATATGGATTACGGGGTTGTTCAATTTAATATACGGCATATATATTGCAAAGGCAAGTTGAAGTTGCTTTTTCGTTTTCTTATAACAATATGTCTATTGTTAAGATTGCCGAGAAAAACTATCAGAGATTTTTTTTTTCTGATGAGGAGTGCCATGGAGAAAAACACTAAGAAGAAGAAACTATCTGGGTAGGACAGAAAGAAGATGAAAAAAGTTGCAATTCGAGAAAAAGAATCGTCAAAATGTCAGAGATTGGATGCCTACTTTTCATTCGGCAAGCACACGAAGTCCGCTGCGCCAGAGGTGGAACCCTCTGAAGACTTGCTATCTACCTTCAGCCCAGGAGATGGAGACGGTGCACAGGCTGTTGTGGTTGCACCTGAGGTGGAACCCTCTAAAGACTTGCTAACACCTACTTTCGTCCTAAGGGCTGGTGACAGCACCCTGGCTGCTGCGGCTGTACAGGTGGTGGAAGTGGAGCCCCTAGAAGACGTGACCACTTCAGCAGACTATCGTCCAGAGGACGAAGATGACACAGTAAGACTATGTGCGATCATTGACACACATACGGAATACCCAACAGATCCACACCTGTTTTGTGAAACACCTGTAACACCTGATCTAGTACGTGCTCTTCTTGAGTTAGGCCCTTGTCAGCCAGGTCTTAAAGATAATTTGGACAGTTTTCCAAAAGATGAAGCTGGACATCATTTCAGTGCAAGAAACAAGTTAAAAGTGGTTGTGAAATGGATAGGTACTGGCTGGCTTACTCACCAAGAGCAAACCCTATGCTTTGTTTTGCTTGTTGGCTTTTTGCAAATCGGTTGGATGGTTGGAGTGATCCAAAAACTGGTTGCAAGATTTTTGTTAAAGGTACACTCAAAATTGAAAAACATGAAAAAAGTGAAAGTCACAAAAAAGCCGAGAAAAATATTTTCCTTACCAAATTTCATTTGTTCAACGACAGAACTGTCTTGGTTGGCCTTGTAACGGCGGAAAGGAAAGAAATAGAGAAAAATAAGATGATTCTAACCCGTATTATAGATGCGGTTCTCTATTTGGGAAAACAGGATTGGCATTCCGTGGTCATCGCGAGTATCAAGGTTTAGGTTCCCCAAGTACAAATGAAGGCAATTTTTTGAAACTTATTAAGGCGTTTGCCAAAAATGATACATTACTGGAGCAACATTTATTACTGAGTGATCGAAATGCAACATATCTCAGCCCTGACATACAAAATGATCTGATACAGTCCTTATCAGCCCAGGTTCTATCAAAGATAATAGCTGAAATCAAGGTGGCTCAGTACTTTGCAATAATTGTTGACTCTACTATTGATATCGGCAGAACTGATCAATTTTCTTTATCCTTGTGATATGTAACAGTAAACGGTGATGCAGTGGAACGATTTATACAATTCAGCGAATTACCTAGAGCAAGGGCTGAAGATTTTTTCAACATTCTCCTTCCAGCAATCAAAAACTTAGGGCTGTCAATAACTGCGTGTTACGGTCAGTCTTACGATGGAGGAAGCACCATGTCGGGTGAAATATCTGGTCTCCAAACAAAGATTAGGGAAGTTGCTCCAAATGCACTCTTCACGCACTGCTGTGCACATAATTTAAATTTGGTTCTAATTGATGTAGTAAGCTCCAATATTCAAACCAAGTTGTTTTTTGGAATTCTACAAAGTGTCTACGCCTTTTTTTCTGGCAGTTTACCTCGTCTTTCAGGACTAAAAGAAGAACAACGCAATCATATCGAATCTTTTGCACTGACTCTCAAGAAACTTTGTGATACTAGATGTGCGTCCAGAAAGTCAGCAGTAGAGGCAGTCTTGCAGAATTTACCAGCACTAGTAGTTGCTCTGCAAAGAATTCTGGATGGTGAGATAAAAACCAGCTCGCTGAGGCAAAGGGTACACTGGAAACGCTCAGTACTTACGAATTCTTAGTTTTTCTTATATTCTGGAGTAAAGTGCTGGACAAGGCTTTCAATTTATCCATATATTTACAGAAAAGTAGTCTAGATCTAGTAACGGCTTCTCATTTGATTCAGCTTTTTGAAAAAGATATGAAAAACATGCGAAATGAGTATGAATCTCAATTCAAACAGATTGAGAATGAAGCAACCGAGTTGGCTCGAAAATGTGATATTAATACAAGCAGCACAGAGAACGTAAAAGAAAAAGATTCCATGAAGATGAAGGAATATTTGATGCCCGAAAGAACTTCATAGTTGAATCCTACCGAGTGTCCTGAGATTCTGTTATAAATAGCACAAGTAAAAGATTTGAGCACTTTAAAAATGTGGCTTCCAAATTTAGTGGTTTAGATCCAAAGCATTTTGACGACACGGATAATGTGAACAAATTAGAATTTTTAGCAGACACGGACTCAGACGTCATCGACAGTCAAACTGAAACCGTACAAGAGTTTCTTTCATTCAAAGACATGTACAAAGAGATAATGAGCACTAGCAGTGAGGCAAATTCAAGTGTCGAGAAATTGACCATCAACAATGTACTAAAATTCATGATCGCCAATGACATGTGTTCCATTTATCCTAACCTGTCCACATTGTACCACATTTTTCTGACCTTACCAATAACTAGCGCAGTTGCGGAACGATCCTTTAGCCGGCTCCAACACATAAAGTCCTACCTTCGTTCTACAATGGGTGAGGATAGATTGTCTGGGTTAGCTTTGGTCTCCATTGAAAGACAGTTGGCTACTGAGGTAGATTATAATAAAGTAATAGATAACTTTGCTAGAATGAAGCCTCGACGAAAGAGGCTGTTGTAGTTGCTTCATACCTTTCTCATATTGCTTCATTTTGTTTTCATTTTACGTTTAAAATGTAAAATAATTAAATAACACACGTGTTTTTTTTATGTTTTGATTTTAAATACAAAATAAAAATGTATAATGAATTTAAAATTATTTGGTACGCGTCGTGGCGCCTTTTTTATGTGCTCCTCCCCCTAACTTTAGAACCTGGCTATGCCCCTGATTAGTCTGTGGCATGAATAAAGACAGCATACAACATCGCCTGTTGGGAGAAGCCACACTGACTTTCAAGAAAGCTCTAGAAATGCTTCAGGGAATGCAAATGGCTGTAAACAATGCAAAAGATATTCAAAAGGCCTGGGGTCGGTTTAGCTCAGTTGGCTGGACAGCTGGTTCGTGATGCAGAGTAACACTAACAGCGCGGGTTCAATTCCGATACCAACTGAGGTTATTCAGGAAGTTCTGCCTTCTTAATCTTGTCCTTCGCCTGAGGTGTGGTGATCCTCAGGTTAAATCACCACCAGTCAGCTCTCCCACTCAAAGAGTCACCTGGGATTATGATGACTTTACTTTTACTTTATTCAAAGGCGGGTGCAGGGCATCAAGTGAGAAAAGAGGCAGCAAACAAAAGGACAAAAGCAGTGGAGTGTATTTGGTATGGGGGGGGGGGGGGTGGAGACTCTGCAAATCATTGCAAATTCATGGACACAATCACCATTGCTACAAAAATGCACAGTTGGTTAAAAAATTCAGGATTGCTAAGAGCAAACTAAGGCTGGGCAGAGAGATTCAACTTGATAAAAAGCCAGTGTCAGCTGTTCGCCACCTGCATAAGGAATCTCCTCACCTGGGACAGAACAAGGTTCCGGTCCATCCACTCTCAATCTGTTTGGCATTCACAGGAGAATTTAAAAGTCTCTCAAACAAGAAAATTGTCTCTGGAGGAAATGATTTGATTTATTGTTGTCACATGTATTAACAAACAGTGAAAAGTATTGTTTCTTGCGCACTATACAGACAAAGCATAGCGTTCATCGAGAAGGAAAGGAGAGAGTGCAGAATGTAGTGTTACAGTCATAGCTAGGGTGTAGAGAAAGATCAACTTAATGCGAGGTAGGTCCATTCAAAAGTCTGATGGCAGCAGGGAAGAAGCTGTTCTTGAGTCGGTTGGTATGTGACCTCAGACTTTTCCCGACGGAAGAAGGTGGAAGAGAGAATGTCCGGGGTGCATGTGGTCCTTAATTATGCTGGCTGCTTTACCGAGGCAGCGGGAAGTGTAGACAGAGTCAATGGATGGGAGGCTGGTTTGCGTGATGGATTGGGCTACATTCACAACCTTTTTAGTTTCTTACAGTCTTGGGCAGAGCAGGAGCCATACCAAGCTGTGATACAACCAGAAAGAATGCTTTCTATGGTGCAACTGTAAAAGTTGGTGAGAGTCGTAGAGGACATGCCAAATTTCCTTCGTCTTCTGAGAAATTAGAGGCGTCGGTGGGTTTTCTTAACTATAGTGTTGGCGTGGGGGAACCAGGACAGGTTGTTGGTGATCTGGACACCTAAAAGCTTGAAGCTCGAATAATGCCTAGTTGACAAGTTTGGTAAAGGGAAGTTTCTGCCAGACATTTCAACAGTGTTGGCGCTACTGTATCTACTTTTCCACAAAGGGAGTCATTGGAACTGGGGAGCAGTACAAAAGAAAGCTTTCAAGGATGTGAAACTGTTGCTATGGCCAACTAGTTCACTTCGATCAACACAGAGAACTCATTCTGTCATGTGACGCTTTGCCCTACGGTGTTGGGGCAGCATTCTCGCATCTGATGGAGCACGGGTCAGAAAAAAGCCATTGGTTTTGCATCATGCATGCTGACAACAGCTGAGAAGGGATATTCGCAGTTAGACAAGGAAGGTCCAGGCATCATCTTTGCTGTTGAACGGTTTCATTAATACCTTTTTGGTCATTCATTTGCCATATGCACCGACCACAATCCATCGATGAGTCCTTTGGGTGAAACCAGATGCATTCCCCCCATGCCTTTGGCAGGAATACAGTGTTGGGCTCACACATTGTCAGCTTACCCGTAACATTGCGTACAGGGCAGGGAAGGACAATACAAACACAGACACGTCTTGCTTGACCAGACATGGCCACCATGGCATTATTTCCTCCAGTGACAATTTTCTTGCATGAGAGGCTTTCAAATTCTCCTGTGAAAGCCAAACAGACTAAGCACTGGACGGACCGGGACTCTGTGCTATCCCAGGTGAAGAGATTCCTTATGCAGGGATGGCCTACGGTTACGGGATATGATGAATTGAGACAAAATGCAAAGTAGAAAGATGAGTTGCAGCCCGGTAGATCCAGAACTGGCTTGCCCAAAGGAGGCAGAGAGTGGGTATAGATGGGTCTTTTTCTAAATGGAGGTCGGTCACCAGTGGTGTGCCCCAGGGATCTGTTCTGGGACCCTTGCTGTTTGTCATTTTCATAAATGACCTGGATGAGGAAGCAGAGGGATGGGTTGGTAAGTTTGCCGACGACACGAAGGTTGGTGGGGTTGTGGATAGTCTGGAGGGATGTCAGAAGTTACAGAGGGACATAGATAGGATGCAAGACTGGGCGGACAAGTGGCAGATGGACTTCAACCCAGATAAATGCGTCGTGGTCCATTTTGGTAGGTCAAATGGGATGAAGGAGTACAATATAAAGGGAAAGACTCTTAGTACTGTAGAGGATCAGAAGGACCTTGGGGTCCGGGTCCATAGGACTCTGAAATCGGCCCCGCAGGTGGAGGAGGTAGTTAAGAAGGCGTATGGTGTGCTGGCCTTTATCAATCGAGGGATTGAGTTTAGGAGTCCGGGGATAATGATGCAGCTATATAAGACCCTCGTCAGACCCCACTTGAAGTACTGTGCTCAGTTCTGGTCGCCTCACTATAGGAAGGATGTGGAAAAGATTGAAAGGGTGCAGAGGAGATTTACAAGAATGTTGGCTGGATTGAGTGGCATGCCTTATGAGGATAGGCTGAGGGAGTTCGGTCTTTTCTCCTTGGAGAGACGAAGGATGAGAGGAGGCCTAATAGAGGTGTATAAGATGTTGAGAGGCATAGATCGGGTGGACTCTCAGAGGCTTTTTCCCAGGGTGGAAATGTCTGCTACGAGAGGACACAGGTTTAAGGTGCTGGGGGGTAGGTACAGGGGAGATGTTAGGGGTAAGTTTTTCACACAGAGGGTGGTGGGCGAGTGGAATCGGCTGCCATCAGTGGTGGTGGAGGTGAACTCAATAGGGTCTTTTAAGAGACTCCTGGATGAGTACATGGAGCTTAATAGGATGGAGGGTTATAGGTAGGTCTAGAAGGTAGGGATGTGTTCGGCACAACTTGTGGGCTGAAGGGCCTGTTTGTGCTGTAGTTTTTCTATGTTTCTATGTACCGGACGGCTGTATCTTTTGGAGGTCTAGGTGGGTCGTCCCACTCCCTGGTCGTTCACAAGTCTTGGATGAAGACCATGAAACTCACCCAGGTGCCTCCCAAATGAAAAGCTTAGCAAGGACATACGTTTGGTGGCCTAATGTGGATTAGGACTTGGGGAGCAAGGTGAACTCCTGTTCTGTGTGTCAGATCAACAAGAAGATGGCACATTAGCACCACGACATCCATGGGAATGGCCATCGTCTGTAGTCACGACTTCAAGTAGACTTTACAGGGCCTTGCATGGATCATATAAGAACATAAGAACCAAGAGCTGGAGTAGGCCATCTGGCACCTTTCTGATTTGGTACCTTTCGCGAGTTAGATGATGCGTTCTCTTCAGAGATATCTGAAACTGGCAGAGTTGAGAGCTGCTCTCTCCCTCTCGAGTCTAGAGAGGTGGCAGTTCTTCTGTTACTCTCTTGTTTTTCACCCCGCACTCTCTCTTATACCTATGATGACCTATCAATTTTTCTACAATAGGATTGGTCTGATGTTGTCAACACCATCAAATTCAAATCTTATAGGTTCCTGGTAGCTGAGTGCCTGCTTTAAATTGATTGGGCTAAATTTTAACGAACAGGTTGTCTTGTCAAGACTACTGCCTAACTTTTTGATACAAATGTTTCAGTCTGGTCTGGATGTACTTTGCATTTTAACCCTCCAAGCACCAAAACAAAACATCAGCTTTTAAAGGGACACCTCAATGTTTTTCCTTCGAGCATTTTTACAATTTTTTACATCTTTATCAACATCAAATTCCAACTTCACAAACTCAACTTCGCAACAAAGGAATTTTGGCAGGAACCAACGTTGGCTGCCTGGAATGAACCTTCTCAATCAAAATGGTCCAGTGTTGTTGGGAGTGAAACTGACCAATGGAAGAGTCATTCGCAGACACCAGGATCACATTCTTTTGCACCACAAATCTGAGACAACCGAGTTTCCAGACCGCACGGCAGAAGCAAATGTCATTGTGGAAACTCAACCAGAAATGGTTCCTAATGTACTGGGGTATGCAGTGGACTCGATTGCAGGAGGGAATGGAGGGACATTCATTCACAAAAACTCAACCTACTCCTGCGCCCACAACTTTTACAGATGCACCGTAGAAAGCATTCTTTCTGGTTGTGTCACAGCTTGGTATGGCTCCTGCTCTGCCCAAGACCGCAAGAAACTACAAAGGGCTGTGAATGTAGCCCAGTCCATCACTCAAACCAGCCTCCCATCCATTGACTCTGTCTACATTTCCCGCTGGCTCAGCAAAGCAGCCAGCATAATTAAGGACCCACGCTCCCCGGACATTCTCTCTTCCACCTTCTTCCATCGGGAAACAGATACTAAAGTCTGAGGTCATGTACCAAGAACAGCTTCTTCCCTGTTGCCATCAGACGTTTGAATGCACTAAGGTGATCTTTCTCTGCACCCTAGCTATGATTGTGCACTCTCTCCTTTCCTTCTCTATGAACAGTATGCTTTGTCTGTATACTGTGCAAAAAAAAATACTTTTCACTGTATACCAATACATGTGACAATAATAAATTAAATCAAATCAAATCAAAAAGTCTAGCTCCACTGAAACAAGCCTCGCCAGTGTCTACAGAATCACCAGTGGTACTGCGCAGGTCACAGCCGAGTCATAAATCTCCTCAAAGACTGACGTATAGTTGAGAAATGAATTTCATTATGTTTCTTTCCTGAAAGGAGAATTGAAATTAAAGCAGGAAAAGTGTTATAGTGGGTACACTAAGTGTCGACCTATTTGAATATGTATGCACTGCTGCCTCACAACTCCAGGGACCCGGGTTCGATTCCCAGCTTGGGTCACTGTCTGTGTGGAATTTGCATGTCCTCCCTGTGTTTGCATGGGTTTCCTCCGGGTGCTCCGGTTTCCTCCCACAGTCCGAAAGACGCGCTGGTTAGGGTGCATTGGCCGTGCTAAATTCTCCCTCGGTGTACCTGAACAGACGCCGGAGTGTGGCGACTAGGGGAATTTCACAGTAACTTCATTGCAGTGTTAATGTAAGCCTGCTTGTGACACTAATAAATAAACTTTAAAACTTAAAAATATGTATGCTGATGTCTTTAGTAAGTGTGAGCCTGTGTGAGGGACATCATCGGTAGCCTGGGCTAACGCAGGTTATTATTGCAGCCACAAGGGACCTGTGCATAGTTGCCACCAGCTTCTGTGTCCAAACTATACTGTTTATCTTGTATTCTTGTAAGGAAAATGAAGCATCAAAACACATTTTTGTCACATTACGGGGGCGGCACGGTAGCACAGTGGTTAGCACTGCTGCTTCACAGCTTCAGGGACCTGGGTTCGATTCCCGGCTTGGGTCACTGTCTGTGTGGAGTTTGCACATTCTCCTCATGTCTGCGTGGGTTTCTTCCGGGTGCTCCGGCTTCCTCCCACAGTCCAAAGATGTGCGGGTTAGGTTGATTGGCCAGGTTAAAAATTGCCCCTTAGAGTCCTGAGATGCGTAGGTTAGAGGGATTAGCGAGTAAAATATGTGGGGGTAGGGCCTGGGTGGGATTGTGGTCGGTGCAGACTCAATGGGCCGAATGGCCTCCTTCTGCACTGTAGGGTTTCTTTCTACAATTTCTACCGCGGTAAGTAAAAAGAGATGGGGCAGCATTTCAACAGTGAGTGCCACTCTTTGCAAGTTCTGGGCCACAATTCTATTAATTGCTTATTCACTGTCCTTTGGGTAAAACACGTATTTGAACCCCATTGGAACATGTCTATGTTCTTCCTCTGCGCAAGCGACAGCTCTTCACCAGAACTCTTTGGTTCCTGTCTATCAATCGGTGCTGCTACATTTCCTCTGACACCACCCACCAAAATTTATTTTTTAATAGGCTTGTTCTGAGCTGCGTTATTGAACACGTGTAATCACCCATTCCGGCAGCACCAGATCTACCTGCTTTGTAACCTTTCAGAGGTGAGGACAGCGTTGGCAGGTGTAGCTGAGAGCCCGTTTCCCCTGGCTGGCGTGAGTAAAACTCTGGAACACAGTTTCAGGTAAGGTGGTTGGCCATTTCAAACTGAGATGAGAGGTTTCTTATCTCAGAGGGTGGTGAACCTTTGAAATTCGTTCCCAAAGAACATAGAACATAGAACACAGAACAGTACAGCACAGAACAGGCCCTTCGGCCCACGATGTTGTGCCGAGCTTTATCTGAAACCAAGATCAAGCTATCCCACTCCCTATCATCCTGGTGTGCTCCATGTGCCTATCCAATAACCGCTTAAATGTTTCTAAAGTGTCTGACTCCACTATCACTGCAGGCAGTCCATTCCACACCCCAACCACTCTCTGCGTAAAGAACCTACCTCTGATATCCGTCCTGTATCTCCCACCACGAACCCTATAGTTATGCCCCCTTGTAATAGCTCCATCCACCCGAGAAAATAGTCTTTGAACGTTCACTCTATCTATCCCCTTCATCATTTTATACACCTCTATTAAGTCTCCCCTCAGCCTCCTCCGCTCCAGAGAGAATAGCCCTAGCTCCCTCAACCTTTCCTCATATGACCTACCCTCCAAACCAGGCAGCATCCTGGTAAATCTCCTCTGCACTCCTTCCAGCGCTTCCACATCCTTCCTATAGTGAGGTGACCAGAACTGCACACAATATTCCAAATGTGGTCTCACCAAGGTCCTGTACAGTTGCAGCATAACCCCACGGCTCTTAAACTCCAACCCCCTGTTAATAAAAGCTAACACACTACAGGCCTTCTTCACAGCTCTATCCACTTGACTGGCAACCTTTAGAGATCTGTGGATATGGACCCCAAGATCTCTCTGTTCCTCCACAGTCTTCAGAACCCTACCTTTGACCCTGTAATCCACATTTAAATTTGTCCTACCAAAATGAATCACCTCACATTTATCAGGGTTAAACTCCATTTGCCATTTTTCAGCCCAGCTTTGCATCCTATCTATGTCTCTTTGCAGCCTACAACAGCCCTCCACCTCATCCACTACTCCACCAATCTTGGTGTCATCAGCAAATTTACTGATCCACCCTTCAGCCCCCTCCTCTAAGTCATTAATAAAAATCACAAAGAGCAGAGGACCAAGCACTGATCCCTGCGGCACACCGCTAGCAACCTGCCTCCAATCCGAAAATTTTCCATCGACCACCACCCTCTGTCTTCGGTCAGACAGCCAGTTACCTATCCAATCGGCCAACTTTCCCTCTATCCCACACCTCCTCACTTTCATCATAAGCCGACCATGGGGGACCTTATCAAACGCCTTACTAAAATCCATGTATATGACATCAACTGCCCTACCTTCATCAACACACTTAGTTACCTCCTCAAAAAATTCTATCAAATTTGTGAGGCACGACTTGCCCTTCACGAATCCGTGCTGACTATCTCGGATTAATCCGCATCTTTCTAAATGGTCGTAAATCCCATCCCTAAGGACCCTTTCCATCAATTTACCAACCACCGAAGTAAGACTAACCGGTCTATAATTACCAGGGTCATTTCTATTCCCTTTCTTAAACAGAGGAACAACATTCGCCATTCTCCAGTCCTCTGGCACCATCCCCGTGGACAGCGAGGACCCAAAGATCAACGCCAAAGGCTCTGCAATCTCATCCCTTGCCTCCCAAAGAATCCTAGGATACATTTCATCAGGCCCAGGGGACTTATCGACCTTCAGTTTATTCAAAACTGCCAAGACATCCTCCCTCCGAACATCTATTTCCTCCAGCCTATTAGCCTGTAACACCTTCTCTTCCTCAAAAACATGGCCCCTCTCCTTGGTGAACACTGAAGAAAAGTATTCATTCATCACCTCGCCTATCTCTACTGACTCCATACACAAGTTCCCACTACTGTCCTTGACCGGCCCTAACCTCACCCTGGTCATTCTTTTATTCCTCACATAAGAGTAAAAAGCCTTGGGGTTTTCCTTGATCCGACCCGCCAAGGACTTCTCATGTCCCCTCCTAGCTCTCCTAAGCCCCTTTTTCAGCTCATTCCTTGCTAACTTGTAACCCTCAATCGAGCCATCTGAACCTTGTTTCCTCATCCCGACATAAGCTTCCCTCTTCCTTTTCACAAGACATTCCACCTCTTTTGTGAACCATGGTTCCCTCACTCGGCCATTTCCTCCCTGCCTGACAGGAACATACCTATCAAGGACATCCAGTATTTGTTCCTTGAAAAAATTCCACTTTTCATTAGTTCCTTTCGCTGACAGTTTCTGTTCCCAACTTATGCCCCCTAATTCTTGCCTAATCGCATCATAATTACCCCTCCCCCAATTGTAAACCTTGCCCTGCCGTACGGCCCTATCCCTCTCCATTGCAATAACAAAAGACACCGAATTGTGGTCACTATCTCCAAATTGCTCTCCCACAACCAAATCTAACACTTGGCCCGGTTCATTTCCCAGTACCAAATCCAATGTGGCCTCACCTCTAGTCGGCCCATCCACATATTGTGTCAGGAAACCCTCCCGCACACACTGCACAAAAACTGCCCCATCCAAACTATTTGACCTACAAAGGTTCCAATCAATATTTGGAAAGTTAAAGTCCCCCATGACAACTACCCTGTGACCCCCACACATATCCATAATCTGCTTAGCAATTTCTTCCTCCACATCTCTATTACTATTTGGGGGCCTATAGTAAACTCCTAGCAACGTGACCGCTCCTTTCCTATTTCTAACTTCAGCCCATATTACCTCAGTGTGCAGATCCCCCACGAAGTGCCTTTCCGCAGCCGTTAAAATATCCTTGATTAACAATGCCACTCCTCCACCTCTTTTACCAGCTTCCCTACACTTAGTGAAACATCTATACCCCGGAACGTCCAACAACCATTCCTGTCCTTGTTCTACCCACGTCTCCGTAATGGCCACAACATCGTAGTCCCAAGTACCAATCCATGCCCCAAGTTCATCTACCTTGTTCCGGATGCTCCTTGCATTGAAGTAGACACACTTCAACCCACCTTCCTGTCTACCAGTACCCACCCTTGACCCTGATACCTTCCCCAATACCTCACCACCCTCACTGACTTCTGGACTACAACTCCCTTTCCCACTCCCCTGACAAATTAGTTTAAACCCCCCTGAAGAGCCGTAACAAATTTCCCTCCGAGGATATTGGTGCCCCTCTGGTTCAGGTGCACCCCGTCCTGTTTGTACAGGTCCCACCTTCCCCAGAACGTGTTCCAATTATCCACGTATCTGAAACCCTCCCTCCTACACCATCCCTGCAACCACATATTTAACTGCACTCTCTCCCTGTTCCTCAACTCGCTATCACGTGGTACCGGCAACGTACCAGAGATGACCACATGTTTCGTCTTGGCTCTCAGCTTCCAGCCCAGCTCCAGAAATTCCTGCTTTAAATCCCCGTCCCTTCTCTTACCTATGTCATTGGTACCAATGTGCACCACGACTTGTGACTGTTTCCCCTCCCCCTTCAGAATCTGGAAAACACGGTCTGAGACATCACGGACCTTGGCATCCGGTAGGCAACATACCATCCGTGAGTCTCTTTTGCTGCCACAGAACCTCCTATCTATCCCTCTAACTAACGAGTCCCCAATAACTATCGCCCTCCCGCTCTCCCCCTTTCCCTCCCGAGCCACAGAGACGGACACAGTGCTGGAGATCCTCTCACTGCGGCTCCCCACTGGTATGTCATCCCCCTCAACCATATCCAAAGCGGAATACTTGTTGCTAAGGGGAACGACCACCGGGGATCCCTGCACGGACTGCTTCCTCCCAGCCCCTCTCACCGTCACCCATCTGTTTTCAATCCTCGGAGTAACTGTATTCCTAAAGCTTGTGTCTATGGCCATCTCTGCGTCCCTGATGATCCTAAGTTCCTCCAACTCCAGCTCCAGTTCCCTAACACGGTTTTGGAGGAGCTGCAGATGGGTGCACTTCCCACAGGTGTAATCAGTAGGGACACTGTCGTCGTCCCTCACCTCAAACATAGTGCAAGAGGAACATTGCACTGCCTGCACACCCATCCCCTCGAGATACCTTGCCAGTACCAGGTAGAAAGTGCAAAAATGAATTCAAACTCACCCCTACTCGCCCTTTCAGCCTAAGCCCTGTGAGCCAAAGTCTTATAGCTCACACTCTGCTTCCCACACACTCAAGCCCTGTGAGCCAAAGTCTTATAGCTCACACTCTGCTTCCCACACACTCCACTGCCCACTCCCGACGCTGCCCGCTGTATACTGCAGCCTACCTTTTATACTTCACGCGCTTAAAAAACCCTTCCCAGACTCCTTTGCTGCCCACTTCTAGTTTTCACTTTAAACTTGAAAAACTGCTGTTAAAGTAAAGGCCAAAAAAATACACACACTAGCTGACTAATTAAATAAATAAACAATTCAATTAATCCAATTAATCTCTTACCAGCACTGCTGCTTTTCAATCACCCCTCTCAGCTTGCTCCAGTGGATCAATGAGGGGGAACCTCCCAGGTAACTGACTTTTAAAGTTAAAATAAAAACCCTTCCCAGACTCCTTTGCTGCCCACTTCTAGTTTTCACTTTAAACTTGAAAAACTGCTGTTAAAGTAAAGGCCAAAAAAATACACACACTAGCTGACTAATTAAATAAATAAACAATTCAATTAATCCAATTAAAGAGAATGAACTCAGGAAAATCCAGGAATACAAATTAATCCAGGGATGCAATGTAAGCCAGGAACTCCATGTTCCAAGAAACGGAAAACATGACCCAGTGGAACACACGGGTAACTGAGAATATGACCCACTGTCACTCTGTGTAATCCAGGACCACAATGCAATCTAAGAAAAAGATGCACTCCAGGACCAGTAAAAAAATAATAATCCAGTAAAACAATATAATCCAGGAACACATTGTAAACACAGGAACACAGGGTAAACACAGGAACACAATGTAAACACAGGAACACAGGGTAAACACAGGAACACAATGTAAACACAGGAACACAATATAAACACAGGAACATAGGGTAAACACAGGAACACAGGGTAAACACAGGAACACAGGGTAAACACAGGAACACAATGTAAACACAGGAACACAATATAAACACAGGAACATAGGGTAAACACAGGAACACAGGGTAAACACAGGAACACAGGGTAAACACAGGAGAACAGTGTAAACACAGGAACACAGTGTAAACACAGGGTAACACAGGAACACAGTGTATCCACAGAAACACAGTGTAAACACAGGAACACAATATAAACACAGGAACATAGGGTAAACACAGGGTAAACACAGGAACACAGGGTAAACACAGGAACACAGTATAAACACAGAAACACAGTGTAAACACAGGAACACAATATAAACACAGGAACATAGGGTAAACACAGGGTAAACACAGGAACACAGGGTAAACACAGGAACACAGTATAAACACAGAAACACAGTGTAAACACAGGAACACAATATAAACACAGGAACATAGGGTAAACACAGGAACACAGGGTAAACACAGGAACACAGGGTAAACACAGGAACACAGTGTAAATACAGGAACACAATGTAAACACAGGAACACTGTGTAAACACAGGAACACATGGTAAACACAGGAACACAGGATAAACACAGGAAAACAGTTTAAACACAGGAACATAATGTAAACACAGGAACATAATGTAAACACAGGAACACAGGGAAAACACAGGAACACAGGGAAAACACAGGAACAAAGAACAAAGAACAGTACAGCACAGGAAACAGGCCCTTCGGCCCTCCAAGCCTGTGCCGCTCCTTGGTCCAACTAGACCAATCGTTTGTATCCCTCCATTCCCAGGCTGCTCATGTGACTATCCAGGTAAGTCTTAAACGATGTCAGCATGCCTGCCTCCACCACCCTACTTGGCAGCGCATTCCAGGCCCCCGCCACCCTCTGTGTAAAAAACATCCCTCTGATATCTGAGTTATACTTCGCCCCTCTCACCTTGAGCCCGTGACCCCTCGTGATCGTCACCTCCGACCTGGGAAAAAGCTTCCCACTGTTCACCCTATCTATCCCCTTCATAATCTTGTACACCTCTATTAGATCTCCCCTCATTCTCCGTCTTTCCAGGGAGAACAACCCCAGTTTACCCAATCTCTCCTCATAGCTAAGACCCTCCATACCAGGCACCATCCTGGTAAACCTTCTCTGCACTCTCTCTAACGCCTCCATGTCCTTCTGGTAGTGCGGCGACCAGAACTGGACGCAGTACTCCAAATGTGGCCTAACCAGCGTTCTATACAGCTGCATCATCAGACTCCAGCTTTTATACTCTATACCCCGTCCTATAAAGGCAAGCATACCATATGCCTTCTTCACCACCTTCTCCACCTGTGTTGCCACCTTCAAGGATTTGTGGACTTGCACACCTAGGTCCCTCTGTGTTTCTATACTCCTGATGACTCTGCCATTTATTGTATAACTCCTCCCTACATTATTTCTTCCAAAATGCATCACTTCGCATTTATCCGGATTAAACTCCATCTGCCACCTCTCCGCCCAATTTTCCAGCCTATCTATATCCTGCTGTATTGCCCGACAATGCTCTTCGCTATCCGCAAGTCCAGCCATCTTCGTGTCATCCGCAAACTTGCTGATTACACCAGTTACACCTTCTTCCAAATCATTTATATATATCATAAATAGCAGAGGCCCCAGTACAGAGCCCTGCGGAACACCACTGGTCACAGACCTCCAGCCGGAAAAAGACCCTTCGACCACTACCCCCTGTCTCCTATGGCCAAGCCAGTTCTCCACCCATCTAGCCACTTCTCCTTGTATCCCATGAGCCTTACCTTCTTAACCAACCTGCCATCCATATAGACGACATCCACGGCCCTTCCTTCATCAACCGTTTTTGTCACTTCCTCAAAAAACTCCACCAAATTTGTAAGGCACGACCTCCCTCTTACAAAACCATGCTGTCTGTCACTAATGAGATTGTTCCGTTCTAAATGCACATACATCCTGTCTCTAAGAATCCTCTCCAACAACCTCCCTACCACGGACGTCAAGCTCACCAGCCTATAATTTCCTGGGTTATCCCTGCTACCCTTCTTAAACAACGGGACCACATTTGCTATCCTCCAATCCTCAGGGACCTCACCCGTGTCCAAAGAAGGAACACAGTGTAAAGACAGGAACACATGGTAAACACAGGAACACATGGTAAACACAGGAACACAGGGTAAACACAGGAACACAATGTAAACACAGGAACACAGTGTAAACACAGGAACACAGGGTAAACACAGGAACACAGTGTAAACCCAGGAACACAATGTAAACACAGGAACACAATGTGAACACAGTGTAAACACAGGAACACAGGGCAAACACAGGGCAAACACAGGAACACAGGGCAAACACAGGATCACATGGTAAACACAGGAGCACAGGGTAAACACAGGAACACAATGTAAACACAGGAACACAGGGTAAACACAGGAACACAGGGTAACCCTGACACTAATAGGCACTGCTGTGGGAAGGAACACTTGACCTGCAGACTAAACACACAGTCAAACTCTAGTTACATCCACCCCAGTCAACATTGCTGACGTTTGTGCAAAGAGGAAGATGCTGGAGTTTTTGCCGTCAGCCATTCCAAAAGCAACAATCTCCAGACCATCTGAATTATTGATTATTGTTTATTAATTATTGTTGCACTTGTTTGAATTTGTTGGGGATGTACAGTTTAAAGAGGGAGGAAATATTACATATTAATATTGATTCTCGGCAGCAGCTCTAAGCACTGTTTGTTAATATATCCATCTATTTCCCAGAAGTGATGTTCACCGTGGAAATTGCCACGGCGAAGGAGCATCCATATAAGTGAACACAAACTTGTATAGAAAGCTTTGTTATTTTTGCTTCCCAGCGTCATTTCTCCAAAACACAACAACAACGTAATCCAGGATCACATTGTAATCCAAGAACACAATATAATCAAGGAAGACAATGTAATTCCTGGAATACATTGTATAAAGAGGAACACAGTGTAAATACTGGTAGACAATTTAATTCTAGGAACACACTGCAAACCAGAAACCCAATGTAAAAAGAGGAACCCAATATAAATACAGGTAGACAATGTAATCCAGGAACAGAACTGTCAGACTTTTGAACAGACCTACCTCGCATTAAGTTGATCTTTCTCTACACCCTAGCTATGACTGTAACACTACATTCTGCACTCTCTCCTTTCCTTCTCTATGAATGGTATGCTTTGTCTGTATAACGCGCAGGAAACAATACTTTTCACTGTATCCCAATACTTGTGACAATAATAAATCAAATCAAATCAAAAATCAAATCAAGAATAAAAACACAGGAACACAATTCACAGAATCACAGAATACTACAGCGCAGAAGAGGCCCTTTGGCCCATCGAGTTTGCACTGACGCATGAAAGGCCCTGACCTGTCCACCTAATCCCACTTGCCAGCACTTGGCCCATAGACTTGAATGTTATGATGTGCCAAGAGCTCATCCGAATACTTTTTAAAGGATGTGAGGCATCCCGCCTCCACCCACCTCCCAGGCAGCGCACTCCAGACTGTCACCACCCTCTGGGTAAAAAAAGATTTTCCTCAAATCCCCTCTAAACCTCTCACCCCTCACTTTGAACTTGTGTCCCTTCGTAACTGACCCTTCAGCTCAGGGGAACAGCTGCTCCTTATCCACCCTGTCCATGCCCCTCATAATCTTGTACATCTCAATCAGGTCGCCCCTCAATCCTCTCTACTCCAGAGAAAACAACCCAAGCCAATTCAACCTCTCTTCATAACTTAAATGCTCCATCCCAGGCAGCATCCTGGTGAATCTCCTCTGCACCCTCTCCAGCGCAATCACATCCTTCCTATAATGTGGCGACCAGAACTGCACACAGTGCTCCAGCTGTGGCCTCACCAAAGTTCTATACAACTCCAACATGACCTCCCTGCTTTTGTAATCTATACCCCGATTGATAAAGGCGAGTATCCCATGTGCCTTTTTCACCATCCTACTAACCTGCCTTTCCGCCTTCAGTGATTTGTGGACAAACACACCAAGGTCCTTTTGTTCTTCGGAACTTCCCAGTGTCAGACCTTTCACAGTATACTTCCTTGTCAAATTACTCCTTCCAAAGTGAATCATCTCACACTTTTCAGGGTTAAATTCCATCTGCCACTTCTCCACCCATTTGACCATCTGGTCAATATCTTCCTGCAACCCAAGTCACTCAACCTCACTGTTAACCACCCGGCCAATCTTTGTGTCATCGGCAAACGTATGATCCTACCCCCCACATAGCCATCTATGTCATTGATATAAATGACGAAAAATAGGGGGCCCCTGTGGTATGCCACTGGTCACTGATCTCCAGTCACTAAAGCAGCCGTCTGCCACCACTCTCTGTCTCCTACCGCTAAGTAATTATGTATCCACTGTGGCCAAACGGGCCATCTAAAATGGCGATTTGCAAAGCACTCTGGGACAATTGGGCAAGAACTAAAACGACAGGCTACAGTTTAAAAGACAGAGATAAACGGGCTGCAACCCTGACGAGTAAATAAACAGGATATGGGTCATCTCCAGGATGAAAGGGACTTTATGGTCACACTGGGTTGTTTCATCTCCAGGATGAAAGAGACTTTCTGGTCACCCTGGATTGTTTACCAGACATGAGGGCACCGTGACCCCTTATTTGGGAGGGAGGTGTGTGACCTATGTGCCTCCAGCACCTACAGACATGGCCGTTGGGTACACAGCCAGAGATCGGTGTGGCAGCACCTGATTGGACTCTTATCGATCAGGGTGATCAAGTCCTGATCGATTGATTGGCAATGGCCAAAAGGGGCGTGAAACCCAACAGGGTATAAAGGGTGCTGCACAACCAGGAATCTCTCTCTCTCTTTCTTTTGCTCTCTCTCTCGCTCTCTCTCTCTCTCTGACCCCATGAACGAGCTACAACAACGGTGACCATCGCCAGCGACAACCAGCACGAGGAGAGCCACCACACCCAAGAAGGAAGGAAGGAAGTCCAGAGTCAGAGTGCCAGACCAGACCAAAGGATCAGACTACGCAGACGACTACCGAGACCAGCGCATAGATAAAGGCCAATATCTGCTTGGGTACTTGCCAGTCACGCAAAGTTAAATCAAGGTCTTGTATTGGACTTGAACTTTAGTATTTTCCTGTAAGGTAACTTATCATTGGTTGGGTGGGTGATTATTGATTGTGTGGGT
Source organism: Mustelus asterias (assembly GCF_964213995.1). Lineage (NCBI taxonomy): Eukaryota > Metazoa > Chordata > Chondrichthyes > Carcharhiniformes > Triakidae > Mustelus > Mustelus asterias. The sequence goes on along the minus strand of NC_135814.1, from coordinate 104,329,361 downwards.
TTAAATGAATATTGGTTGTACTAATAAGACATCTACTTGTAGTTATTTGTCCACCATATAAAGGTTAAAACAGACTGTGCGGCAGATAAGAGGCAACATCACCTTGTCAGATCACCCTGTATCCCATGTGCATTAGCCTTCTTAATAAGTCTCCATGTGGGACTTTGTCAAAGGCTTTGCTGAAATCAATGTAAACTACATCAACCACACTACCCTCATCCACACACTTGGTTACATGCTCAAAAAATTCAATCAAATTTGTTAGGCATGACGTTCCACTGACAAAACCATGCTGACTGTCCCTGATCAAACCTTGCCTCTCCAAATGGAGATAGATTCTCCCCTTCAGAATCTTCTCCAGTAGTTTCCCAATCACAGACGTGAGACCCGCTGGTCTTTAATTCCCTGGTTTGACTCTACAACCTTTCTTAAATAGTGGAACTACATTAGCTGTTCTCCAATCCTCTGGCACCTCCCCGGTGGCCAAGGAGGAATTAAAAATTTGGGTCAGAGCCACTGCAATTTCCTTCCTTGCCTCCAAACAGCAGCCTCCAACTAAAGGGAAACACAATGTAAACACAGGTACACAATGTAATCCAGGAACAGAATGTACTCCAGGAACAGAATGTACTCCAGGAACAGAATGTACTCCAGGAACAGAATGTACTCCAGGAACAGAATGTAATCCAGGAACACAATGTAATCCAGGAACAGAATGTACTCCAGGAACACAATGTAATCCAGGAACACAATGTAATCCAGGAACACAATGTAATCCAGGAACAGAATGTACTCCAGGAACACAATGTAAACACAGGTACACAATATAATCCAGGAACACAATGTACTCCAGGAACAGAATGTACTCCAGGAACACAATATAATCCAGGAACACAATGTACTCCAGGAACACAATGTAATCCAGGAACAGAATGTACTCCAGGAACAGAATGTACTCCAGGAACACAATATAATCCAGGAACACAATGTACTCCAGGAACACAATGTAATCCAGGAACAGAATGTACTCCAGGAACAGAATGTACTCCAGGAACACAATATAATCCAGGAACACAATGTACTCCAGGAACACAATGTAATCCAGGAACAGAATGTACTCCAGGAACACAATGTAAACACAGGCAAACATAGAGATATAAACATAGAAACTAGAAGCAGGAGGAGGCCATTCAGCCCTTTGAGCCTGCTCCGCCATTCATTTTGATCATGGCTGATCATCAAATTCAATATCCTGATCCCGTCTTCCCACCCATATCCTTTTATTCCTTTAGCCCCAAGAGCAATATCTAATTTCTTCTTGAAATCACACAACGTTTTGGCCCCAACTATTTCTGTAGCAGTGAATTCCAGAGATACAGCACTCCCTGGGTAAAGAAATTTCTCCTCACCTCAGTCCGAAAAGGTTTCCCCCTTATTCTCAAACTATGACCCCTAGTTATGGACTCCCTCACCATCGGAGACACAGGAACCTGATGTAGACGCAGGAACACAATGTAATCCAGGGACTACAATTAGATGCAATAATTATAAGCAATAATAGGAAGACAGATTATTACTTGAATGGGTGTAAATTGAGAGAGGTGGATACTCAACGAGACCTTGGAGTCCTCGTGCATCAGTCGCTGAAAGTAAGCACTTAGGTACACTGAAAGTAAAGAAGGCAAATGGTATGTTGGCCTTCATAGCGAGTATAGGGATAGGGATGTTTTGCTGCAATTGCATAGAGTGTTAGTGAGACCACACCTCGAATATTGAATGATAGAATCATAGAATTGTAGAATCCCTACAGTGCAGAAAGAGTCCATTCGGCCCATCAAGTCTGCACTGACCACAATCCAACTCAGGCCCTATCCCCATAACCCCATGCATTTACCCTAGCTAGTCCCCCTGACAATAAGGGGCAATTTAGCATGGCCAATCCATCTAGCCCAAACATCTTTGGACTGTGGGAGGAAACCGGAGCACCCGGAGGAAACCCATGAAGGCACGGGGAGAATGTGCAGACTCTGCACAGACAGTGACCCGAGCTGGAAATGTGCAATTTTGGTGTCCTTATCTGAGGAAGAATGTCCTTGCTATAGAGGGAATGCAGCGAAGGTTTATCAGGCTGATTCCTAGGATGGCAGGTCTGTCAGATGAGGAGAGACTAAGTCGGTTAGGATTATATTCACTGGAGTTTAGAAGAGTGAGAGGGGATCTCATAGAAACTTATAAAATTCTAACAGTGTTAGACAGGGTAGATTCAGAAAGAATATTCCCAATGGTGGGGGAGTCCAGAACTAGGGGTCATAGTTTGAGGGTGAGGGGTAAACCTTTTAGAACTGAGGTGAGGAGAAATTTCTTCACCCCGAGGGTGGTGAATGTGTGGAATTCACGACCACCAAATATAGTTGAGGCCAAAATGTTGTGTGATTTCAGGAAGAAATTAGATATAGCTCTTGGGGTTAAAGGGATCAAGGGATATGGGGGGAAGCAGGATATTGAATTTGATGATCAGTCATGATCAAAATGAATGGCGAAGCAGGTTCAAAGAGCCTGCTTCTGGTTTCTATGTTTCTATATTTACAATTCAAACCAGGAACACAATGTAAAAAGGGGAAGACAATGTAATCCACGAACCCAATTCAAACCAGGAACACAATGCAAAACGGTGGCACAGTGGTTAGCACGACTGCCTTCAGCGCCAGGGACCCGGGTTCGATTCCCGGCTTGGGTCACTGTCTGCGCGGAGTCTGCACGTTCTCCCCGTGTCTGCGTGGGTTTCCTCCGGGTGCTCCAGTTTCCTGCCACAGTCCAAAAGACTGAAATGCACTGAAAGGTTAGGTGCATTGTCCGTGCTAAATTCTCCCTCAGTGTACCCGAACAGGCGCCAGAGTGGGGCAACTAGGGGATTTTCACAGTAACTTCATTGCAGTGTTAATGTAAGCCTTACTTGTGACTAATAAATAAACTTAAACTTAAAAGGGGAACACAGTGTAAACACAGGTACATAATTTAATTCCAGAAACACAACGTAGAAAGAGGAACAAAGTGTAATTTCAGGGAAACAGTGTGATCCAGGAACAGAATTTAAACAAGGAAAACAGTGTAAAAATGGGAACTCAGTGTAATCCAGGAACCGAATTAAACAGGGAACACAATGTAAAGAGAGGAACACAATGGGAACACAGCCACCCTGCAGCAGCTTGGCAGCATCAGCCACCCTGCAGCCTCTCTCTCTCTGCCTCCCCATTTCGAAACGCGCTTGCTGCGCTGCCCCGTGTGTTCTGGCCTCTCTCGGCTGCAGTTTAGGCCGCGCCGGCCTCTGGTGGAGGATCGAGCAGACCCAGCGGCGGGGAATCCGGGGGGAGAACCGAGGATCGAGCATGGGAGAGCGGCAGGTGAGGCCCCAGAGAGAGAGAGAGAGACTCCCCCAGACAGACTCCCCCCCAGAGAGAGAGAGAGACACCCCCAGACAGACTCCCCCCCCCCCCCTCCCCCAGACAGACTCCCCCAGCATTGCACCCCAGAAACACACTCACCGTCACATCTCTCACTCTGTAACACTGGGGTACAGTACTGGTGGGGATGGGTCTGTCACTGTATAACACTGGGGTACAGTACTGGTGGGGACGGGTCTGTCGCTGTATAACACTGGGGTACAGTACTGGTGGGGACGGGTCTGTCACTGTATAACACTGGGGTACACTACTGGTGGGGACGGGTCTGTCACTGTATAACACTGGGGTACAGTACTGGTGGGGACGGGTCTGTCACTGTATAACACTGGGGTACAGTACTGGTGGGGACGGGTCTGTCACTGTATAACACTGGGGTACAGTACTGGTGGGGACGGGTCTGTCACTGTATAACACTGGGGTACAGTACTGGTGGGGATGGGTCTGTCACTGTCTAACACTGGGGTACAGTACTGGTGGGGATGGGTCTGTCACTGTATAACACTGGGGTACAGTACTGGTGGGGACGGGTCTGTCACTGTATAACACTGGGGTACAGTACTGGTGGGGACGGGTCTGTCACTGTATAACACTGGGGTACAGTACTGGTGGGGATGGGTCTGTCACTGTATAACACTGGGGTACAGTACTGGTGGGGACGGGTCTGTCGCTGTATAACACTGGGGTAGAGTACTGGTGGGGACGGGTCTGTCACTGTATAACACTGGGGTACAGTACTGGTGGGGACGGGTCTGTCACTGTATAACACTGGGGTACAGTACTGGTGGGGACGGGTCTGTCGCTGTATAACACTGGGGTAGAGTACTGGTGGGGACAGGTCTATCACTGTATACCACTGGGGTACAGTACTGGTGGGGACGGGTCTGTCGCTGTATAACACTGGGGTAGAGTACTGGTGGGGACGGGTCTGTCACTGTATAACACTGGGGTACAGTACTGGTGGGGACGGGTCTGTCACTGTATAACACTGGGGTACAGTACTGGTGGGGACGGGTCTGTCACTGTATAACACTGGGGTACAGTACTGGTGGGGACGGGTCTGTCGCTGTATAACACTGGGGTAGAGTACTGGTGGGGATGGGTCTGTCACTGTATAACACTGGGGTACAGTACTGGTGGGGACGGGTCTGTCACTGTATAACACTGGGGTACAGTACTGGTGGGGACGGGTCTGTCACTGTCTAACACTGGGGTACAGTACTGGTGGGGACGGGTCTGTCACTATAACACTGGGATACAGTACTGGTGGGGACGGGTCTATCACTGTATAACACTGGGGTACAGTACTGGTGGGGACGGGTCTGTCACTGTATAACACTGGGGTACAGTACTGGTGGGGACGGGTCTGTCACTGTCTAACACTGGGGTACAGTACTGGTGGGGATGGGTCTGTCACTGTATAAAACTGGGGTACAGTACTGGTGGGGACGGGTCTGTCGCTGTATAACACTGGGGTAGAGTACTGGTGGGGACGGGTCTGTCACTGTATAACACTGGGGTACAGTACTGGTGGGGACGGGTCTGTCACTGTATAACACTGGGATACAGTACTGGTGGGGACGGGTCTGTCACTGTATAACACTGGGGTACAGTACTGGTGGGGACGGGTCTGTCACTGTATAACACTGGGGTACAGTACTGGTGGGGACGGGTCTGTCACTGTATAACACTGGGGTACAGTACTGGTGGGGACGGGTCTGTCACTGTATAACACTGGGGTACAGTACTGGTGGGGATGGGTCTGTCGCTGTATAACACTGGGGTACAGTACTGGTGGGGACGGGTCTGTCACTGTATAACACTGGGATACAGTACTGGTGGGGACGGGTCTGTCACTGTATAACACTGGGGTACAGTACTGGTGGGGACGGGTCTGTCACTGTATAACACTGGGGTACAGTACTGGTGGGGACGGGTCTGTCACTGTATAACACTGGGGTACAGTACTGGTGGGGACGGGTCTGTCACTGTATAACACGGGTACAGTACTGGTGGGGACGGTTCTGTCACTGTATAACACTGGGGTACAGTACTGGTGGGGACGGGTCTATCACTGTATAACACTAGGGTACAGTACTGGTGGGGACGGGTCTGTCACTGTATAACACTGGGGTACAGTACTGGTGGGGACGGGTCTGTCACTGTCTAACACTGGGGTACAGTACTGGTGGGGACGGGTCTGTCACTGTATAACACTGGGGTACAGTACTGGTGGGGACGGGTCTGTCGCTGTATAACACTGGGGTAGAGTACTGGTGGGGACGGGTCTGTCACTGTATAACACTGGGGTACAGTACTGGTGGGGACGGGTCTGTCACTGTATAACACTGGGGTACAGTACTGGTGGGGACGGGTCTGTCACTGTATAACACTGGGGTACAGTACTGGTGGGGACGTGTCTGTCACTGTATAACACTGGGGTACAGTACTGGTGGGGACGGGTCTGTCGCTGTATAACACTGGGGTAGAGTACTGGTGGGGACGGGTCTGTCACTGTATAACACTGGGGTACAGTACTGGTGGGGACGGGTCTGTCACTGTATAACACTGGGGTACAGTACTGGTGGGGACGGGTCTGTCACTGTATAACACTGGGGTACAGTACTGGTGGGGACGGGTCTGTCACTGTATAACACTGGGGTACAGTACTGGTGGGGACGGGTCTGTCACTGTATAACACTGGGGTACAGTACTGGTGGGGACGGGTCTGTCACTGTATAACACTGGGGTACTGTACTGATGGGGATGGGTCTGTCACTGTATAACACTGGGGTACAGTACTGGTGGGGACGGTTCTGTGACTGTACAACACTGGGCTACACTACTGGTGGGGACGGGTCTGTCACTGTATAACACTGGGGTACAGTACTGGTGGGGACGGGTCTGTCACTGTATAACACTGGGGTACAGTACTGCTGGGGACAGGTCTGTTACTGTATAACACTGGGCTACACTACTGGTGGGGACGGGTCTGTCACTGTATAAAACTGGGGTACAGTACTGGTGGGGACGGGTCTGTCACTCTAAAACACTGGGGTACAGTAGTGGTGGGGTTAAGTGTTAATATTGCCCTGTTCTACCTCTCGGGTGGGGGTATTATCTTGAAGACTTCTATCCGGTCAACGCACCGCTTTCTCCTGTACAGAGACATGGGCCCTTGTCTCTTTAGCCTTTCCTCAGAGTTATTCTGGTTCTTCGTCACCATTACAAATTACTTTTACACCTTTGCATATCCATTTTGTCGTGTTCATAATGCTCTTAATTGTGCTCTTAGCAAAGTTATGCACAAGTTTAACGTGGCTTTGCTGCTTTGTATTTTTGTGTGTTGTTTGTATTTCTGTATTTGACTTTTTGTCATGGAGTAAGTCACCCGATATCCCTTTACTGCAGAATCTTATTTTGCTTCATATTTTCCAAGCAGTGGGCGATCTCCTTATTCACCCTCCCAAAATCCACCTCCACAGACGCACAGGCTGCAAGTTTTTTCCTGTCCTCTTGCATGTTGACATGTCCTTTCTTTGTGTTAACTACCCACCCTAATCTGGTCTAAAAACAGACTCTCTCCACAGAAGCTGCCAGACCTGCTGACTATTTCCAGCATTTCTGGTTTTCTTTCAGATTTCCAGCATCTGCAGTAGTCTGCTTCCACCCAAGTTTGGTGTGGACTGGAAATTTTGAAATGTGTCTTCCAGTTCTGATGAGGAGAGATTGGTTCAACTGGGCCTGTACTCACTGGAAGTTTAAGTTTATTTATTAGTGACAAGTCAGCTTACATTAACACTGCAATGAAGTTACTGTGAAAATCCCCTAGTCGCCACACTCCGGCGCCTATTCGGGTAACACTGAGGGAGAATTTAGCACCTAACCAGCACATCTCTCAGACTGTGGAAGGAAACCGGAGCACCCGGAGGAAACCCACGCAGACATGGGGAGAACGTGCAAACTCCACACAATGACCCAAGCTGGGAATCGAACCCAGGTCGGTGGCGCAGTGAGGTAGCAGTGCTAACCACTGTGCCAAGAAGGATGAGAATTCATCTGATTGAAACGTATAAAATTCTAACAGGGCTGAACAGACTCGATGCTGGGAGGATGTTTTCCCTGGTTGGGGAATCTGGAACCAGGGGGCCCAGTCTCAGGATACAGGGTAGACCATCTAGGACTGAGATGAGGACAAATGTCTTCACTGAGAGGCTGGTGAACCACGGAATTCACTGCCACAGAAGACTGTGGAGGCCATGTTATTGAATACAGGGAATGTATTCGAGAGAGATTTTTATTTTATTTTAATGGCATCCAAGGGTATGGGGGGAATGCAGGAATATGGCATTGAGAGAGAGTAGCAGCCATGATCTGACTGAATGACAGAGTAGGCTTGAAGGGCCGAATGGCCTCGTTTCTGTGTTTGTATTCCCGAGTTCAAGCTGTCGAAGTTTTGAACAACAGTGGTGCCAGCACTGATCCCCGGGGAACATTACTTCCATCCATTTATCTGTCTGAGTAGTTTAACCCTGACCCGCTGCTTTCTGTTTAGTGGCCGGCTTGCTGACTCCACCAACATTGACAGTCAGAAGGGCACGATACTTATCGAAGACCTTTTGGATATCACATCTGCCTCTTCGGTTACTTTTTGCCCAATTTAACTTCCAGTTAATATTTTGGTGTGAAAGCTTGCTGTGGTCTGTTGTGTAGTGGCAGCTTCCAGGGAATGGAGGCTCAACGTGGAACATTCCTGCAGTGCACCGTTCTAGTCTGTCTCTAACAGGCAGTGTTTGACCTCTCCCTTTGTTTATGCACCCCGCTGGAGTCAAATAACCTGGCGGGCATTAACACACACAACATGGAAGGCCCAGGAGGCAGGTGGGAGAGTGTGAAATCCTGAGAGAAATTAGAATACCGTGTTCTTTGAAAATGCACGTGTATGTGCGTGCGTGTGTGCATGCACATGTGCACGTGTGTGTGCACGTGTGCACATGTGTATGCACATGTATGTGCACGCACGCCCGCGTGTGTGCATGCATTCATGTGTATGCATGTGCACGTGCGTGTATGTGCGTGCGGGGGGGGGTGTGTATGTGTGCGCACGCCCGCATGTGTGTGTGTGCGCGTGCGTTCGTGTGTATGCATGCGCACGTGCGTGCGGGAGTGTGTGTGTGCGTGCGGGGAGTGTGTGTGCGGGGTGTGTATGTGTTTTAAATTCAGTTTTGTACTGTGGGCATCACTGGCAAAACCACCATTTATTGCCCATCCCTTGAGAAGAGAGTCATTTGACAAAGAAGTGAAAGGTCTGACACTGGGACATTCCGAGGAACAAAGGGACCTTGCCGTGTTTGTCCACAGATCTCGAAAGGCGGACAGGCAGGTTAATAGGGTGGTGAAAAGGGCATATGGCGCACTCGCCTTTATCAATTGGGGTATAGATTACAAAAGCAGAGAGGTCATGTTGGAGTTGTATAGAACTTTGGTGAGGCCACAGCTGGAGCACTGTGTGCAGTTCTGGTTGCCACATTATAGGAAGGATGTGATTGCTCAGGAGGGAGTGCGGAGGAGATTCACTAGGATGCTGCCTGGGACGGAGCATTTAAATTATAAAGAGAGGTTGGATAGGCTTGGGTTGTTTTCATTGGAGCAGAAAAGACTGAGGGGCGACCTGATCGAGGTGTTCAGGATTGTGAGGGACATGGACAGGGTGGATAGGGAGCAGCTGTTCCCCTCAGTTGAAGGGTCAGTCACCAGGGGACACAAGTTAAAAGTGAGGGGTGGGAGGTTTAGGGGGATTTGCGGAAAAACTTTTTTACTCAGAGGATGGTGAGGGTCTGGAATGCGCTGCCTGGGAGGGTGGTGGAGGCGGGTTGAGCCCTTGGCACATCATAACATTCAGGGCTATGGGCCAAGTGCTGGCCAGTGGGATTAGGTTGGCAGGTCAGGGCCTTTCATGCGTCAGTGCAGACTCGATGGGCCGAAGGGCCTCTTCTGCACTGTAGGATTCTGTGATTCTGAATAGAGAGCTGCCTTCGTGAACTAATGTCTGTCTATTGACGGTACTCCCACAGCGCTGTTAGGAAGAGTCAGTCTGCTTTTATTACTCTTATCCTTTTTTGCTGGGCCATTTTAGAGGGCAGTTTTAAAAACAATTCTTTCACAGAATGTGGGCATCACTGGTTAAGATGTGGAGATGCCGGCGTTGGACTGGGGTAAGCACAATAAGAAGCCTCACAACACCAGGTTAAAGTCCAACAGGTTTATTTGGCAGCACGAGCTTTCAGAGCCCCAAGCCCCTTCTTCAGGTAAGAGGGAGTTCTGTTCACAAACAGGGCATATAAAGACACTAACTCAATTTACAAGATAATGGGTGGAATGCGAGTCTTTACAGGTAACCAAGTCTTAAAGGTACAGGCAATGTGAGTAGAGTTACAATGTGAGTGCAAGTTACATCACTGGTTAAGCCAGCATTTGATGCCCACCCTCATTGCCCTTGTCAGGATGGTGGTATGCCACCTTCTTGAACTGTCACAGTCTGTGTGGTGTAGGTACACCCATTGTGCTGTTAGGGAGGGAGCTCCAGGATTTTGACCCAGCGACAGTGAAGGAATGGCCGATATATTTCCAAGTCAGGATTGTGAGTGAAACACTACTGTGGTGTACACACACTGGTCCCTGCCTGTGACTACAATTCAGCAGGCCCAGTCCAGGGCCTGCCTTCTGAAAAGCTCAGGTAATAAGTTCCAGATGGGCAGGCCACTGCCTGTTACCAGGTGAACTCGTACTCAACCAGCCCCAAAGGGAGATCAATCAGTGAATCCCCATGGACCTCGTGGGGGGGGTTATCACAACAGGAACAGCAAGTTATTGGGAAAGCGAATAGAATGTTATCGTTTATTGTGAGGGGAGTTGAATATAAAAGCAAAGAGGCTGTGCTTTGATTGTACAGAGTATTGATGAGACCACATCTGGAGGACTGTGTACAGTATTGGTCTCCTTATGGAAGGATGGATGTAAATGCAGAAGCAGTTTGCTAAACTCATAGCGGGCCATCTTATGGCGAAGATTTGGATAGGCTAGGCTTGTGTGGTGCAATCAGACCTGCCATGGTCTTATTGAATGATGGAGCAGGCTCGATGGGCTGAGTGGCCTCCTCCTGCTGTTAGCTCCTATGTTTGCATGTAAAAAAACTGATGTCAAATCAAGTTAGGACAACTGACTCACAGAGGTATCCTACTGAAAGGAGGATAGGGAGCTGGAGAGGTTTTGAGAAAGAATTCCACAGCCTTGGACCCAGACAGCTGAAGGAATGGCTACCCCTGATGTGAAAAAAAACAGGGGGAATGTGCAGAGAAGCCAGGGTTGGAGGAATGCCAAGATCTCGGAGCGTTATTGGAATGGATGAGGTTATGGAGATACGCAGGGATGAGGCCACAGAGGGATTTGAAAACGAAGATGGGAATTTTAAAATGGAGGCACTGAGGGGCTGGGAGCCAGTGTCGGCCAGTCAACGCAGAGGGTGAGGGATAAACAGGAGTTGGTGCAGGCTCGGGGACAAGGCAGCTGAGCTTTGGATAACCTGATGTTTACAGAGGGTAGAAAGTAGGAGGCTGATGGGGAGTGTGGTAGATTGTCGGGTCTGGAGGTAACAAGGGCATGGATGAGAGTTTCCGCAGCAGAAGAGCTGAGGCAGGGCCAGAGTTGGATGACTGAAGCAGTCCATGTTCAAATGCAACAAGATCTGGACAGGCTTGGGCTGACAAGTGGCAAGTAACATTCACGCCACACAAATGCCAGGCAATGACCATCACCAATAAGAGAGACTCTGACCACTGCCCCATGACATTCAACGGTGTAACCATCACTGAACCCCCCCACTGTCAATATCTTTGAGGTTACCACTGACCAGCACCTCAACTGGACTCACCACATAAACAGAGTGACTACAAGAGCAGGTCAGAGGCTCGGAATGCTGCAGCAAGTAACTCACCTCCTGACTCCCCAGAGCCTGTCCACCATCCACAAGACACAAGTCAGGAGTGTGATGGAATACTCCCCACTTGCCTGGATGGTGCAGCTCCAACGACACTCAAGAAGCTCGACACCATCCAGGACAAAGCAGCCCCACTTGATTGGCACCACATCCACAAACGTCCACTCCCTCCACCACTGACGCTCAGTAGCAGCAGTGTGTACCATCTACAAGATGCACTGCAGCAATTCACCCAAGATCCTTAGGCAGCACCTTCCAAACCCACGACCACTTCCATCTAGAAGGATAAGGGCAGCAGATACATTGGGACACCACCACCTGCAAGTTCCCCTCCAAACCACTCACCATCCTGACTTGGAAATATATTGCCGTTCCTTCGCTGTCGCTGGGTCAAAATCCCGGAATTCCCTCCCTAACAGCATTGTGGGACAACCCACAGCACGTGGACTGCAGCGATTCAAGAAGGCAGCTCACCACCACCTTCTTAAGGGCAACTAGGGATGGGCAGTGAATACTGGCCAGCCAGCGATGCCCATGCCCCTCGAATGAATTTTAAAAATGTTACAGAGGTGGAGATAGCCGGGGCTTAGTGACTGTCACTTCGGGTGAACTTGTAGAAACAGTTGTCCACACCATCCTCCTCCAGTATCTCTCATTCATTGTCCAGCTGAAACATAGAATCCCTATAGTGCAGAAGGAAGCCATTCAGCCCATCGAGTCTGCGCCAACTCTTTGACAGAGCATCTTACCCAGGTCCACCTTGGCCCCTCCCGCACTATCCCCGCAACCCCACGCATTTATCCCGTTAACCCCCTAACCCGCACATCTTTAGACTGTGGGAGGAAACCGGAGCATCCGGGGGAAACCCACGCAGACACGGGGAGAATGCGCAGACTCCACACAGACAGTGACCCAAGCCGAGAATCTAACCCCGCTATGAAGCAACTGTGCTAACCACTGTGCCACCGTGCCATCCTTGTCTGGTTCCTATCTCTGTAATCTCCTCCTGCCCTACAACTCTGAGAGATCTATCCTTCTCAAGCCTGGCCTCTTGAGCATCCCGACTTTAATCATTCCACCACTGGTGGCTGCGACTTCAGTTGTCTCGACCCCTCGCTCTGGAATTCCCTCCCTGCTCCGTCTCCCGACTGCACTTTCCTCCCAAATCAATTCCCATTGATTTGATTTTGATTTGATTTATTATTGTCACATGCATTGGGATACGGTGAAAAGTATTGTTTCTTGCGCACTATACAGACAAAGCATACCGTTCATAGAGAAGGAAAGGAGAGAGTGCAGAATGTAGTGTTACAGTCATAGCTAGGGTGCAGAGAAAGATCAACTTGATGCAAGATAGGTCCATTCAAAAGTCTGACAGCAGCAGGGAAGAAGCTGTTCTTGAGTCGGTTGGTACGTGACCTCAGACTTTTGTATCTTTTTCCTGACGGAAGAAGGTGGAAGAGAAAATGTCCGGGTGCGTGGGGTCCTTAATTATGCTGGCTGCTTTTCCGAGGCAGCGGGAAGTGTAGACAGAGTGAATGGATGGGAGGCTGGTTCGCATTATGGATTGGGTAACATTCACGACCTTTTGTAGTTTCTTGCGGTCTTGGGCAGAGCAGGAGCCATACCAAGCTGTGATACAACCAGAAAGAATGCTTTCTATGGTGCATCTGTAAATGTTGGTGAGAGTTGTAGCTGAACCGACCTCTTTGATAATGGTTTTGGCCATTTTATAATGTTTCATAAGGTCCCCGTATATTAAAAACGCTAGATAAATGAAGTTGTTGACCTATGGCCAGTCACGTAGACCATCACTCGTGACTTCGATAAGGAGCGTTTGTGCAGGTGGGAATTCTGATTGGAGAGATTCAGACTTGGACTTGCAGGTAACTTGGACAGGGAAGAAAGAGGTTTTGGAGACGGGGGAAGTAGTTTTCAAGGACAGAAGAGGCAAGGATACATTTTTGAAAGAGTGGGAATGAGGTTAGCAGGTTTGAGAGAGAGTGGGGGGAATACCTGAGGAGAGGGACTGTTTTCTATATCGGACACGGAGGGTGGGAGGTCAGCAGTGTGCTTGGCCTCACGGACAGAGTGACTCGTTGCCCCATTTAAATGAATATTTTCTTCTCTCAAGGTTCATCTGTATGGAATTCTATGGCGAGCTGGACTGCACAGGCAGAGTGAGGGGAGGATTTACTGATGGACAGCCAGGACACAAGGTATCATATAATCATAGACTCCCTACAGTGCACAATAAGGCCATTCGGCCCATCAAGTCTGCACCAACCACAATGCCACCCAGGCCCTATCCCCATAACCCCATGCATTTACCCTGCTAAACCCCCTGACACTAAGGGGAAATTTAATACAGCCAATCCACCTAACCCGCACATCTTTGGATGGTGGGAGGAAACCGGAGCACCCGGAGGAAACCCACGCTGACACGGGGAGAATGTGTAAACTCCACACAGACAGTGACCCAAGCCGGGAATCAAATCCACGTCCCTGGCGCTGTGAGGCAGCAGTGCGAATCACTGTGCCACCGTGCCGTCCAAAGGTGCCATTGAAAGTCTCCGGGCTGACCAGACACAGAGGGGCACAGGAAGAGGCTCCCAGGCATTGAGCTGGGAATTACAGAGAATATCGCCCCTTCATAAAGGAAATGGGACAACACACTGAGCCGGTGTGGTCCCACCCACACCGAGACTGCTCTGCACGGTTGCCGATCCAAACGGTTTTCAATTCATCGAATCCCTAAAGTGCACGAGGCCATTCGGTCCATCGAGTCTGCACTGACCACAATCCCACCTAGACTCTATTCCGGTCACCCCACATATTTACCCCACTAATCCCTCTAACCTATGCACCCTGGGACAATAAGGGGCAATTTAGCATGGCCAATGCACACCTAATCCGCACATCTTTGGAGTGTGGGAGGAAACCCACGCAGACACGGGGAGAATGTGCAAACTCCGCACAGACAGTGACCCAAGCCGGGAATTGAACCCGGGACCCTGGAGCTGTGAGGCAGCAGTGCAAACCACTGTGCCGCTGGAGTCTAGGAGAGCAAGGTGGGTAGGGATCTTACCTGACAGCCACCTCATGGCTAAAAATAAAACTAAAAACATAAATAGCAGGAAAAGAACGGCAATCCAACCAGGAAGAGTTTAGACCCCAGAGAGCAAAGGAAGCTTCTGTTTAAAAATGACAAAAATAAAATGTGCAGTGGTTCCACTTGTGTTGTGAGAGTTTCAATTGTTCTTTTATTTCATGTTGTTCAGCCCGAGAGAGGAAGAGAGCCCCCAGGAGCGAGGCATTCTGCACGTCTGGACAGCGTGTGGTAACACCGGAATCCCTGAGCATCTACCTGGCCTGGGTGGCAAGGTGGTGTTGCAGGTTGCCCTGGGGACAGAACACGGCGTGCTCCTGGTAGAAGGTGAGCAGACTGGGCCGGGGGCAGGTGGGGGAGCCTTAGGCCTAAGCCCGGCTGGCAGAGAAACGACGGGGAAATACCAACAGCCTGGATAATGAGTGGGATGGGCAGAGTGTAGAAATCCACAAGGCCAGTAATCATAGAATCCCTACGGCGCAGAAGGAGGCCATTCGGCCCATCGAGTCTGCACTGACAATCCCACCCAGGCCCTATTCCCACAACCCCACACATTTACCCCACTAATCCCTCTAATCCACGCATCCTGGGACACTAAGGGGCAATTTAGCATGGCCAACCCAGTTAACCCGCACATATTTGGTGTGTGGGAGGAAACTGGAGCACCCGGAGGAAACCCATGCAGACACAGGGAGAATGTGCAAACTCCACACAGGCAGTGACCCGAGGCCGGGACTGAACCTGGGTCCCTGGCGCTGCGAGGCAGCAGTGCGAAACACTGTGCCACCTTGCCGCCCATGTTTCAAGTTCAATAATGGTCCTCTTTGGAACCCAATAGTTGGCTGTTCCAACGCTCCCCTGGCTGTTCTCCCATTAAATATAAGCTTGTTTTGACACCAAGTTTCATTCCCAATCCCTCCTCTGTGCACACTTCACCCCTCCTGACCTCCATCACCTTGTCCAGCACTGTAACACCTTGGGGGCGTTTCTCGGGGTACTTTTGGTGAACTGGAGCCTGAAATCCTTTTCTCTTTTCAGGTGGAGACGTCTGCAGCTTTGGACGCTTTCCCTGGAGACCGGAGGGTGAGCTCCGTCACTCGGCAGTGCCCGTTCTGGAGCCGGGATTAGCTGGCCTGCGCGTGGCGAGCGTGGCAGCCGGGAGCCTCCATAGCGGAGCAGTGACACAGGATGGAGCCGTGTACATGTGGGGAGAGAATGCGTCCTGCCAGTGCGCAGTCCAGGGTCCGAGCCAGGTCCCAAACCCCACTCTGGTTACAATCTGCGACCCCGAAACCAGCCCCCCCGAGCTGGCCAAGACGGTGCAGCTGGCCTGCGGGGAGCAGCACACCCTGGCCCTGTCGTCCAAGAGAGAGGTTTGGGCCTGGGGCAGCGGCTGCCAACTTGGCCTGGTCACCACCGCCTTCCCCGTGGCCAAGCCCCAGAAGCTGCAGCACCTGGCCGGCCGGACGGTCATGCAGATCGCTTGCGGTGCCCACCACAGCCTGGCGCTGGTCCAGAGGCCCTGGCCGCACGAGAAGAGGCAGAATTCAGAGAAATGCCGCCACTGTCACCAGCTGCTGCTGACCATGACGGACAAGGAAGACCACGTGATCATCTCGGACAGCCACTACTGCCCGCTGGGCATGGCGCTGTCCAGCTCCGAGCCCTCTGCCCCCACCCCTGCCGACCAGCCCCCTCCCGAGCTGCCTCCTCACCGTCAGGCAGCCAGCTCCCAGCTTCCCCAGTCCGTTCAGCCCCAGCGTGCGCTGGACACCGCCGACGAGGCGGAACGGGCAGGGGGTCCGGGTACCGCTGGGGAGGGAGCACCTCCCGACCTGCCACGGGAGCCCGGAGAGGCTGCAAACAGCACCAAGCCCCGGAGTTCACACTACCCCGACGAAGAGGCGGTGAAGGCGTACCTCAGAAAGCTGTCGGACAACTCGCAGCTGGACTGCTCAGTGAAGAACGCCCATCCTGCCTGCGTGCCACCCTTACCCTCGTTCGAGGGCACCCAGCCCACCAGCCCTTCGTCTGCAGCCCCTTCCACATTCAACAACCTGGTGGTCTCCTGCGCCTCAGTGGTGGGGGAGAGAGTGGCCGCCACCTACGAAGCCCTCTCGCTCAGGAAAGTGGTGAATTACTACTACCCGGCGCCGGGTGCAGTTGCCGCTTGCATCGGCAGCCCAGCCAGCAGCGGAATCCAGCACAAGGAGACCAGAGGGGAGCTGGTGAAGATGGAGGAGTGCATGCCCGACAAAAAGAGCTTCAGCCTGGGGGATATCCGCGAGCAAGGCTCCGAAGGCATGTGCCGCCGGCTGTCTCTGCCAGGCCTTCTGTCGCAAGGTACTGCACCACGGCAAGCCAAGGGTGGGGTTCAGGCAGAGGTCACCAGTCCAAATGGAACTATCGTCCCAAAACCGCAGCATCGCTGCAAAGGGCAGATGGATGATTTGTGTAGATGCCCTCTGCCAATCATAATGGACCGACCGTGCCTCCCCCCCACCCGCCGACCGTGCCCCCCCCTCACCCGCCGACCGTGCCCCCCCTCACCCGCCGACCGTGCCCCCCCCTCACCCGCCGACCGTGCCCCCCCCTCACCCGCCGACCGTGCCCCCCCTCACCCGCTGACCGTGCCCCCCCCTCACCCGCCGACCGTGCCCCCCCCTCACCCGCCGACCGTGCCCCCCCTCACCCGCCGACCGTGCCCCCCCCTCACCCGCCGACCGTGCCCCCCCTCACCCGCCGACCGTGCCCCCCCTCACCCGCTGACCGTGCCCCCCCCACCCGCCGACCGTGCCCCCCCTCACCCGCCGACCGTGCCCCCCCTCACCCGCCGACCGTCTCTCCCCCTGATCCACACCCGTGATTTTCTCTGTTGAACTTGATTTGATTTATTATTGTCACATGTATTAACATACAGTGAAAAGTATGGTTTCTTGCGCGCTGTGCAGACAAAACATACCGTTCATAGAGAAGGAAAGGAGAGAGTGCAGAATGTAGTGTTACAGTCATAGCTAGGGTGTAGAGAAAGATCAACTTAATGCAAGGTAGGTCCATTCAAAAGTCTGACAGCAGCAGGGAAGAAGCTGTTCTTGAGTCGGTTGGTACGTGACCTCAGACTTTTGTATCTTTTTCCTGATGGAAGAAGGTGGGAGAGAGAATGTCCGGGGTGCGTGGGGTCCTTAATTATGCTGGCTGCTTTTCCCGAGGCAGCGGGAAGTGTAGACAGAGTCAATGGATGGGAGGCTGGTTTGCGTGATGGATTGGGCTACATTCACAACGCTTGTAGTTTCTTGCGGTCTTGGACAGAGCAGGAGATTGATTGTTAGGAGGACAATGGGAGTAATCACCAGCGAAAGTTTCAGTTGTGGTCGAACTAAACTATTCTTATTTCCCTGAAATGAATATACCCGATACCTGACACTTGTTCTGGGTTATCGAATTGACGAGTTTAGTGTATCGAGAATCAATTTGCTCACAGTTGGCAGA
The DNA here is from genome assembly GCF_964213995.1 of Mustelus asterias. Lineage (NCBI taxonomy): Eukaryota > Metazoa > Chordata > Chondrichthyes > Carcharhiniformes > Triakidae > Mustelus > Mustelus asterias. The sequence continues at coordinate 104,311,309 of NC_135814.1, read as the reverse complement.
TCGCATCCCCGAACGTATGAACATACAAAGATGTCAGGAGTGCGCTGCACCAAGTTGTCCCTCCCCTGAAGTAGTCAAGGAGTCTGCCGTAACAGGGCCTTCCCTTTCTGTAGTCCGCCTTCTCTCCAACAGATTACTGATGTTGGGTAATCCTCAAGTTGACTCCCAATATTCGATTACGTGGATTGAAGCAAGGTTGGAAGGTCAGCAGTTGCCTCCATCTGTTGGTGCCAATATTAACCCATTTCCAGTCCAACAAGTTCATTCGTGGGACCTGGGCGTCACTGGCTGGCCTGTGGAGGACTCACCTGAGGAAGGAGCAGCGCTCCGAAAGCTCGTGATTCCAAATAAACCTGTTGGACTTTAACCTGGTGTGAGACTTCTTACTGTGCCCACCCCAGTCCAACACCAGCATCTCCACATCAGACCTAATTTAGTTCTGGGAGATTGATGTTTAAGTATTCTGTGTTCCAATATATATTCAAAGGAATGTCACATCTGTGTCTGGCAGAGTTTGGCCAAACAGGACACAGTCTGTGGGTACAGGTTACAACGTAAAGCTAGCGAGGGAATGTGTTTTGGAATTCTTTTTTAAATAATGCAAATACAGACATGCCTTTCTTGCATTTCTCAGAATAGTGAAGTTTGTAACAGTTGTCAATCGACTGTCTTGGATAATTTTTTCATTTATTTACGGGACATGGGCGTCAATGGCTGGCCAGCATTTATTGCCCATCACTAACTGCCCCTTGAGAAGGTGGTGGTGAGCTGCCTTCTTGAACCGCTGCCATCCCTGAGGTATAGGTACACCCACAATGCTGTTAGGGAGGGAGTTCCAGGATTTTGACCCAGCGACAGTGAAGGAACGGCCGATGTATTTTCAAGTCAGGATGGTGAGTGACTTAGAGAGAAACTTCCAAGTGGTGGTGTTCCCAGACACCTGCTGCTCTTGTCCTTCCAGATGGATTGGAAGGTGCTGCCTAAGGAGCCTTGGTGAGTTGCTGCAGTGCGTCTTGTGGATGGTAGACATGGCTGCCGCTGTCCATCAGGTGGTGGAGGGATTGAACAATTGTGGAAGGGGCTGCTTTGCCCTGGATTCTATGATTATTTGTACTCTTTTAATATGGTGACACGGTGGTTCGCACTGCTGCCTCAGAGCGCCAGGGACCCAGATTTGAATCCTGGCTTCGGTGACTATCTGTGCGGAGTTTGAACGTTCTCCCCGTATCTGCATGGGTTTCCTCCCACAGCCCAAAAAATGTGCTGGTTAGGTGCATTGGCTATGCTAAATTCTTCCTCAATGTACCCGAACAGGCGCCGGGGCGTGGCGACTAGGGGATTTTCACAGCGACTTCATTGCAGTGTTAATGTACTTGTGACACTAATAAATGATATTGACCAGTTTTGAGGATCCGCGAATCACTGATACATAGACGGATACTCATGGATATCTGACGATACATTAAGATTTTAGCTCAGTTTTATAATTCAGTATGGCTATCCGATACTTTAGTGCCCAAGTATCAGTCTGCTCAGCTGTTTATTCTGCCACATTCCAAATCAAACAGCTGAAATACCTCAGCGATACTCTGGTTCTATTCCTGAGTGAGCTATATTTGTCTGCAATTATTTTCTTTTTACCCCTCAGACACTTTTTAACTGTCCTGTCTCCTTTCACTACTGGACGGGATTGCCCCCCCCCCGTTTCATTCTTATCTACCTAATCATATCCAGTGAAGCACTGGCAATGGCCTCTCTTTCTGCTCCTGCACCGTTGCCTCTGGTGTTCCCCAAGGATCTATCCTGGGCCCCTCCTATTTCTCATCACCGCGCTGTCTCTCAGCCACATCATCGAAAATCACAGCGTTAGTTTTCTCCTGTACACTGACCACACCCAGCTCCAGCTCCCTACCACCCCCCCATTTTTGTTAAATTATCAGACTTGCTTATCCAGTGCTGGATGAGCAGAAATTTCTTCACCTTCTGACCCCCACCTCCACCCCCACTCAAAGCCTGTCCACCATCTACAAGGCACAAGTCAGGAGTGGGATGGAATACTCCCCACTTGCCTGGATGGGTGCAGCTCCAACAACACTTAAGAAGCTCGACACCATCCAGGACAAAGCAGCCTCGCTTGATTGCTACCCCTTCTACAAACATTTAATCCCTCCACTGTTTCTTCAGAAAGAACTCCTCAAATGCAGACAATAAAGATATAACAAAACTTGCTCCAACTTGTAAATCAAAGAAAGCGTTGAATAAAGAAACTTCATTATTCCAAACTTGGGGCCTCGCCCTGGGCCACTCCAAGCTCTCCACAATTCCCAACAGGTTCTTATTTATAATGAGTCAGCTGACCATCACATCATTCTGTAATTGGTTCTATGGTTTACTGGGTCAGCTAACCCTTACAGCTTGTTACCATTGGCCACATTACATCTAATACAAAGTTGTCACCAGTTACATTCTAACATCCACCACCAACACACAGTGGCAGCCGTGTGCATCATCTACAAGGTGCCCTGCACTAACTCTCCAAGGTTCCTTAGGCAGCACCTTCCAAACCCACGATCTCTACCATCTAGAAGGACAAGGGCAGCAGATATTTGGGATAGTTCCCTCCAAGTCACTCCCCATCCTGACTTGAAAATCTATCACCCGTCACTGGGTCAAAATTTTGGAACTCCCTCCCTAACAGCACTGTGCATATACCTACACCACATGGAGCGCAGCAGTTTAAGGCGGCAGCTCACCACCACCTTCTCAAGGGGCAATTAGGGATGGGCAATAAATGTTGGCCTAGTCAGCGACGCCCACATTTCAGTCCTTTTATTCATTTGTAGGACATGGGTGTCACTGGCTGGCCAGCATTTATTGCACATCCCTAGTTGCCCTTGAACTGAGTGGCTTGCTTGGTCATTTCAGAGGGCAGTTAAGAGTCACATATAGGGTCTGGGGTCACATGTAGGCCAGACCGGGTAAGGACGGCAGATTTCCTTCCCTAAAGGGCATTAGTGAACCAGATGGGTTTTTCCAACAAGTTTCATGGTCATCAGTAGATTCTTAATTCCAGATATTTTTTATTGAGTTCAAATTCCACCATCTGCCGTGGTGGGATTCAAACCCGGGTCCCCAGAACATTAGCTGAGTTTCTGGATTAATAATCTAGCGATAATACCACTAGGTCATCGCCTCCCCTTCACATCTTGTGAATGAATGAAAAAAATGTTAAATATTGGGACAACTGAAGCCATTTTGTTTTGAACTTTGATCCAAACTTGATTCCAGAACCCTCCTGAGTCCTCTCTGCTCGGCAACAGTTTGTGATTAAGCCAGTTTGCCACCTTGATTTCATATTTGATCCTGAGATGAGCTCAGATCTCATATTAATACTGTCACTAAGACCAGCTGTTTCCACCTCCAGAAAACCGCCTAACCTCACCCCTGCCTCCACTCGTCTGTTGCTGAAACCCTCATTTATGTCTTGTTACCTCTAGACTCAATGCAGTCCTTGTTGCTCTCCCTCAACCAACCCTCTGTAAACCAGGTCATCCAGAATTCAGCTAGTCATGTCATATCTCAGAGCGAGTCCCACCCTATGCTCACTGATCCACAACGGCTCCCTGTCGAGCAATGCCTTAATTTTAAAATTCTCACCCTTTTTCTTAAATCAAATCCCTCCAATAGAACCCCTACAGTGCAGAAGGAGGTCATTCGGCCCATCGAGTTTGCACCGACCACAATCCCACCCAGGCCCCATTCCCATAACCCCAAGTATTTAACCTGCTAATTCCTCTGACACTAAGTGGCAATTTAGCATAGCCAATCAACCTAACCCGCACATTTTTGGACTGTAGGAGGAAAGAGGGTGACGCAGTGGTTAGCACTGCTGCCTCTCAGTGCCAGGGACCCAGGTTCGATTTCAGTTTGGGTCACTGTCTGTGTGGAGTTTGCATGTTCTCCCCGTGTCTGCGTGGGTTTCCTCCGGGTGCTCCGGTTTCCTCCCACAGTCCAAACTTGTGCAGGTTAGGTGCATTGGCTATGTTTAATTGCCCCTCAGTGTCAGGGGGACTATCTAGAGTAAAAGTATGGGGTTATGGGGATAGGGCCTGGGTGGGATTGTGATTGTTGCAGACTCGAGGGGCTGAATGGCCTCTTTCTGCACTGTAGGATTATTTGATTCTATTTGATTTGAAACCGGAGCACCTGGAGGAAACCCACGCAGACACAGGGAAAATGTGCAGACTCCACAAATATCTATGATTTCTACAGATAGTCACACAAGCCAGGGATTGACCCGGGGTCCCTGGCGCTGTAAGGCAGCAGTGCTAACCCCTGTGCCGCCCCTACTGACAAATATCTATTTTTCCCTTCTCTTGTTACCTGTCAAATGCAGAGATAGTGCTGATGGCCAGCAGCATGTACAAGAGGCACTGGCTTGGGTAGACTAGCATGGTATACTGTTTCAGTCTACCCCACCTCTGTAATCTCCTCCAGCCCCACAATCCTGAGATTTCTACACTCCTTGAATTCCTGCCTGCCGTGAATTCTCAATGAGAATTGCTTTGCTATTGGTGCCCTTCAGTTACCTGGGCCCCAAGCTCTGGAATTCCCTCCCTAAACCTCTCTGTGGGCAGCACGATGGCGCAGTGGTTAGAACTGCAGCCTCACAGCACCAGGGACCCGGGTTCGATTCGCGTCTTAGGTCACCGTCTGTGTGGAGTCTGCACCTTCTCCCTGTGTCTTCGTGGGCTTCCTCTGGATGCTCTGGTTTCCTCCCACAGCCCAAAGACGTTTGGGTTAGGTGGATTGGCCATGGTAAATCGCCCCTTAGTGTCAGGGGGACTAGCTAAGGTAAATACATGGGGATAGGGCGTGGGTGGCATTGTGGTCGGTGCAGATGCGATGGGCCAAATGGCCTCCTTCTGCTCTGTAGGAATTCTATGTTTATCTCCTTTGCAATCCCCCTTTATGACACCGCTTGAAAATTAACCAAGAGGTAATCTGACCTAACATCTCCATTTGTTATCTTCAATATCTTCCATATATCTCCATCCAAAGATGTGTAGGTTAGATGGATTAGCCATGGTGAATGTGTGAGGGTTACAGGGATAGGGCAGGGGAGAGGGCCGGGGTAAGATATTCTGTCAGTCGGTGCAGGCTTGATGGGCCGAATGGCCTTTTCTGCGCGATAGGGATTCTATATGTGGATTAGTGTCACACTTTGTTTGAGAACAGTCCTGTAAAGCACCTTGGCATGTTTCATTATATTATAAGGTGCTTTATAAATATAGGTTGTTGTTTAAATATTGAACAGATAAAGAACAACTCCAGATGATAGAAAACAGGGCCGCGTGAGGCTGATCTGCCGCACTTGAACCAAGAGCGTTTAAATCACAGTCGTGCATAGCGGTATCAGAGCATCAGTGCAGTCAGCACTCCTGCATTCACCTGGCACCTATAAACAAGCGTGTCTTTTTCTTTCAGTCTCCCCGAGGCTCCTTAGGAAAGCTGGGCGTGCAAGAATCCGGTCGGTGAGCCTGACTCCCACACCCGGCAGCGAGGCTGACGCACACTTACCTTCACTACAGTCCGAGTTATGGAGCTGGGGACGAGGCAAAGAGGGTCAGCTGGGCCACGGAGACGTCCTTCCCAGGTAATGGGAAACCCCTCCATATACAGACCGGGACTGCAAACCCCTCCATATACAGACCGGGACTACACACACCTCCATATACAGACCGGGACTGCACACACCTTCATATACAGACCGGGACTGCACACACCTTCATATACAGACCGGGACTGCACACACCTCCATATACAGACCGGGACTACACACACCTCCATATACAGACCGGGACTGCAAACCCCTCTATACGCAGACCGGGACTGCAAACCCTTCCATATACAGACCGGGACTGCAAACCCCTCTATACGCAGACCTGGACTGCAAACACCTCCATACACAGACCCGGACCGCAGACACCTCCATACACAGACCCGGACTGCAAACCCCTCCATATACAGACCGGGACTGCAAACCCCTCCATATACAGACCGGGACTGCAAACCCCTCCATATACAGACCGGGACTGCAAACCCCTCCATATACAGACCGGGACTACACACACCTCCATATACAGACCGGGACCGCACACACCTCCATATACAGACCGGGACTGCAAACCCCTCCATATACAGACCGGGACTACACACACCTCCATATACAGACCGGGACTGCAAACCCCTCTATCCGCAGACCGGGACTGCAAACCCCTCCATACACAGACCCGGACCGCAGACACCTCCATACACAGACCCGGACCGCACACACCTCCATATACAGACCGGGACTGCAAACCCCTCCATATACAGACCGGGATGGCAAATGAGGTGTCATAGTGAATACCTGAAACTGGGGCTAGAAAGCACTGGGCCTTCAGAGGATCTCGAAATACTGCGCACAATGTCAGGTTGTCGCTAGGTGTGATTACTCGAGAGCTGAGTGGGCAATGACAATGTTCTCGTCCTGCCTCTAGGCTTCATCCCCTGTGCATCAAGAGTCTGAGCAGCAGAGAAGTGGTCCAGGTGGTGGCTGGCGCCTATCACTCGCTGGCTTTAACGGCCCAGTCGCAGGTAAGATCTACACCCACCTGCTGCACTTTTGCCCGCGTGTGTCTGATCCGCAGGAGAGCCAGAGAGGGCCCTGAAACAAAAACAGGAAAATCCCAGCAGGTCTGATAGCATCTGCGAAGAGAGAATAGAGACAACGTTTTGAGTCTGGGTGACCCAGTGTTGAGAGCAAAGAAAATCAGTGAAGATTTATTCTATGAGGGTCGGGGGGGAGGGGGGGGGGGGAGTGTAATTGGACTAAGGGAATGTAAATAGTGATGATGAAGAAGGCTGAGAAAGATGTTAAAAGTGTCCATTAAGTGATCGGAATGTGTGAATGGCAGAGCAGAGGCACATATTGTTAAGAGAGTATCTGAGGGATGTGGCAGTTGCCCCGAAAGGGGTTGGGGGTGGGGGGGGGGGGGGGGTAGGGTGGTGGTTTGGAGACAAGACGGAGAGTGAGATTGGAGAAGTGGAAAAATAGGAGGAAGGAGGAAAGGCGATACAAATGGGCCCTGACTGAACGATGCTGCGACGTTGGGTGGAGTATCTGTAACTTGGGAGGTAGGAAATTAGAATTTAGTGTTTGTAACATTGTAAAATGCTAGGGGGGGGGAAAGCATTGCCTGGACCCGTTAAAAGGTGGAGCTTTTTCTGTGTTTAGAGAGTTAAAAAGCAAGTACACAGAGAGCCCAAACTGAAACATTAGTATCGAAAGGCCAAGCAGCAGTGTTACCAAGACAACAAGCTTTTGAATTTAGCCAATCAATTTGAATCAGGCACTTAGATACAAAAAACTTAGGACCAATCCTATTGTGGGAAATATTGATATGTCATCACAGGTATAAAAGAAGGAGGCAGTGGGGCACAGAGGTAGAGCAACTGCCACCTGCCGGAGCTAACAGCTCACAACTCTTAACTCTCATGAGAGAGGGGGGGGGGGGGGGGGGAGAATCGCTGGCTCTCACAGCTTCATCCATGTCTTAGAGAAAACACCATATAGATAGCAAAGGTACCAAAGAAGAAGGAAGTTCCAGACAGAAGAATCAACAGAGAAAGCCCAGAATGTTCCAGAAGGCACAAAACCTGGTTGTAATTTAGAGAGTGGGTAAATTCTATTTTTTGTTAATGAGTGGGATTTGTACTTATTGGAACAGCATACCATTGGAATCTTGTTTTATTTGGGAATAGTTAATAGTTAGAAGGGATTTATTTGGTTAGTGACTAGTCTAGTTAATTTCTTCACTGATAGATAAATAAATTGTTAGAGTGTTGAGGATTTATTTTCTATTTAACCACTAGGAGTTGCTGAAGAGCAGGTCACACCATTTCACAAACACTTTTTACAGATTATAGGGCTAGGTACTCCTCTTTGGGGGTTTTGGTGTTAGTTCTCGGGGGGCGGGAAGGGGGCGTATATGCACCCCCGCTTTATAACAACGAGCAAACTAAGACAAACCGCCCCCCCTCCCCCTCCAGACATAACATGAATGTGGGATAAATGTGAGGGAACATGTGACCAAAGCTGGGGAGTGATGGGATCGAGGGATTGGGAGGACAGATGAGTGTTAATCTTTTACCTATTGGTCTCAGGATCAGATGCCCTAAGTGTAGAAAAGCCTGGGATTGGGCACCGATCAGCTCATTTAGACAAACCTCCCTTGCTGGTAACACTGCCTTGACTGGACCAAGGAGGAAATGCAACGACCATCATCATCTCCACAAGGCTCTCGAGGTGGGGGAATACATACCAAACCTCAAGAGTCTTTTGTCCTGTGAAGTTTGTATCCTATGTACGCAGGTAGAAGCTTAAAGATTTCACACTGATTCTGTGGGTCCTCAATCTTCTTCCTCCAGGTCTACTCGTGGGGCAGTAACGCCTACGGACAACTTGGCCACACAGAGTCACCCACCGTCATGCCTCGCCTCATCAAGGTATGGCTCAGCCAAGCTGTCAACTTGGAAATATGGACAAAAATTGTATTAAAATTGTTATAAGACATGCACATAAGCTGCTGATATAGGCAGACCAGGTAAATCCCCACTTTCTGAGAATCGCACAGGGCTTACAAATCTGGAATTAAGAATCTACTGATGACCATGAATCGATTGTCGGAAAAACCCATCTGGTTCACTCATGTCCTTTAGGGAAGGAAATCTGCCGTCCTTACCCGGTCTGGCCTACATGTGACTCCAGATCCACAGCAGAACAAAGAACAGTACAGCACAGGAACAGGCCCTTCGGTCCACCAAACTTGTACCGATCGCGTTGTCCTATCTAGACCAACTGCTTATATCCTTCTATACCACGCCTGTTCATGCGTCTATACAGATAAGTCTTAAACGTGGCTAACGTAACTGCCTCAATCACCTCACTTGGCAGCGCATTCCAGGCCCCCACCACCCTCTGTGTAAAAAACTTCCCCCCGCACACCTCCACTGAACCTTTTCCCCTCCCTTTACCTGTGTGGTTGCCTCTCAACTGCCCTCTCAATACAGGCAACTAGGGATAGGCAATAAATGCTGGCCAGCCAATGATGCCCATATCCCACGAATGAATAAAAAAAATAACATAGAAGGCATTGAACTGCAGAGACACGCCTGTCCAGTTAAGAGCCTCGGTCTGCATTGAATTAGGTGGTCTCAGTAGGGCCTCAGTCCCCTTTTATAGCTGGAGCAGAAAAAGTCCTCTAGGACTCCCTCTGCTTGTCACTGTATTGTTCTAAAGGGCAGTTTTTATTTGGGAACAGGATCAGGTTTTGTTTCTGCCAATGCTAGGTTTTAGTGATGAAAGTCGAGGGTTAACTATTGTTTAAAAGTTTATTTATTGGTGTCACAAGTAGTCTTACATTAACACTGCAATGACGTTACTGTGAAAATCCTTCAGTCGCCACACTCCGGCGCCTGTTCGGGTACACTGAGGGAGAATTTAGCACGGCAAATGCACCTAAGTAGCACGTCTTTCGGACTGGGAGGAAACCGGAGCACCCGGAGGAAACCCACGCAGACACGGGGAGAATGTGCAGAATCCGCACAGACAGTGACCCAAGCTGAGAATCGAACCCGGGTCCCTGGCACTGAGAGGCTGCCCATTTGCCCTATTATTTGTCGAAGTCTGAAATCAGCACCTAGCCCTGGTGATTTTCATCCTCTGTTGAAGCTAAACGATCCTCTGACTGCATCCAGTCTCTCACTCAGCCCCACTCACCCATCACCTCCATCCTCATTGACCTGTATGCGTTTCCCAGTCTCCAAATGCTTCTGCTCATTCTCAGATCAATCCCTGGCCTTGCCCACCTGACCTCTGAACCTTTCCCAGAAGTCTGACTTTCTCTGCATCCCTCAGTCTTATTCTCTCCCCTTGGTTTAGAATTTAGAATCCTACAATGCAGAAGGAGGCCATTCGGCCCATCGAGTCTGCACCGACCACAATCCCACCCAGGCCCTATTCCCATAACCCCACACATTTACCCTGTTAATCCCCCTGACACTAAGGGGCAATTCAGCATGGCCAATCCACGTAACCCACACATCTTTGGACTGTGGGAGGAAACCGGAGCATCCGGAGGAAACCCACGCAGACACGGGGAGAATGTGCAGACTCTGCACAGACAGTGACCCAAGGCCAGAATTGAACGCGGGTCCCTGGCGCTGAGAGGCAGCAGTGCTAACCACTGTGCCACCGTGTCGCCCCGGTGATGGGGCCTTCTTTGTGGAACTGCACGCCCGACACATTTGGCAGATGTGAGGGAGGAGGCGAACGTAGGAGTAAGTTTACAGATGTCGGGCTACTGTCGAACATTAGTCCGGAAACCTCATAACCACTCAGAATTAAACTGACCTGCAAGTGTTTTCCTGGTACAGATTCCAGAGGGTGTCCGTGTGTGGGATGTGGCAGCGGGACAAGGACATTCCCTATTTTTGGCCGATGGGGCTTCTTTCCAGCCCAGCATCTATTACAGTGGACAACAGGAGCTGCCAGAAGCCGGGAACGCTGATCTCAGCCATTCCTGCACCCAGCAGCCACTGCTTCTGTCATCCTGCAGTCAGGCAAGTCAAACTCACAACATTCCTTATTGTTCAACAGCGTTTATGTGGTGAATCCGGAATGTTCTGTCAAGGAAAATTATACCATCTTTAAAACAGATCTTGAGACAGATTTTCTACAACTGCATTAAGTAACGATAGAATCATAGAATCCTACAGTGCAGAAGGAGGCTATTTGGCCCATCGAGTCTGCACCGACCACAATCCCACCCAGGCCCTATCCCAATAACCCCACACATTTACCCTGCTAATCCCCCTGACACTAAGGGGCAATTTAGCATGGCCAATCCACCTAACCCGCATATCTTTTGGACTGTAGGAGGAAACCGGAGCACCCGGACGAAACCCATGTAGACATGGGGAGAACGTGCAAACTCCACACAGACAGTGACCCAAGCCGGGAATTGAACCTGGGTCCCTGGCGCTGTGAGATAGCAGCGCTAACTACTGTGCCGCCCCAGGATTTGCTAGGAAAAGCAGCAGAATTGGGAAAATATCGGGATCTTGACTGGGATATTTGGTTGGCAGGGTGGTTGGGGGGGCAGGGGGGGCTGGAAAAGATCCTCTCTCGGAGAGTCGGTGCAGACTCGATGGGCTGAATGGTCTCCCATTGCACTCCAGGGATTCTATGGAGACCTGTACATCAGGAGTAGTTGAATTGGATGCTGGGTTTGGGGAGTGAGATCAACTGCGAACGACCAAATCAGGTTTCTCATCCTTGAGTTCTTGTGCAGAGTTGCATCAGTTTTAAATAAGTTAGATATTTTGATTAAACCCCACCCAAATCCTCAAACACCCAGGGATACATGACACAAATCAGGACGTTAAAAGTAATAATGGAAGTTTTTCCGCTTCCAACTGCAACATGGTGTTGTGGAGGAAGTTACTGAGAAGGTTGACGGTAGCACAGTGGTTAGCACTTCTGCCTCACAACATCAGGGACCCAGGTTCGATTCCCGGCTTGGGTCACTGTCTGTGTGGAGTCTGCACGTTCTCCCCGTGTCTGCGTGGGTTTCCTCCGGGTGCTCCGGTTTCCTCCCACACTCCAAAGATGTGCAGGTTAGGTGGATTGGCCGTGCTAAATTGCCCCTTAGTGTCAGGAAGATTAGCAGGGTAAATGTGTGCGGTTACCAGAATTGGGTCTGGGTGGGATTGTGGTCGGTACAGACTCAATGGGCCGAATGGCCTCCTTCTGTACGATAGGATTCTATGATTCATGGTGTTAGAGTAAGAATAGCTTTGAAATAGAAGGGGATCAGAAAGGAGTGAAATACAAGGCAGGCTATCTGTATAAATGCATGGGACATGGCATTCAATAGCTTTACCATTGCTAAATCCCCCACTATCAACATCCTGGAGGTACCGATTGTCCAGAAAATGAACTGGACTGGCCATATAAAGCAACCCAATTGATTGATATCCCCTTTACAACCTTCAACTTTCACTCCCTCCACTACTGATGCACAGCAGCAGCAGTGTGTACCATCTACAAGATGCGCTGCAGCAACTCACCATGGCTCCTACAACAGCACCTTCTAAACCCAAATCAATCGGCCATCTAGACGAATAAGAGCAGCAGATATATGGGAACACCACCACCTGCAAGTTCCCCTCCAAGCCACTCACTATCCTGACTTGGAAATATATCGGCCATTCCTTCACTGTCGCTGGGTCAAAATCCTGGAACGTCCTCCCTGACAGCACTGTGAGCGTACCGACATCAGATGGACTGCAGCGGTTCAAGAAGGCAGCTCACCAACACCTTCTCAAGGGGCAATTAGGGATGGGCAATAAATGCTGGTCTAGCCAGCGACACCCATGTCCTGTGACAGGATGCAACAAAATAATTGGTTTTCAGATCAGAAGAAAGAATGCAATGGTTTTGCCAGGTATTTGGACTTGCTCATTCTGATTGTTAAATATATGTATCCAAGTCATGAACACATGTCAAGCTTTGTAGATGACACAAAACCTAAAAAAGGACAGTGAGAAGTTTCACAACACCAGGTTAAAGTCCAACAGGTTTATTTGGAATCACGAGCTTTCGGTTCAGTTAACTGTCCTGGCTTGCGACGATTAACACCTCTTTAACCTGAGATTATCCCCCTCTCCACTCGCACTGTCAGTATCTGTAAAGACTTGATTACCTGTAAAGATTCACCTTCCAATCACTATCTTGCAATTGTGTCTTTGTCTATATTTGCTGTGTTTGTGAAACCTACCTCTCTCACCTGATGAAGGAACAGCACTCCAAAAGCTCGTGATTCCAAATAAACCTGTTGGATTTTAACCTGGTGTTGTGAGACTTCTTACTGTCCCTACCCCAGTCCAACGCCGGCATCCCGACATCATTAAAAAAAAATAAACAGGGGTGTGGGGAAATTTGAAAAGGTCTTAAACTCAGACAATTCAAAACTCGAAAGGCAAATATCTCTGTGCAAAAGACGTTAACATTTATTGAACATAAAGCATAGAACAAGAGAATACAGATGTACAGCCGACCGGAGACTCACGAAGAGTTAAATAGCTCTGGAACAGAGCGACAGAATCTCTCCGAAAGGTCTGAAGTGTAGAGTCAAAAACAGATCAATTATACTTTTTTCTAATCAAAAATTCTGCCTCATTGGCTTAAAATCAATTCCATTTAACAGTGATACATCAATACAAATCTCCGTCAAGTGCCTCAGCCAACTATATGATACTTAATAGCATGGTGATATTTTATTCGTCCAACTGATTCCGGAGGTAATCTCCCCTCTTGGCTCTAACTACACCTCTGTCGCCTGGCAATGGACGTTCCCACCGGCTCACTGCCAAGTTGAATAGACGTGTTCCTGCGTCCAGGGGCATATCTATCCATGTGTCTGGGCAATGAATACATCTGTTCATTCATGTTGCACAATGTGTCCCCTCTTAGGAATGCCACCCGATAAAACTTGCTGACTAACCGGTTCCCAGACCTTTGGCTTCAAATTATTGACTTTGACTCCCATGCTTTTCGGCAACTTTGTTTGACTAAACCGTACATTACATTAAAATACATTTAAAATATCAGCATATATGTTTTAAAATCATAACTATTTGTTTTGATTCACTTACTGCATTCACATGTGTAAAACTGTCCGTGTTAACTCGTGTAAGAATTATTTAACCCCTGACTGATCTCTTGTCCTATGAAAGACTGCATTTTGCCAATAAATCTTATAAACTGGTTAGAAATCCCCTTCCACAATGAGAAAGATAGTAACAAACTCCAGGGGGACAGAGTAATTGATTACTGAAGGGAAAACAAATGGTTGATAACATTTAATGCAGAGAGTGGTGATGTCTTTGTAGAAAAAGTGACGACACAATATAAACTAACAATACAATTTTAAAATGGGTCCAGGAATAGAGACCTGGTGAAGCTGATGGGACAGATTGAGAAAACTGTTAAAAGGCCATGGGATCTTTAGTTTTGTAACTAGCAGCAGAGAGCACAAAAAGACCATAAGACATAGGAGCAGAATTAGGCCACTCGGCCCATCGAGTCTGCTCTGCCATTCAATCATAGCTGATATTTTTCTCAACCCCATTCTCCTGCCTTTTCCCCATAAACCCCTAATTAATCAAGAACCTATCTATCTCTGTCTTAAAGACACTCAATGACCTGGCCTCCGCAGCCTTCTGCGGCAAAGAGTTCCACAGATTCACCACTCTCTGGCTGAAGAAATTCCTCCTCATCTCTGTTTTAAAGGATTGTCCCTTTAGCCTGAGGTTGTGCCCTCTGGTTCTAGCTTTTCCTACTAATGGAAACATCCTCTCCATATCCATTCTATCCAGGTCTCGCAGTATCTTGTACGTTTCAATAAGATTCCCCCTCATCCTTCTAAACTCCAATGAGTACAGACCCAGAGTCCTCAACCGTTCCTCATATGACAAGCTCTTCATTCCAGGGATCATTCTTGTGAACCTCCTCTGGACCCTTTCCAAGGCCAGCACAGCCTTCCTTAGATATGGGGCCCAAAACTGCTCACAGTACTCCAAATGGGGTCTGACCAAAAAGTTTCAAATTTATGTTAATCTTCGAGACAACACTGACTGAGCCCCGGAAAAAGTCATGGCTTCAATTCTGGGCACTGCGCTGTTAGAAAGGACATCAGGACACTCAGGAGGCTGCAGAGGAGATTTGTTAGAATGCTACCCACGGACAAGAATTCAGTTACACAAAGCGCTGACATTAACTGAACGTGTTAAAGTTTAAGGTTAAAAGTTTTAACGTTTATTTATCAGTGTCATAAGTAGGCTTACATTAACACTGCAATGAAGTTACTGTGAAAATCCCCGAGTCGCCACACTTCGGCGCCTGTTCAGGTACACTGAGGGAGAATTTAACACGGCCAATGCACCTAACCAGCAAGTCTTTCAGACTGTGGAAGGAAACCCACGCAGACACGGGGAGAGCATGCAGACTCCGCACAGACAGTGACCCAAACCGGGAATCGAACCCAGGTCCCTGGCGCTGTGAGGCAGCAGTGCTAACCATTGTGCCACCCGTTCTCCTCGGAGCAGAGATTTGGCAAGTGTCCCTAATCATTCAGCAAGTAAATAAGGAGATACTGTTTCCAGTGACGGAGGGGTCAAGAGAAGGCAGATTTAAAAACACAGGGTAATTGGCAAATGAAAGAGCAGATTATGGTCCCCACCCTGTTGTTGTGGTCTATGATGCATTGCCTGGAGGGTTGTTGAATCTGCTTTCACCAATACTATGGGCCAAAGGGCTTTTTCTGCACTGTATAATTCTTATGGGCAGAATGTCCCCATCCCAGCCAACACGGGAATCGTAGCAAGTAGGGCCGGATCACAAAGATCCGTTGACCTCAGGTGGGAATTTCCAACCTTGGGGGCGAGCGCGGCCGGAAAATCCCACCCAATGTCTCCAATAGCTTTGAAGAGAGAATTCCGAACATTTGAAGGGGACAATGTTTTAATAGTTACAGGGACAGTGTAAAGGGATGTTTCGATAGGGATTTAAATAAAGCAGACAGGGATGGCTAAACGACCTTCTGAGTTTAATTCTAAGGTATAAAAATAGGAGAGAATTACTCTGTTTAAGGGAAGGGTCATCCTGTCCTAAGGCATCAATTTACAAAATCACTGCAGATACTGTGTTTCTTTATCACTGCTTTCTCCCTAAATCACTGTCAAGTCTTTAACTGGAACCATAGAATCCCTACAGTGCAGAAGGAGGCCATTCAGCCCATCGAATCTGCAGCAACCTCTTAGCCAGGCTTACCCCCATAAACCTACATATCTTCCCCACTAACCTATATATCCTAGGATACTAAGGGGTAATTTAACATTGCCAATTCACCTAACCTGCATATTGCCTCTTGATCCTATTTTTATACCTTCAAATTATACTCATAGGAGGCCTTTCACCTAACCCGCACATCTTTGGACTGTTTAAACTCCAGTTGCATCTTTTACTCCGTGACTTGCCCCTTGGTCCCAGTTTCTCAGCCAATATGGGCAGCAGTGGTTAGCACTGCTGCCTCACAGCAATTCCCGGCTCGGGTCACTGTCTGTGCGGAGTCTGCACGTTCTCCCCGTGTCTGTGTGGGTTCCCTCCGGGTGCTCTGGTTTCCTCCCACAATCTGAAAGACGTGCTGGTTAGGGCGCATTGGCTATGCTAAATTCTCCCTCAGTGTTACCCGAACAGGTGCCGGAGTGTGGCGACAGGGGGATTTTCACAGTAACTTCATTGCAGTGTTAATGTAAACCAACTTGTGACACTAACAAATAAACTTTTTTAAAAAAAGGAGCTGCTTCCACATTTAGCCCTGAAGGATTGTAATCAGCTGATGTTTTGAAGGGAGATTTCACAGGCACCATGTGGGTTATCTGCCCTTTCGACCAGCTGCTCCCTGGAGAGTGACACTGCAACCTGTTACAACAGGGAGGAACACCTGTAGCCTGTTCCCAATAACTGGAAGCCCATTTATTGGCCATTAGTAGACCAGGACACAGCTGCAGCCTGTTGGGAGTGAGGTGGAATTACTTCATTGCACACAGTGTATTAATCTCTGCTCCAAGTAATTAACACAATAGAACATCCAGGCTTTGCAGTGGTCAGATGACCTGTCTTGCTTTGCAGTGATGTTTTGCATGTGACTGGATTGATCACTGGCCCTGAGTGTGTTTCCCCCCCGTAGCTGGGTGTGTTGTGAGGCAATCTATTTTGAAGCATTGCAGTTTTTCTCCCGTACTGAGGGGGCAGCAGAGTTCTTCCCCCTCCTGCGTGGATTGGGTAGGATAGTGGTATTTTGGCTTGATTCCTAACTCTTCATACAGATTTTCTCTTCAAGTTTGGGGTGGCGGTTTTCCTACTCACACTTTCCATTGCTGTTGTGTCTCCTATATTTATATTCCTTATCTATACACTTGTTGTTCTATTGCACATTGAAAGAGTAAGAGTGTCTTTTGTTTATTCATGGGATGTGGGTGTCGCTGGCCAGGCCAGTATTTGTTGCCCACTCCTAATTGCCCCTTGAGAAGGTGGTGGTGAACTGCCTTCTTGAGCCACTGCAGTCCATGTGGTGTTAGGAACACCCTTGGTGTTGGGAAGGGAGTTCCTGGATTTTGACCCAGTGATAAGTGAGGAAATTTGAAAGAATTTCAGAAACACGAGAATGTTCCATCCTTCAGACAAAAGTGATTTGATTTATTATTGTCACGTGTACTAGGATACAGTGAAAAGTATTGTTTCTTGTGCACTATACAGACAAAGCATACCGTACATAGAGAAGGAAAGAAGAGAGTGCAGAATGTAGTGTTACATAGCAAGATGTAGAGAAAGATCAGCTTAATATACGTCCAATCAAAAGTCTGATGGCAGCAGGGAAGAAGCTGTTCTTGAGTCGTTTGGTAGGCGATCTCAGACTTTTGTATCTTTTTGGTTTATTATTGTCTCATGTATTGGTATACAGTGAAAAGTTTTGTTTCTTGCGTGCTATACAGACAAAGCATACCATTCATAGAGAAGGAAAGGAGAGAGTGCAGAATGTAGTGTTACAGTCAAAGCTAGGGTGTAGAGAAAGATCAACTTAATGCGATGTAGGTCCGTTCAAAATCTGATGGCAGCAGGGAGGAAGCTGTTCTTGAGTCAGTTGGTACCTGACCTCAGACTTTTGTATCTTTTTTCCAACTGAAGAAGGTGGAAGAGAGAATGTCTGGGGTGCGTGGGGTCCTTTAATATGCTGGCTGCTTTACCGAGGCAGCGGGAAGTGTTGACAGAGTCAATGGATGGGAGGTTGGTGTCAGTGATGGATTGGGCTACATTCACAACTCTTTGTAGTTTCTTGCGGTCTTGGTCAGTGCAGGAGCCATACTAAGCTGTGATACTTCTAGAAGGGATGCTTTCTATGGTGCATCTATGAGAGTTGTAGCAAACATACTGAATTTCCTTAGCCTCCTGAGAAAGTAGAGACGTTGGTGGGCTTTCTTAACTATAGCATCGGTGCGGAGGGACCAGGTTGTTGCTGATCTGGACACCTAGAAACTTGAAGCTGTCAACCATTTCCACTTCATCCCCGTTGATGTCGACAGGGGCATGTTCTCCACTACATTTCCTTGAAGTCGATGACAATCTCCTTCGTTTTACTGACATTGAGGGAGAGATTATTGTCATCGCACCAGATTCGCTATTTGCCAGGACACCTCCCTGGTGTCGCGGCCAACATTTATCCCACCTTCACTTCAAAAAGACATGACTCCTTGTTACCTGTGGAATCTTGTGTAAATTTGCTGCTGTGTTTTGACTACGTTACAGCAGTGACTATTCTTTCAAAAAAAAAAGAAAGCATCTCACGGGCTTCGAGATGATTTGAAATGTCCAGATTCGGTCAAGGCTTACTCGTGGACTAGCCGAGTACTGAGGTATCTTACTGCCCTCAGCAAAGCCAAAATACCGCCGATGCTGAAAATCCGAAATAAACCCAAGTGCGGGAAAGACTCAGCAGGTCAGACCTGAGAGAGAAACGGTTAAAGTTACGGGTCCGGTTTAACCCGATGGAGGGTCCGTTCATTTCTTTGAATAGACAAAGATGGCACTGATGTGATGAATTTCTTTTATTGAACAGAACTTAAAATTAAATCATTACAAAAGCGAACAGCAGGAGGAAAGAGAAAGCTAAAGAGAGACTGGCTTCTTCTGCCAATCCTGTACTGATCAAAACAACTCAAATAGACTACTGGCTGAACTCAAAACATAGAGCTGAAACTACAATATGTGTTGTTCATTATTTTTGTCATTGAAATTGTTTGGCACATGCTGTCTCTGACTTGGCGACACAGGCTTCACAGATGTGGTTTTTGAAAAACTTTGGCTTATGAAAAGCCTGTCTTTCTAGCATTGTACTTTCAAAAAATTTTCTGGCTAACCCAGCATGCCTTCTGCGTTTTAAAATGTTGTCAAGTTAAAGCTGAGTTGGTTAATTTTTTAAGCTTGGCATTTAAATATAATTGCATAGGCAGAAATATCTTAACACAAAGCCTTTGCATAAATGAGGCAAACCACACACAGGCTCAGCAGCCTATTTCTGGAGTTTAAATAGTATTTTCTTCTCCTTCAGTAACTGTTTCTTGCTCCTGAAGCAAGAAAAGTCTCTGGGCTTTGATTTTCTAGAACTGACTGTCGTACTTGTGTCCCCGCTCCTGTCCACAATCCCAGCAGCAGCCCGGCCTTGTGGATAGTGGGCATGTTGAACAGTCAGTGGTTCCTGTCGGCAAAGAACAGTACAGCACAGGAACAGGCCCTTTGGCCCTCCAAGCCTCACAGATCACATTTACCTATCTAAACCAGCCGCTTATACTCCTCTCTTCCCCGTCTGTTCATGTTTCTATCAAGATAAGTCTTAACGTCGCTAACGTGTCTGCCTCAACCACCTCACTTGGCAGTGCATTCCAGGCCCCCACCACCCTCTGTGTAAAAAAAAAAAAACTTCCCTCGCACACCTCCACTGAATCTTTCCCCCCGTACCCTGAACTTGTGCCCCCTTGTAATTGTCATTTCTGCCCTGGGAAAAAGCTTCACCCTATCCATACCCCTCATAATTTTAAAAACTCCTATCAGGTTGCCCCTCAGTTTCCATCTTTCAAGGGAGAACAATCCCAGTTTATTGAATCTCTCCTCATAGCTAATACCCTCCATACCAGGCAGCATCCTGGTAAACACTCTCTGCAAAGCCTCTATGTTCTTCTGGCAGCGTGGTGACCAGAATTGGACACAGTATTCCAAATATGGCCTAACCAATGTTTCATATAACATAATTTGTCAATTTTTATACTCGATGCTCTGTCCGATGAAGACAAGCGTGTCATATGCTTTCTTCACCACCTTTTCCACCTGTGCTGCCACTTTGAAGGATCTGTGAACCTGTACTCCCAGATCTCTCTGTGTGTCGACGCTACTGATGGTTCTGCCATTTATTTTATAGCTTCCACCTGAATTGGATCTACCAAAATACATCACCTCAAATTTGTCTGGATTAAATTCCATCTTCCATTTCTCCGCCCAATTTTCTAGCCAACTATATCCTGCTGTATTCTCTGACAATCTTCATCACTTTCCGCAACTCCGCCAATCTTAGTATCATCCGCAAACTTACGAATCAGACTAGCTACGTTTACTTCCAAGTCATTTATATATATTACAAACAGCAGAGGTCCCAGCACTGATCCCTGCGGGACCCCACTTGTTACAGACGTCCATTCAGAAAAACACCCTTCCACCACTACCCTCTGTCTTCTATGGCCAAGCCAGTTCAGAATCTATCTAGCTAGTTCACCCTTGATCCTGGTGAGATTTAATCTTTTGTACCAGCCTGCCATCTTCAATGACATTGTGGTCTGTTTGGTTACAGCTCGGCTACGTGAGCAGTCTGTTTGCGGGGGGCCAGATGTGTCTGGCGCTGTCGGACAGGAACGTAATGGGCTACATCGCCAGCTTACACGAGCTCGCATCCGCAGAGAGGAGGTTCCACTGCAACCTGAGCGATGTGAAAAACCAGATCCTCAAACCATTGCTGGGCTTGGGTAATTTCCATGTTCTTTCTGACCCTCTCCAGCACTCCACACAATGTATATGGCAGCAATTTAATCTGAAAATACACAATCCCCTCCTTAGTACGATTAGAGATTATCCTGATTTGAGGTGCTCTGAGATGAAGCATTCTGAGCCAAACAAAACCACATTGAAACATTCTGAATTGACAGACCCGTCCCCACCAGTACTGCACCCCAGTGTTATACAGTGACAGACCCCTCCCCACCAGTACTGTACCAGTGTTATACAGTGACAGACCCGTCCCCACCAATACTGTACCCCAGTGTTATACAGTGACAGACCCGTCCCCACCAATACTGTACCCCAGTGTTATACAGTGACAGACCTGTCCCCACCAGTACTGTACCAGTGTTATACAGTGACAGACCTGTCCCCACCAGTACTGTACCAGTGTTATACAGTGACAGACCCGTCCCCACCAGTACTGTACCAGTGTTATACAGTGACAGACCCGTCCCCACCAGTATTGTACCCCAGTGTTATACAGTGACAGACACCATCCCCACCAGTACTGTACCCCAGTGTTATACAGTGACAGACACCATCCCCACCAGTACTGTACCCCAGTGTTATACAGTGACAGACACCATCCCCACCAGTATTGTACCCCAGTGTTATACAGTGACAGACACCATCCCCACCAGTACTGTACCCCAGTGTTATACAGTGACAGACACCATCCCCACCAGTACTGTACCCCAGTGTTATACAGTGACAGACCCATCCCCACCAGTACTGTACCCCAGTGTTATACAGTGACAGACCCATTCCCACCAGTACTGTACCCCAGTGTTATACAGTGACAGATTGAGGGGCTATTAAGACTTGAAGTGAGAAATATTGAGCAGTAATCAATGCTGCAATATGGATACCCAGTCCCGGGATGGGGAAAGCTTGGAATAGGCCCTGAATAGAGAGAAGCGGTTGCCAATTTTAAAACAAATGAAATAGTGAAGTCCACAGCAGTAGGATGGGCTTGGTATTAATCTTGAGTGAGTGTTGGTTTCTCTATTACCTCCCAGGGCTGTGTAGAGATCTGTCTGATTATAGCCACTCTCTTACAAATGGAATCACTGTCAGTGGTCCAGGGTGCAGCTTGCCAGCCTGACTGTGGATCCAGGGCGGGAACTCCAGAGTGAGGATTGTGTAATGTAATGACTCGCTTGGATGTACTAAAGATTGTCAACGTGCCTTGCTAATCGTGTATTGTGCTTTACAGATAACCTGTCTTCCATTTTGGGTTTGACACTGAGCCAGTTACTGCAAGACACAGCCAGCAAATATAGCAAACTCTGCTATCTGATTGGACAGCACAGCGTCACCTTGAATAAGTTCCTGCACGGTTCAAAGGATGTCAAGACGCTCGTCATGTTGGAGCACGCGAGCATCTTCCTGGACACGTTCAAAGAGCAAGTACACAGCCCAGTTACTGCTCCTGCGGGTGATGCATGTGTTCATTGTCAGGGGGGGAGGGGGAGACAGGGATCTGAGCGCAAAGGTTTTCATACCTCAACGGGGCGGTACGGTGGCACAGTGGTTAGCACTGCTGCCTCACAGCTCCAGGGACCCAGGTTCAGTTCCCGGCTTGGGTCACTGTCTGTGTGGAGTTTGCATGTTGTCTGCGTGGGTTTCCTCCGGGTGCTCCAGTTTTCTCCCACAATCCATAGATATGCGGGTGAGATGAATTGGCCATGGTAAATTGACCCTTAGTGTCAGGGGATTAGCAGGGTAAATACCCGGTGTTACAGGGATAGGCCTGGGTGGGATTGTGGTCAGTGTAGTCTCGATGGGCTGAATGGCCTCCTTCTCAACTGTAGGGATTGCATGGTTCTATGAAGTAGAAGGTGCTGGGGGGCTGCGTAAACTTGAGGTGATCCGAAACTCTTTTCCCCCCCCCCCGCTCCCCCACACACAAACAACGTCCAACATCTGAACTCTCGCCCAGTCCTCGTTCACCCATCGCCCTCGTCTTCACTGACCTACGTAGGTTGTTAATCTACTGTCTTCCTTGGGCATCCTAAATTTAATCATTCCACCATTGGCGGCCATGTTTTCAGCTGTCTGAACACTAACCTCCAAAACTCCGCCCTCACTGACCTCTCACCTTTCAAGATGTTTCCTTTAAAAACTACTCCAACTAAGCTTTTGACCTCTTGCACCAAATATCTTCTTGTGGTTCATTTATCAGATTTTCTTTTATATTGATATATCTTGGGACGTTTTGTTACATTAAAGGTGCTGTTTGGATCTGTTGCTGTGGTGGGATATGGGGAGTTCATCAAATTGGACAGGCCAGGAATGATCAAGTTTATTTATTTCTTCGTCACAAGTAGACTTACATTAACACTGCAGTGAAGTTACTGTGAAAATCCCCTAGTCCCCTCACTCCGACATCTGTTCAGGTACACTGAGGGAGAATTTACCATGATCAATCCACCTAACCAGCACGTCTTTCGGACTGTGGGAGGAAACCGGAGCACCTGGTGGAAACCCACACAGACACGGGGAGGATGTGCGGAGTTTACACAGACAGTGACCCGAGGCGGGAATCGAACCCGGGCTCCTAGCGCTGTGAGGCAGCAGTGCTAACCACTGTGCCACCGTGCCGCCCAGTCTGTGCCGGTTGCGAACACTTTGCTCCAGCATTTCATTCAGGTACCTGTTCCTTTCCATGAAGTTGTTGTTAGTTCTGTTGACCATGCTGTTCTCGCTCTGGTTTCAGGTACTCCAGCTCCGTGGGCAACTTTCTGGTAGTTGGTGGTTTTCAAGCATTGGCCAAGCCAACAGTGTAAGTATCACTAAATGTTATCTACTTGAAGCTGTATGGCACAGTGGGTAAGGGCCTCATTGCCTTGTGTAAAACATCTGGGCCTGTGTTCTCCAGAGTTTCAGAGAGGGAGAGGTGATCTCATTGTAAACTACAAAATAATTAAAGGGATAGGCAGGGTGGACACCGGTAAAATGCTTCCCCTGAGTGGTCACCTCCTGTCGGAATTCAGTGATACTCGGTGGATGATCAGCCATGATCAGATTGAATGATGGCGCAGGCTCGATGGGCTGAATGGCCTACCGCTGTTCCTATGTTCCACACTCCCTGCAATCAGAAAACTAGCGTAGTTAGTGAATCCTCACCTTTCAATTTGTTATTTACCAGTTTGAGTCTGTGTCTAGGCTGACTCCAAAGGGCAGCCGTGGACACTGGATTGAAATAGCAAAAGCTTTTTAACGCAATTCTGCTTCTGGTTGTTCCTGAACTCGGTGACGTTCAATTTCCAGCAGCGCTGTAAGGGTGAGGGGATGTACTGTTGTGCCTGGCCACGCAGTGTGTTTTTTAACCCTTATACGGTGAACAAAGCACTGCGAGTCAACTTCTTATTAATGCAATAACCTTTATTAATTCACAATTAATATTAGTTACACGAGTTACTTTTACAGAACAATCAGAAGTTTCAAACTTAACGCTGGAATTTGACTTAACTGCGAGTGGCTGATAAGTAGCCAAGCAGATATTGGCCTGTATCCACATATCGGTCTCTGCAGTCTCCTCGGTATGGTCTGGTCTTTGGTCCGGTCTGATCCTCTTCCTCTGAGTCTGGTCTGTTCTTCCTTCTCCTCTGGATGGTCCAGGGTCATCCTTCACGGTGGTTGGTCTCTAGAGTCGCTGCTGCTGGTAGTGTGTTGCGTAGCACCTTTATCCTTCGCACCCTTTCGGGCGGGCCCTCGGTCACGACCAATCATCAATCAGGCGCTGCCACACTGATTTCGGGGTGTGTACCAAGCGGCCATGCCTGTGGGTGCTGGAGGCACCTGGGTCGCATACCTCCCTCCCAGATAAGGGACTAAGGCGCCCCTTTGTCTAGTAAACATGGTTGGCACAGTGGTTAGCACTGCTACCTCACAGCGCCAGGGACCCGGGTTCAATTCCCACTTTGGGTCACTGTCTGTGTGGAGTTTGCACGTTCTCCCCGTTTCTGCGTGGGTTTCCTCCGGGTGCTCCGGTTTCCTTCCGAAGTCCAAAAGTGTGTAGGTTAGGTGGATTGGCCATGATAAATTGCCCCTTAGTGTCAGGGAGACTAGCTAGGGTAAATGTATGGGGTTATGGGGATAGGGCCTGGGTGGGATTGTGGTTGGTGCAGACTTGATGGGCCGAATGGCTTCCTTCTGTATTGTCAGGTTTCTATTCTATGATTCTATGTTTGACCAGAAAGTGTCCATTGTCTTCGGGATGGCCTATTTCCTGTGTATTCCCGATCATAGAATCCCTACAGTGCAGAAAGAGGCCATTCGGCCCTTCGAGTCTGCACCAACCACAATCCCACTCAGGCCCTATTCCCGTAACCCCACATATTTATCCTGCTAATCCCCCTAAAAACTAGGGGCAATTTAGCATGGCCAATCAACCTAACCCTCACATCTCTGGGCTGTGGGAGGAAACCGGAGCACCCGGAGGAAACCCACACAGACACGAGGAGAACACACACTGACCCGAGGCCGGAATTGAACCCGGGTCCCTGGCGCTGAGGCAGCAGTGCTAACCACTGTCTAAGGCTGCTTGTCTCAGTCTTTACACACAGTTGGCTGTCCTATTCCATCATGCTTTGTAATCGCCACCTTTGGTGACCTGTTTAGCCATAGTACGCACACTTTATTCTCATATTGCCTGGAAAGGGTAGGTAAGTTGGTTTGAACCTTGGGAGAACATGAGGAGAAATCTGATAGTTGGGAATATGAAGAGCAGTTAGGGGGAAACTTAGACAGCCAAAGCAGAACTGAGTTCATAGAATCCTTACAGCGCAGATGGAGGCCATTCAGCCCATCGAGTCTGCACTGACTCTCCAAAGGAGCATCTCACTCAGGCCCACTCCCTAACCCCATAACCTCGTTGTGGAATAAATTGCAAAGAAAGTACATTGAAATGTAAATGTTCGATACTTAAGTTCTGAAAAAGAGTCATTGTGACTCGTTGTTAACTATGTTTTGCTCTCCACTGATGCTGGTGAGGTTTTCCAGCCCTTTCTGTGTGTGTTTGCAGAGAGAGTGAGGCAGTGGAAGGATGTGGTGTTTGCATGGGACAGGAGGGATAAGGTGTGTGGGAGGGATTGGAGGGATGCAGTGTGGGTGGGTAAGCAAGATCGTTCTTCAAGAAATAGTGGTTTGGTTGGACGTGGAGCTCTGCTTCTTCCTGGGCCTTCCTTCCGCAGCCTTTTAAACCCAAGTTTGCAAATAGTCACTGAATAACAATTTACCGATTGTGTCCGTGGATATCTGAAAGTGAGAATCAGTTCAGTTCATAGTGTCCACAACTTCCCCTGGATCTCAGAGAATCTCCAACTAATTGTCAAAATCTTGTCCTCTCCATAGGCCTCTTTCCATCTCAAACTAATCACCAGAACTCTACTCTCCCCATAGCCCAGTATTATAGAATCATAGAATCCCTACAGTGCAGAAGGAGGCCATTCGGCCCATCGAGTCTGCACCGACCACAATCCCACCCAGGCCCTACCCCCACATATTTACCTGCTAATCCCTCTAATCTACGCATCTCAGGACTCTAAGGGGCAATTTTTAACCTGGCCAATCAACCTAACCCGCACATCTTTGGACTGTGGGAGGAAACCGGAGCACCCGGAGGAAACCCACGCAGATACGAGGAGAATGTGCAAACTCCACACAGACAGTGATCGGAGTCAGGAATCGAACCCGGGACCCTGGAGCTGTGAAGCAGCAGTGCTAACCACTGTGCTATCATTCCCTAACTAATCCCACTGCCCTGCTCTCTCCCCATAGTCCTGTATCATTCCCAAACTAATCCCACTGCCCTGCTCTCTCCCCATAGCCCAGTATCAATCCCAAACTAACACCACTGCCCTGCTCTCTCCCCATAGCCCAGTATAAATCCCACACTAACACCACTGCCCCGCTCTCTCCCCATAGCCCAGTATCATTCCCTAACTAACACCACTGCCCCGCTCTCTCCCCATAGCCCAGTATCATTCCCTAACTAACACCACTGCCCTGCTCTCTCCCCATAGCCAATGTAAGAATCCCAGCCTAATGCCACTGTCCTGCTCTCTCCTCGTGTATGTGGCCAGGGCTCCAAAGGTTGTCTTCTGTTGTCCAAGGCTAATTGCCCTGAGCAAGTGGTGATTGGAACTCCTTCCATGAGGTGAAGTGCTCCCACAATGCTGTTGTCAGGAAGGGGATTCTGGCATTTTGATGCAGCGATAATGAGCGGGCATGTTATTATGTGGCTTGGAGTGGAACTTGGAAGTGGTGGCACAGTGGTTTGCACTGCTCCCTCACAGCACCAGGCACCCAGGTTCGATTCCTGGCTTGGGTCACTGTCTGTGAGGAGTTTGCACGTTCTCCCCGTGTCTGCATGGGTTTCCTCCGGGTGCTCCGGTTTCCTCCCACAATCTGAAAGACGTGCTGGTTAGGGTGCATTGGCTATGCTAAATTCTCCCTCTGTACCCGAACAGGCGCCGGAGTGTGGCGACTAGGGGATTTTCACAGTAACTTCATTGCATTTCACAGTAACTACATGTCAGCCTACTTGTGACACTAATAAATAAACTTAAAACCTCAGGAGTACGGGGGAGCGGAGCGGGGTTGACGTTACTGTAAACCTCCGACAGACATCCTGTGAAATAGTGCTCCCTCTTTCTATAGGTGCTCCTTGCTGCATGCACCCCCGGTTCAGTAATAAGGGGGCATTAAGTTTAAGCTCTGTGCCTGATCCACTGTGGAGTAAGTGTGGTTGTTTTGTATCTTTGACACAGGGAGCTGTTCAACAGGAACCTGCAGACACTCCAGCAGTTGTCTGAAGTGACGGACGAGAGTATCCACGCGGCTGACCTCTTGCACACCCTCTTCTACTTGCCCATCAGGCACCTGCATGAATATGCACGCGTGCTGCTCAAACTCGCGACCTGTTTCGAGGTGGTAAGTGACGTTTTGTGCTTGCTCGGCGTCAAGGTGAACTGCTCCAGCTTGGCAGCTGTCATGAAAGCCTGACCTTTTCCTGAACTGAAACTGGGTCCTCATCTCACCAACTGATGATAAGAGAGACAAAAATAGAGGATGCTGGGAAATCATAGAATCCTACAGTGCAGAAGGAGGCCATTCGGCCCATCGAGTCTGCACGGTGCACAATCCCACCCAGGCCCTGTTCCTGTAACCTCATTCACTCCGCTAATCCCCTGACGCTAGGGTCAATTTAGCATGGCCAATGCACCTAACCCACATATCTTTGGACTGTGGGGGGGAAACCGGAGCACCCGGAGGAAACCCACGCAGACACGGGGAGAATGTGCAAACTCCACACAGACAGTGACCTAAGCCGGGAATTGAACCCAGGTCCCTGGCGCTGTGAGGCAGCATTGCTAACCACTGTGCCATCATGCCGTCCCAGCAGGTCTGACATACCTGGAATTAAGAATCAACTGATGACCATGAAACCATTGTCGGAAAAACCCATCTGGTTCACCAGTGTCCTTCAGGGGAGGAAACCTGCTGTCCTTATCTGCTGTGGCTCTGGAGTCACATGTAGTCCAGACCAATGTGGTTGACTCTTGGGGTGGCATGGTGGCACAGTGGTTAGCACTGCTGCCTCACAGCACCAGGGCCCCGGGTTCGATTCCCAGCTTGGAGTTCACACATTCTCCCCGTGTCTGCGTGGGTTTCCTCCGGGTGCTCCGGTTTCCTCCCACACTTTGAAAGACGTGCTGGTTAGGTGCATTGGCCATACTAAATTGACCCTTGGGTGTACCCGAACAGGCGCCGGAGTGTGGCGACTAGGGGATTTTCACAGCAACTTCATTGCAGTGTTAATGTAAGCCGACGTGTGATATTAATAAATAAACTTTTTAAAAAAAACTTAACTGCCCTCGAAGGGCAGCTAGGGATAGGCAATAAATGCTGGCCAGCCAGCTACGCCCATGTCCCACGAATGAATAAACAAAAAAGATCTGTGGAGAGAGAGAAACGTTGGCTCTATTCTCTCTCCACGGATGCTGCCAGACCCGCTGAGATTTTCCAGCATTTTCTGTTTTTGTTTCAGATTCCAGCATCTGCAATATTTTGCTTTTTCTGTTATGATGATACGAGGAGCCTCTGTTTAAAAAAAAAGGTTGTCAGTGCAATGGTGAGAGAGAGCTGTAGTGACAGTGGTGGAAAGGACAGGAGCTGCCAGCACTGGGCTGCAGGCTCCTTTAGGTCTCCCCTAGCTCCCTGGCACTGTGTCGGGTAATCCTGGTTGAGACAGGACACCCACGTGCAGACTTGAAACCCTTTGTGATTTTTTTTGAAGCATTTCAATGATTCTGCTCCACACTTGGGAAGCAAGAACCATGATTCCCTCTTCCTAATGGGTCAGCATCTTATCCTGAGCGGATAATAAAGAAAGCATATGGAATGTTGGCATTTATAGCTAAAGGAATAGAATATGAAGGTAAGGAAGTATTGTTGCAATGTAAAAGTTAAAATGTTCAAATTGATGTTTCATAGTTTGGAAGTTAAATTGTGCGGAAGTTAAAGTGTTCAAATTAAGATTTCATGCTTTCTCTGTACAGTAGTGGAAAATGTTTATCAGCTTACTGACCTTCATAAGGAGTCAGTATCTGCTATTTTTTCACAGGCCCCCATAATATTTTCCTTTTTCGGCCTTCACCAGAGGGTGAACAAGACCAGATTTTTTCCATAACAAATACCAAAGGCAAGATATGGGGATGTGCTATGCAAATGAAGGATTAGCAGAAGTCAATTTTTCATCGAATGAGAAAGGGCGAAAAGCTGGGATTTAATTGGCCAATATGTGTGTCAATGAAAGATGTGAAATATCTCTTGTTCCTGATTGACTGTAATTGACTATAACTGCTGAGCTGTTTCTCTGCAACCTCAGAACCGCTCCGGTCATTCAGATTTGGCCGTGGAGAGTTCTCCTTGTGCACAAGTAATTAAAGACCTTGCATTGGATGCATGGTGTCCAGCGCTGTTTGTGTAAAGGGTTGACTGAGTGCCTTTAGATTGCTGTTACCCAAGAGAACTCTGACAACTATACAAGGCATTGGTGAGGCCGCACCTGGAGTATTGTGCACAGTTTTGGTCCCCTTATTTGAGGAAAGATGTAGTGGCATTGGAGGCAGTTCAGAGGAGGTTCACTAGATTGATTCCAGAGATGAGGGGTTTGTCGTATGAAGAGGGATTGAACAGTTTAGGCCGATACTCTCTGGAATTTAGAAGAATGAGGGGAGATCAAATTGAGGTTCACAAGATGATAAAAGGTCTGGATAAAGTAGACGTGGAGCGGATGCTTCCTCTTGTGGGACATTCTAGGGCGAGAGGTCACAGTCTTAGGATAAAGGGTAGCAAATTTAAAACAGAGTTGAGGAGAAACTACTTCTCCCAAAGGGTTGTGAATCTGTGGAATTCGCTCCCCCAAAGTGCGGTAGATGCTGGGACAGTGAGTAAATTTAAGGAGGAGTTAGACAGATTTTTAATTGGTAATGGGTTGAACGGTTATGGGGCAAAGGAAGGAAAATGGGGATGAGGAGCATATCAGCCATGATCGAATGACGGAGCGGACTCAATGGGCCGAATGGCCTAATTCTGCTCCTATATCTTACGAACTTATGAAGATGGCTGTGAACCAGGTGTCTGCAGTGGCTTTGGGATGACTGGTTATATCCGCAAAGTTAATGGCTTGGGCATTTCTGAGCGGCAGTCAATTTGATGTGAAACCTGGTTCCTGGCTTTTCACTTTGCACTTTTAAACCCCGGGGACACACACTCACTCTTGATGTGCCGTTCCCACTCTGGGTTTGTGTTGGTTGTTGGCTGTTCCCAATCCAGGTTTGTGTTGTTGGTTGGGTGAGGGGTGTTTGCAGATTGTTGAAGAGTCAAGGTTTTAATTGGGAAGGCAATTTTCTGTCTTACATTCAAGACAATCCCTGCAGTGCAGAAGGAGACCAGTTGGTCCATCGAGTGGGCGGCATGGTGGCACAGTGATTAGCACTGCTGCCTCACAGCTCCAGGGACCCGGGTTTGATTCCCGGCTTGGGTCACTGTCTGTGTGGAGTCTGCATGTTCTCCCCATGTCTGTGGGTTTCCTCCAGGTGCTCCGGTTTCCTCCCATGCTACAAAGATGTACAAGTTAGGTTGATTAGCCATGCTGAATTGCCCCTTAGTGTCCTGGGATGTGTATGTTAGAGAGATAAGTGGGTTAAATACGTCGGGTTACAGGGATGGGGCCTGTTGTCAGTGCAGACCTGATGGGCTGAATGGCCTCCTTCTGCACTGTAGGGATTGTATGTATGATTCTGCAGCAACAACAATCCCAGCCAGGCCCTATCGCCATGCATTTACCTTGCTAATCCTACGAAGGCGCAATTTAGCATGGCCAATTAACCTAACTGCACATCTTTGATGGGTAATAATGCAAAGGTGTTGCTGTGTGTGAACAAGCCAGCATGGGAGTGGTTTGGAGGCAGTTTCTTTTGTACCCTCAGCTGGGGCAGATGTATGGATAGTGGAAACATCCTCCCGACTCTAGGCTTGAGAGGAGGAGATCACCCTGACTTTTTCTCCTCTTTCCCCAACCCTTCAGCCATTATTCAGTACCAGTGGGAGTTGTGTCAATTCGATTGCACTCGATCCTTGCATTTGAACAGCCTGTGCCTGTCTGCACTTAAATAATGAGCACCCGGGTGAGGGAGTGCAGCAGCCTCTGGTACACGCGGAATGTCTCTGAGCACCGTTGTGTGGGATGGGGGAGGAGTTGGCTGTCAGGTTGAACGGGGTAACTCTGTCTTGCTTTGTGTCCTGTGGCAGGTTTCCAAGGAATACTACAAGCTGCAGGAAGTCAGCTGTCAGTGTGAAGCCCTTGGCCTGTATCTGAAGAAGAAGCAGAAAGAGGCTGAATACACCTACAACTTCTGGAAAACATTCCCAGGGAAGATGACGGTACGCCCCGCACTAATCGCACTCTGAACACGTTAACCTTAGCCCTTGGAGAATGTGGTTCATGTCATCTCGTGGCTTATGTGCTGCTCTTGTTAATCTTTCTGGGACCTCAGCCTGGTACACAAGTCTATCTGTGTTGCTGCTGACTTCTTGCCGCTGTGCAAGCTCCTGCACTCTTTCACTCGCTGCCTCTTGCTCTCTCGATGGTTTGCTAGCTCGCTGACTTGTGTGTTTGTTCACCCTCAGGCACTTGCTATTGTGCAACTCTACTGTGGCAATATGTTGGCTTGGGTGGATTGGCACGGGGTGTGGTTGTGGTGATGGGGGAATTGGGGTAGGCACTGGGTGAGGTTGGCGTGGGGGGTGGAGTTGGCACTAGCTTGGGGATGTCAGGATGGGTGCAGGGTGAGGGGGGCACTGGGTGGAGGGGATTGGAATAGGCGCTGGGTGAAGAGGGGGGCGTTGGGGTTGGCACTGGGTGGGTTGGTGTGGAGTTGGCACTGGGTGGGGTTGGTGTGGGGTTGGCACTGGGTGGGGTTGATGTGGGGCTGGCACTGGGTAGGGTTGGCGCTGGGTGAGGTTGGTGTGGGGTTGGCGCTGGGTGAGGTTGGTGTGGGGTTGGCGCTGGGTGAGGTTGGTGTGGGGTTGGCGCTGGGTGAGGTTGGTGTGGGGTTGGCGCTGGGTGAGGTTGGTGTAGAGTTGGCACTAGGTGAGGTTGGTGTGGGGTTGGCGCTGGGTGAGGTTGGTGTGGAGTTGGCACTAGGTGAGGTTGGTGTGGGGTTGGCGCTGGGTGAGGTTGGTGTGGGGTTGGCGCTGGGTGAGGTTGGTGTGGGGTTGGCACTGGGTGAGGTTGGTGTGGGTTGGCACTGGGTGAGGTTGGTGTGGGTTGGCCCTGGGTGAGGTTGGTGTGGGGTTGCTGCTGGGAAGGGAAGGGGTGTGGGCTTGGTGCTGGAATGGGCAGTGACAGGGAAGTTGGCATTGGAAGTGGTGATGGGATCCGCAGTGGGCTGAAAATGATTGGATGGATGTTACTGGAAATCAGCGTGTTACCCAATAAGAAATGCCTGTGCAAGAAGTGAATGGGAGCCGGGTGATATTGTGTTTCCAGGGTTTTGGGATGGAGTCTAAATTGCAGACCGAGGGATACTGATCTGGGAATGACTGAGTGAAGAATTCCTGTAAGGTAGACGCAGAAGGAAAAGATTGTAATGCGTCTATGTTTGGCTGATGGAACTGATCACTCGCCAGTCTCTGTGTATTAATAGCCCTTTATCCAGCTCTGGATCTGACTTATCCTGGGGATTGAGAGCAGCATGTCTATCTGAGCCAGCCTCGCATCTGTTGGAAGTAATATCCCCGTGACTAAGGAGAGCGAGACTGAAAACTGGAATATTTTTATTTGTTCAGGGAAAGCTAGTTTTAGTGTAGGAAATGTCATGGCCAGTGATCACACTCAATGTTCCTTTCATGTGGCCTGTTTATTTCAAAGCCTTTTCACCCTCAGAGACACCACACACGTGTGTAATAGAGGGGAGAGTGTTCATGCCTAATAAACCTGATCACCTTTCCGAGGAGGTAGCTAGTGTAGTGGACAGAGGAATATCTAAGGATGTTATTTGGACTTCCGTGGACTCCCTCTAACGAATAGCTAAAGAGTCAGAGGTTTACACCATGGAAACAGGCCCTTTGGCCCAACTTGTCCATGCCGCCCTTTTTTGGTTAAACCCCTAAGCTAATCCCAGTTGGCCACATTTGGCCCATATCCCTCTATACCCATCTTACCCATGTAACTGTCTAAATGTTTTTTAAAAGACAAAATTGTACCCGCCTCTACTACTATCTCTGGCAGCTTGTTCCAGACGCTCACCACCCTCTGAAACAATTGCACCTCTGGACACTTTTGTATCTCTCCCCTCTCACCTTAAACCTATGCCCTCTATTTTAGACTCCCCCAGCTTTGGGAAAAGAAATTGACTATCTAGCTGATCGATGCCAAAGTTGAAGCTCATGGAACTGAAGGCAAATAATTGACTGAACGACAGGGGTCAGAATAGGGATAATGGGCAGGAGGGATTTTACGAGGATCTGTGTTGGGGCCTCCGCTGTTCCCAGATTTGCCAATGACCTGGAAGACGGGATACCCACGCAGCCAAGTTTGCTGATGATGCAAAGATTAGTGACATCGTCAGCAGTGTAGGTAGAGTGTAAAATTGCAGGGAGAGGTTAAGGGTGGCACAGTGGTTAGCACTGCTGCCTCACAGCACCAGGAACCCAGGTTCGATTCCCAGCCTTGGGTCACTGTCTGTGTGGAATCTGTTCATTCTCCCCGTGTCTGCATAGGTTTCCTCTGGGTGCTCCAGTTTCCTCCCACAGTCCGAATCTCCTCGTTTCTGCGTGGGTTTCCTCCGGATGCTCCGGTTTCCTCCCACAGTCCGAAGAAGGACTGATTAGATGTATTGACCATGCTAAATTCTCCCTCGGTGTAGCCGAACAGGTGCCGGATTGTGGCGACTAGGAAATTTTCACAGTAACTTCATTGCAGTGTTAATGTAAGCCTACTTGTGACACTAATAAATGCACTTAAAGGAATCAGCCTGATAAACCTTCTCTGTACTATAAGGACACCAAAACTACACAAAATACTCCAGGTGTGGCTTCACCAATGCCCTATACAATTGCAGCAAAACATCCCTATCCCTATACTCGAATCCTCTCGCTATGAAGGGAAACATACCATTCTTCACTGCCTGCTGTACCTGCGCACTTACTTTCAGTAACTGATGCACGAGGTCTCCAAGGTTTCATTGAATCCACCTCTCTCGATTTACACCCATTCAAGTAATCTATTATTGCTACCAAAGTGGATAACCTCACATTTATTCTGCCATGCAGATACCCACACACTCAGCCTGTCCAAATAACGCTGAAGCATCTCTGTTTCTTCCTCACACCCAACTTTGTATCATCTGCAAATTTGGAGATAATACATTCAGTTCCTTCTTCCAAATCATTAATATATAATGTGAACAGTTGGGGTCCCAGCACAGATCCCTGTACCCCACTAGTCACTGACTACCAATCAGAAAAAGACCCATTTATGCCAACTCATTGCTTCCTATCTGCTAACCAGCTTTCTATCCATCTCAAGACATTACCCACAATCCCATGTGCTTTAACTTTACATAGTAGTCTGTTATGTGAGACCTTGTCGAAAGGCTTCTGAAAGTCTAAATAAACCACATCCACTGGTTCTCCTCGGTCAACTCTACCGGTTACACCCTCGAAATTTTCCAATAGATTCGTCTTTTCTGATTTCCCTTTTGTAAATCCATGCTGACTTTGTCTGATTATACCACTGCCTTCCAAATGCCGAGTTACAAAATCCTTGATAAACTCTAGCAACTTCCCCAGTATCGACGTTAGGCTCACTGGTCTGTAGTTCCCTGTTTTCTCCCTCCCTCCCTTTTTGAATAACAGGCTTACATTAGCTACCCTCCAATCTGTAGGAACTATTCCCGAGTCCAAAGAATTTTGGAAAATAACCACCAATGGATCTATTATTTCCAGGGCCACTTAAGTACTCTGGGATGAAGATTATCAGGACCTGGGGATTTATCCACCTTCAATCCCAACAATTTCCCCAAAACCATTTCTCTGCTAATGCTGATTTCCTTCAGCTCCTCACTAAAACATGTTTCTCTCAGCACTTCTGGTACATTATTCATGTCTTCCTTTGTGAAGACTGAAGCAAAACACAAATTTAGTTCCTCAGCCATTTCTTTGTTCCCTGTTATGAATTCTCCCATTTCTGACTCTAAGAGGCCTACATTTGTTTGGTCACTCTTTTCTCTTTACATTTGAAACTATTACAGTCAGTTTTTATGTTCCCCGCTAGCTGACTTTCATACTCTAATTTTCCCTTCTGAATCAATCCGTTAGTCCTCCTTTGCTGAATTTTAAACTGCTCCCAATTCTTAGGCCTATTGCTTTTTCTTGCCAATTTGTATGCTTCTTCCTTGAATCTGACACTATCTCTAATTTCCCTTGTAAGCCATGGTTTGGCTACAATTCCCTATCCACTCTTGCGCCAAACAGGAATCAACAACTTCTGGAGTTCACCTATTTGTTTTTTAAATGCCTGCCATTGCCTATCCACTGTCTTTCCTTTCAGTAATGTTTCCCAGTCCATCATGGCCAATTCTTGTCTCATACCATCATAGTTCCCTTTGTTGAGATTCAGGATCCTGGTCTCAGAATCAACTACATCATTATCCACCTTGACAAAGAATTCCACCATATTATGGTCACTCATCCCCAAGGGTTCTCTCACAACTAGATTGCCAACTAATCCTTTCTCATGGCACAACACCCAGTGCAAGATGGCTTTGTGATTCCTCAACGTATTGCTCCAGAAAACCATCCTGTATGCTCTCCAGAAGTTCCTCCTTTATTGCACTGTGACTAATTTGACCCTCCCAATCTATATGCAGATTAAAGTTGTCCATAACCACAGATGTTCCTTTCACACAGGCATCTCTGATTTCCTGTCAGACAATTTGGGGTCTGTCAACCACCCCCATCAATGTTTTTGCTCGTTGTTGTTTCTTAAGTCGACCCATACAGATTCCACATCATCTATGCTAATCTCTTTCCTCAATATTGTATCAATATCATCTTTAATCAACATTGTAACTCCACCGCCTTTTCCTTTTCGCCTGTCCTTCCTAAACACTGAATAGCCCTCAATGTTTAGTTCCCATCCTTGCTCATCTTAGAGCCATGTCTCCGTAATGCCAACTATATCATACCCCTTTACATCTATCTGTGCAACTAATTCATCCATTTTGTTTCGAATGCTCTGAGCATTCAGGTACAAAACCTTAAGGTGTGCACTTTTAACATTTCTTTTCCTTTTCCTACTATGTTTTTTTTACTCTGTCCTAATCTGGCCCTTGATTTCTCTGCCTATCACTTTCCTTGTTCTCCTTGCTGTCCTTTTCTCTGGTTCCTAATTCCCCCTGCTCTGAATCCTTACAAAGGTTCCCACCCCCCTGCCATATTAGTTTAAACCCTCTCCAACCAGTCTAGCAATTACCCCCCCGCAAGGGCATCAGTTCCAATCCTGCCCAGGTGTAACCCCGTCCAGTTTGTACAGGTCCCACCTCTCCTAGAACCAGTCCTAATACCCTACGGATCTGAAACCCTCCCCTCACACCATCGTTTCAGCCACATATTCATCCTATGTATCCTGCTGTTTCTACTTTGATTAGCATGTGGCACAGGTGGTAAACCTGAGATCACTACCTTTTGAGGTCCTACTTTTCAGCTTGCTTCCGAGCTCCCTATATTCTGCTTTTAGAACCTCATCCTTTTTTTTCCTATTTCATTTGTACCAACGTGGCTATTCATCCTCCCCCTTCAGAATGTCCGAGACATCCTCGACCCCAGCACCAGGGAGGCAATATACCATCCTGGAGTCTCATTTGCAGCCACAAAAATGCCTGTCTATTCCCCTTACAATTGAATCCCCTATAACTATTGCACTCCCACACTTTTTACTCCTCCGCTCTGCAACAGATCCAACCGTGGTGCAATGCATTTGACTGTTGCTGTTTTCCCCTGAAAGGTCATTCCCCTCAACAGTATCCAAAGAGTTATATCTGTTTTGCAGGGGAATAGCCACGGGAGATTCCTGCACTGCCTGCCTAGCTCTCTTGTTCTGCCTGGTGATCACCCATTCCCTTCCTTCCTGCCTGTGGAGTCTGAGCCTGTGGTGTGAACACCTCTCTATACGTGCTATCCACAATACTCTCCGCATCTCGGATGCTCCAGCCGCCACTCCAGCTCCAAAACGCAGGCTTCCAGGAGCTGCAGCTGGAGGCACTTCCAACCAACATGGGTACAAAAAAGGGATGAGGTCCTAAAAGCAAAACATGGGGAACTAGGAAGCAAGCTGAAAAGTAGGACCTCAAAAGGTAGTGATCTCAGAGTTACTACCTGTGGCACGTGCAAGTCAGAGTAGAAATAGCAGGATACATAAGATGAATATATGGCTGAATAGTGAGGAGAAGGGTTTCAGATACTGGCCCCGGGCACCGAAAACGTTCCCGGCCTCCCACACAGAGCATGAAGAGCACACCA
This sequence comes from Mustelus asterias, assembly GCF_964213995.1. Lineage (NCBI taxonomy): Eukaryota > Metazoa > Chordata > Chondrichthyes > Carcharhiniformes > Triakidae > Mustelus > Mustelus asterias. The sequence goes on along the minus strand of NC_135814.1, from coordinate 104,273,442 downwards.
TGGCTTGGAGCTCTCCTGTCCTGTCTAACCCCATTGAATTATACTTTAAAAAATGTTTTGTGACTCGCGAGAGATGGCAATGAGTGTCAGTACTTTTACCCAACGTGAATGGAACCCAAACCCCCCACAAAGACAGTTTTGCCCTTCGTTTGTCGTCTTTGTGTGTGTGTGTGTGAAACATCTGATGTTTCCTGCTGCAGCATTGCAAGGGTTAATATGAGTTTAACTTTTTTTAGGCTTTTCTGACGCGACATTTTTCTGCTGTGAGTATAAGTATATATGGAATTGTTTTTTTTGTGTGTGTGGCCTATCATGAGAGATGTGCTTAATGAGAATGCAGCATCCCTTCTCTAGACATTAGCTCCCTGTGCTAACATCTCCTTGGAGGGAGACCTGACTAGCGCTGACTCCCAAGCAAGTAAGTTTAAAGTTACATTCCATCCCTCCCCTTTTTCTCCTTATGTTTGACAGCTTCTTAACATATACAAGTGTGCTCGGAGGTTGTTATGGCTTGCTGTGATTTAACATTTGACGCACGTCTTGACTGCTTTTCAGCTGTGCAGAAGCCCCATTGCCTTGCATTAAAATATTGTTGCACGGGGTACAGTTTGTGATGTCCCAACACTTTATGGAAAGGGGAGAAGGGGCTAAGGCAGACTGACATCTCTGGGCATGGGTCAGACTCGGTGTTGGGTGGGGCCTGCCATCCATTACCTCCTCTGGCTGTCAGGCATCTCGGTGACACTGCTTCAAAAGAACCTCAGCCGAACCCAGTGCAAGTCTGCCTCTGAAAAGTGCCTGTCACATTCTCACTCGATGGTACTTAGTGTGGGGGAAAAAGAAAAAGAATGGCACGCCATCTTGGGGTTGGTGGAAAATGTGTATTTTGATTTGATTTATTATTGTCACATGTATTGGGATACAGTGAAAAGTATTGTTTCTCGCGCGCTATACAGACAAAGCATACCGTTCATAGAGAAGGAAAGGAGAGAGTGCAGAATGTAGTGTTACAGTCATAGCTACGGTGTAGAGAAAGATCAACTTCATGCGAGGTAGGTTCATTCAAAAGTCTGACAGCAGCAGGGAAGAAGCTGTTCTTGAGTCGGTTGGTACGTGACCTCAGACTTTTGTATCTTTTTCCCGACGGAAGAAGGTGGAAGAGAGAATGTCTGGGGTGCGTGGGGTCCTTAATTATGCTGGCTGCTTTGCCGAGGCAGTGGGAAGTGTAGACAGTGTCAATGGATGGGAGGCTGATTTGCGTGATGGATTGGGCTACGTTCGCGACCTTTTGTAGTTCCTTGCAGTCTTGGGCAGAGCAGGAGCCATACCAAGCTGTGATACAACCAGAAAGAATGCTTTCTATGGTGCATCTGTAAAGGTTGGTGAGGGTTGTAGCTGACATGCCAAATTTCCTTAGTCTTCTGAGAAAGTAGAGGCATTGGTGGGCTTTCTTAACTATAGTGTCGGCATGGAAGCATGTACAAGGCTTTACTGAGTAGCTGAAATCCAAACTGGTTGTAATGAGGTGCTGACTCTGTAAATGTGGAAATATATCTGAGTCTCTCTCACTGACCTCTCAGACAGTGGTGCAGAGATTGGTGGACACCCTAGAATCTCACACCAGGGCCGAGCGTCCTCTGAGTCCAGAATGAACATTGAGTGTCGACCTGTAACAATGTACGGGGTGGGGCTGGCCTGTCACAGGGTGTGCCCGCAAGGTGAGGGGGGGCACTAGTATGTCACGGAATGGGTGCGCAGGGGTGTGCTGGGGGCGGGTTGGGGGGCGGTGAGTGGCTGGTTTGCTGCAGGGTGTGCCTGCGGGGGGTCAGCTGGTCTGTCATGGGGTGTGTCCGCAATAGAGGTCAAATGCTGGACAAGCACAGGCTCCAGAATGAAGGGGCAGGTTAGCTCTTTGGCTCAACTCTGGAGAATGAAGATATCCGACTGGCCACAGGGAAGGGAGTGATACGGTAAAGGTGATGAATACAGATATACCAACTGTGGATGGCCTTTTGACGCTTCTGATGTTGAGCTCAGGTGTTGATGCAGCAAGCAGGTTCAGCAGTGTGGGAGCCAATCTGACGCACTGGATGCTAAATCAATTCAGCACCGGGTACCATAGAATCCCTACAGTGCAGAAGGAGATCATTCGGCCCAACTAGTCTGCACCAACTCTCTGAAGAGCATCTTGCCCAGCCCCCGCCCCCCCCTCCCCCACTCTGCAGGGTATCTGAGGTAAGTCATTAAAGGGACAGATGATGAAGTGCTCCAGACAAGCAGGTGACATGATGTCTTATGGGTGGCACAGTGGTTAGCACTGCTTCCTCACAACGCCAGGGACCCAGGTTCGATTCCCAGCTTGTGGGAATCACTGTCTGTGTGGAGTTTGCACGTTCTCCCCGTGTCTGTGTGGGTTTCCTCCGGGTGCTCTGGTTTCCTCCCACAGTCCAAAGATGTGCGGGTTAGGTGGATTGGCCATGATAGATTACCCTTTGGTGTCCCGGGATGTGTCGGTTAGAGGGATTAGCGGGGTATATATGTGGAGTTACAGGGATAGTGTCTGGGTGGGATTGCGGCCGGTGCAGACTCGATGGGCTGAATGGCCTCCTTCTGCACTGTAGGATTTCTATGATTATCCAGACGTGGTATTTATGTCCACTGGCAGCAGGAGATGCAAATGAAAGGTGAGAGCTGGAATGTTTTCTTTCTCTTCATTGCCCTATTTAACCTCAGACTGATCCAAACGCTGTCTCATAATCATCGACCTGCAGAAATCCTGCCTCGTCCAGACTGCATTTTGCAGAATTATAACCAGACTCAGATCTGTGTGGGCAGCACGCAGGCGGTGTCTGCCTGTAGCTGGTGATAGCTCTCTTGGTGAGGACCGTGTGCCAAGGTGCAATGCAAGACATCCACCAGGGCAGCAGGCCACATTTTTGCCCCGTGACCCTGTGCCGGGAAGCAAAGCCAAGTCTGTTGGGGTTCCTGTTTTCCGATCACTCTTGGCTGGGGCTCCTGTTGGAGAAGTGAATGTCTGAAAATCGCGACAGGCTCCCGCTGATCCCTGTTTCCTTCTTCTACAGTGGTTAGCACTGCTGCCTCTCACCGCCAGGGACCTGGGTTCGATTCCCAGCCTTGGGTCACTGTCTGTGTGGAGTTTGCACATTCCCCCCGTGTCTGCATGGGTTTCCTCCGGGTGCTCCAGTTTCCTCCCACAGTCTGAAAGACGTGCTGGTTAGGTGGATTGACCATGCTAAATTCTCCCTCAGTGTACCCAAAAAGGAGTCGGAGTGTGGCGACTAGGGGAATTTCACACTAACTTCATTGCAGTGTTAATGTAAACCGACTTGTGACAAGAATAAATAAATTTAAAGTTTTTTTTAATAAAAACTTATAAAACAAAGACTTTTTTTCCCCATCAAAGAACAAAGAAAATTACAGCACAGGAACAGGCCCTTCGGCCCTCCACGTCTGCACCGACCATGCTGTCTGTCTGAACTAAAACCCCCTACCCTTCCGGGGACCATATCCCTCTATTCCCTTCCTATTCATGTATTTGTCAAAGTCGCTATTGTATCTGCTTCCACTACCTTCCCTGGCAGCGAGTTCAGGCACCCACCATCCTCTATGTAAAAAAACAAAACATCTTGGTTGAATAGTCTGCTGGCTATCCAGCTTAACACTGGGATGAGTGGCTGAGTATCTGGGTTGTGTGGGAAGGTTTCCCAGAAAGAGTGGGAGCTTTCAGGAGAGGAAGCGGAGATGGATGATAACACCCCTGTATGTTACCACCAATCAAAGAAGCATCACTCTTTGTCAGCCAGTGGGTTTTTTTAATTGATTTGTGGGACACAGGCGTCGCTGGCTGGGCCAGCATTTATTGCCCATCCCTAGTTGCCCTTGGAGGACAGTTGAGAGTCAACCACATTGCTGTGGCTCTGGAGGCTCATGTAGGCCAGACCGGATAAGGATGGCAGATTTCCTTCCCTAAAGGGACATTAGTGAACCAGATGGGTTTTTCCGACAATGGTTTGTCAGTAGATTCTTAATTCCAGATAGTTTTTATTGGATTCAAATCCCACCATCTGCCGTGGCGGGATTCGAACCCGGGTCCCCAGAAGATTAGCTGAGTTTCTGGATTAATAGTCTAGCGATAATACCACTAGGCCATCGCCTTCCCTACTGAGAGCCATGTGAATGACGTCAGGTCAATGCCTGTGCTGTGCTCACAGTAAAGGGACACTTTCCACAAACAGGTTTTGTATCCCATGCATTTACCCTAACTAGTCCTCCTGACACTAAGAGGCAATTTAGCACGGCCAATCCACCTAACCTACACACCTTTGGACTGTGGGAGGACACCGGAGCACCCCGAGGAAACGAGGAGCATGTGCAGACTCTGCACAGACAGTGACCCAACCGGGAATCGAACCCGGGTCCCTGGCACTGAGGCAGCTGTGCAAGACAAAAATCTTCAACAATTTTTTTTATTGTATGTCGTATGAGGAGAGGCTTATATTCACTGGAGTTTAGAAGAGTGAGAAGGGATCTCATAGAAACTTATAAAATTCTAACAGGGTTAGACAGGGTAGATTCAGAAAGAATGTTCCCGATGGTGGGGGAGTCCAGAACTAGGGGGGTCATAGTTTGAGGATAAGGGGTAAACCTTTTAGAACTGAGGTGAGGAGAAATTTCTTCCCCCAGAGAGTGGTGAATGTGTGGAATTCACTCCCACAGAAAGTAGTTGAGGCCCAAACATTGTCTGATTTCAAGAAGAAATTAGATATAGCTCTTGGGGTTAAAGGGATCAAGGGATACGGGGGAAAGGGGGATCAGGATATTGAATTTGATGATTAGCCATGATCAAAATGAGTGGTGGAGCAGGCTCGAAGGGCCGAATGGCCTCCTCCTGCTGCTAGTTTCTATGTTTCTATTTAATATGTCTCTCGCTTTTTCAGCAATATTACCAAACAGCTGTTCATAAATCTAATTGAGACAGTATTGTGCAACTGGAGACATTAACTTACATTTGTTTGCTGGTTCTCAGCAGGAAGGGGGATAAATAGACCAAATGACACTGGGGTGGCTGGATGGTAGGTTTATCCCCACTGTGTCATGGTTCAGTGGGGTTGATTGGGTCTGATTGGGTTCTGTCGTATTCATTTCCGTTACGCTGTTTGGGTGTGCGATTAGTGTCTGCCCGTTTCCGGGCACCGGCACGGGCTGAGCTTGCTCCCAGCAACGCTCTTTGCAATAATCTGTTCTTTTCCTGCCAAGGATTCCCTGAGGAAGCCGGAACGCCGTCTCATCTGTGAGAGCAGCAACCGGGGACTGACGCTACAGCACGCTGGCAGGTTCTCCATTAACTGGTTCATCCTTTTCAATGATGCACTAGTCCACGCCCAGGTGAGTCCATCTGAGAGGGGCGAATGGGGAAGGTCAGTCACCAACCCAGGGGAAAGGGAGCAGTGTGTCACTGATCTGTGGAGTGGGGGGAGGTGGGCTGGCATTGTGGCACAGTGGTTAGCACTGCTGTCTCACAGCGCCAGGGACCCGGGTTCGATTCCTGGCTCGGGTCACTGTCTGTGTGGAGTTTGCACATTCTCCGTGTCTGCGTGGGTTTCCTCCGGGTACTCCGGTTTCCTTCCACAGTCCAAAGATGTGCGGGTCAGGTGGATTGGCCATGCTAAATTGCCCCTGTCAGGGGACTAGTTAGAGTAAGTACACGGGGTTATGGGGATAGAGTCTGGGTGGGATTGTGGTCAGTGCAGACTTGATGGGCTGTAGGATTCAAAGAACAGTGCAGCATAGAAACAGGCCCTTCAGCCCTGTGCCGATCACATTGTCCTATCGAGACCAATCACCTGTATCCCTCTATTCCCCATCATGTGTCTATCCAGATAAGTCTTAAATGTGGCTAATGTATCTGTCTCAACCACCTCACTGGGCAGTGCATTCCAGGCCCTCACCACCCTCTGTGTAAAAAAAACTCCCTCCGCACATCTCCACTGAACCTTTCCCCACTTATCTTGAACTTGTGCCCCCTTGTAATTGTCCTTCCTGCCCTGGGAAAAAGCTTCCAACTGTTCACCCTATCCACACCCCTCAAAATTGTATAAACTCCTATCAGGTCGGCCCTCAGCCTCCGTCTTTCCAGGGAGAACAATCCCAGTTTATTCAACCTCTCTAGTTGCTCAATCGTAACATAATCAGCTGGTGCAGTTTGTAACCTCCGTTTGATCTTTAGCAATGAGACTTTCTCAGTTTGTGGCAGCTTTAAGAAGAATTAATTCCCGCATCTCCGATTTCCCCCAAATGCCCAACCTGCCTCGTTCCAGAGCATGGGTCCGTCTGTACTTAGCTGCAACACTTGCTGTATTTAGAGGGGGAGGAGATGGTCTAGGCTATTAATCCAGAAACTCAGCTCATGTTCTGGGGACCTGGGTTCGAATCCCGCCACGGCAGTTGGTGGAATTTGAATTCAATAAAAAATATCTGGAATTTAGAATCTACTGATGACCGTGAAACCGTTGTCGATTGTCGTAAAAACCCATCTAGTTCCCTTTAGGGAAGGAAATCTGCCGTCCTTACCCAGTCTGGCCTACATGTGACTCCAGGGTCACAGCAATGTGGTTGACTCTCAACTGCCCTCGGGCAACTAGAGATGGGCAATAAATGCTGGCCCAGCCAGCGACGCCCGTGTCCCATGAATTAATTTTTAAAAAAGAATTGGCGTTGAAATTGGATGGAAGTTCTCTCTGAGCCACTCCTGTAAAGAATCCCAGTATCATTGGAACAGAACCTTGGTTATAGACCCCCATCTGTGAGCCCTGTGTTCAGTTTTGAGCCTGTCACATGGTACCTCGGGAAGGATATTTTAGCCTTGGAGGCATGACAGCGCAGCACCATTTAGTGCAGTGACGATGGAGATTAAAAGATTAACTTGACCTTTTTTTTAACACGTGGGATATTTGTAATCTGAAACGTTCTCCCCAGAAAGCTGTGGATGCTGGGTCAATTAGAATTTTCAAGGATTGAGTTGATCGGTTTAGGTTGGGTGTGGTTACTAAGAAATTTGGTACAGTGGTTGAGTGGAGTTGATAGAGTGGAGGTTGGCGCTGCTGTCTCACAGCACCAGGGACCTGGATTCGATTCCTGGCTTGGGTCACTGTTTGTGCGGAGTCTGCATGTTCTCCCTGTGTCTGCGTGGGTTTCCTCCGGGTACTCCGGTTTCCTCCCACAGTCCAAAAGACGTGCTGGTTAGGCGCATTAGCTGTGCTAAATTCTCCCTCAGTGTACCCAAACGGGTGCCGGAGTATGGCGACTAGTTGCCCTTGGAGGGCAGTTAAGAGTCAATCACATTGCTGTGACTCTGGAATAGCATGTAGGCCAGACCAGGTAAGGACGGCAGATTTCCTTCCCTAAAGGGAACTAGATGGGTTTTTCCGACAATGGTTTCAGGGTCATCAGTAGATCCTTAATTCCTTTTTTTCATTGAATTCAAATTCCACCATTTGCCGTAGTGGGATTCGAACCTGGGTCCCCAGAACATTAACTGACTTTCTGGATTAATGGTCGGCACGGTGGTACAGTGGTTAGCGCTGCTGCCTCACAGCGTCAGGGGCCCAGGTTAGATTCCCGGCTTGGGTCACTGTCTGTGTGGAGTCTGCATGTTCTCCCTGTGTCTGCGTGGGTTTCCTCCGGGTGCTCCGGTTTCTTCCCACAGTCCAAAAGACGGGCTGGTTAGGGTGCATTGGCCGTGCTAAATTCTCCCTCAGTGTACCCGAACAGGGTGCCGGAGTGTGGCGACTAGGGGGATTTTCACAGTAACTTCATTGCAGTGTTAATGTCAGCCTACTTGTGACACGAATAAATAAACTTTCTGATAATACCACGAGGCCACTGCCTCCCTTAATAGCAATGCTGGATTACTGATGAATTGGCGCCAAAACCAGGCGGGTCCAATAAGCGATGCGACCCTGTCCACCGAGTGAAACTACGCCTCATAAATCTGCCTGGCGTTCTATCAGCCATTACTGGCTGCTCTCTGCCACGGATTGCAGGGCATACTTCGCGTTGACGATTCCTGCGTGCGTTCATTAATTTTTGTTTGTAAGGCGCCTTTTTTCTCTTTTTTTTTTCTCAGTTCTCGACGCATCACATATTTCCTCTCGTGACGCTTTGGGTTGAGCCCCACTTTGAAGAAAATGGCAGTCCGTGAGTATCCGAGGGGATTGTTCGCCAACCCACGTGAAGTCCGTGTGTGATTCCATCCGTACCCTCCTTGTGAAGGGAGCCATGTTTCTCTTGTTTGGTCTCTTGTGTGTGCTCCCTGCCAGTTTGCAGCACAGTGGGTGGTGAGGGAACCCCTTACATCTTTCACCTTTTTCCATTTGTGGGACACGGGCGTCGCTGGCTGGCCAGCATTTATTGCCCATCCCTAGTTGCCCGAGGGCAGTTGAGAGTCAACCACATTGCTGTGGCTCTGGAGTCACATATAGGCCAGACCAGGTAAGGATGGTAGATTTCCTTCCCTAAAGGACATTACTGAACCAGATGGGTTTTTGTGACAATCGACAATGGTTTCATGGTCATCAGTAGATTCTTAATTCCAGATTTTTTTTATTGAATTCAAATTCCACCATCTGCCGTGGTGGGATTCGAACCCGGGTCCCCAGAACATTAGCTGAGTTTCTGGATTAATAGTCTAACAATAATACCACTAGGCCGTCGCCTGCCCCGAAACCTGGCCGGGATTGGAAGGCCTGATTTCTTTGAAAACAATTTCTGTCCCAAAAACAAATGCTGGAATTGAATCCTGGACTTTTTTCCTGAAGCTATGAATTGTTTAAACAGTCAAGTAGCCACGCATCACTCGGGGAGTCTGAGTTGCTTTGGCAATACACGCATGGTGTTGTCTACACCTATGGATGGTGATGGTGGAGGCTCCAATGTTCTTTCCATCACGTGAACAGGAATATCTCCCACTTTTGCTGCCTGCTTTCGGTGTGTGTTTGAAAGGATTTGCAAGTTGATCTTCAACCTGTTTGGCCGTATTGTGGACGCACCTTCCGTGACCCTCAAGTTTCAGAGTGGGACTTGAATCCAGAACCTCTGGCTCAGAGGCAGGGACGCTAACCCACTGCACCACAAGACCTCCTGGTCACTCTGTCGGGCACTGTCTCGGAGAATGCATGGGGGAGAGAGAGAGAGAGGGGGGGGAGAGAGTTCCCCTGCACACAGCAGTTACACATTCCGCACTCTCACTTGAATGGCACCCTGACATTGGGTTCAATGGGAGGGTCACTGGTCCCACTCTCCAGCCATACAGCAATAAATGGGAGCGGCTGATTGTTCTTGGTGATGGGAACCTTTGCTCCCTTCCATTTGTAACTCCCTCTCATTCTGGCTCTCCATTATGCTCTCTCTCTCTCTCTCTCTCTCTCATTCACTTCTATCTCACATTCTCTGCTCTGTGTATTTTTTTCCTGTTTCACTCTCTCTATTTCTCTCTCCTGTGTGTGTGCGGCTGCCATTTCTGCCCCTCTTTGTCTCCCTGCACACCCTTGTGCTCACTCTCATCCCATCTCTTTTTCCCTGCAGGAATGCCCTGAAAATAACCACAGCTGAAGAACAGTTTATCCTGACCGCAGCTACACCGCAGGAGAAGGTGAGGTGTCAAGTTTTTATTGGCGCAGGGAGTGAGGGTGAAGTTGTGGCCGGGGATCTGGTGTTTCTGAGCAGCAGTCGATGGAGGCGTTTTGTGTCATTAATCCTGGGAGTGAGCAGCCTGGTCCTGAGATTACCCTGATGGTCACCTTCGTGTGACCCTGGGTAGCAGACCGACAGATTTCAGCCCAGTGTCAGGATTATAGAGAGCAGCTGGAGGGAAATCTGTGTCTGTTTATAATTTGATTTGATTTATTGTTGTCACATGTATTAGTATACAGTGAAACTTATTGTTTCTTGCGCTACACAAAGCATACCGTTCATAGAGAAGGAAAGGAGAGAGTGCAGAATGTAGTGTGACAGTCATAGCTCGGGTGTAGAGAAAGATCAACTTAATGCGAGGTAGGTCCATTCAAAAGTCTGATGGCAGCAGGGAAGAAGCTGTTCTTGAGTCGGTTGATACGTGACCTCAGACTTTTGTACCTTTTTCCCGAAGGAAGAAGGTGGAAGAGAGAATGTCCGGGTGGGTGGGGTCCTTAATTATGCTGGCTGCTTTGTCGAGGCAGCAGAAAGTGTAGACGGAGTCAATGGATGGGAGGCTGGTTTGTGTGATGGATTGGGCTACATTCACGGCCACTTGCGTGACCTCAGACTTTTGTATCTTTTTCCCGACGAATGAACTCCGTGAGAAATCCAGATGACGTTTTCAGCCCCTCGTTCTGAGTGAGATTTGAATCCCGTGTTACAGACTGTGTTCTGTCAAAGCCACTGGTCCAGCTGCTGCTTCCTCCCCATGCTGATAACACCATCATCTCCCTTAAACACTGCAGCCCCCGAGAATACACCAGTCCCCCACACGGTAACCACAGAGAAGTAATAAATGTATCTCTGATTAAATCAGCTCAATAAAAGACACCGGCATCTCCTGTTGATTCTTCGGTGCAGATAACCTGGGAAAACATCGTTTAAATTATTCCTTCCTTCCAGGAAATCTGAGAAAATGTCTCCCCAAGGGCGGCACAGTGGTTAGCACTGCTGCCTCACAATGACAAGGACCCGGGTTCGATTCCCAGCTTGAGTCACTGTCTTTGTGGTGTCTGCATGTTCTCCCCGTGTCTGTGTGGGTTTCCTCCCACAGTCCAAAAGACGTGCTGGTTAGGGTGCATTGACCATGCTAAATTCTCCCTCAGTGTACCCGAACAGGCGCCGGAGTGTGGCGACTAGGGGATTTTCACAGTAATTTCATTGCAGTGTTAATGTAAGCTGACTTGTGACACTAATAAATAAGTTTTAACCTCCTGTCTGCACAATGCCTTTTCCGAGGTATATAATTGCCTTCCCGCAGTATGACGAATCCAGCGATGATTTTCTCCAGGATTGGTGGCCAGACTCCACTGCAGAACTCACTGTTTCTGATCCTGTTTCAGACAAAGTGGTTGAGAGCGATTAACCAGACAGTGGATCAGGCGCTGAGTGGTGCCCAGGATTACCTGACCCTGGGGCTGGGCAGCACGGTCCGAGCAGAACCCCCCATCTCGCGTACAGCCAGTTACACCTTCTACAAAGAGCCACGGTTGAAGGAGGCAACTTACGAAGGACGCTGGCTGTCTGGAAAACCACATGGCAAGTGAGTGTCAGTGTTAACATACATGGTCAGTGCTGCACACGTGGTGAGTGTCAGTGTTAACATGCATGATCAATGTTGCACACGTGGTGAGGGTCAGTGTTAACATGCATGGTCAGTGCCGCACATGCAATGAGGGCCGGTGTTACACGCATGGTCTGTGAGGGTCAGGGCTACACATATGGTCAATGTTAAGGGTGGGCGGGGGTTAGGGGGTGGGGTAGAACAGTGGGGAGGGTGCTGGGGGGCTGCTGAGGGGAGGCACACTGGAGGATGGTCTCTTGACCAAGGAGCTGGAATGAAGACATTACCATTGGACTCAGTACCCAGAGAGATTCAGCACCTTCCCGTGTGGGGGTGTGTGGGTGGATGGGTGGGGGGGGGGGGGGGGTGTGGATGGGGGTTGGGTAGGGGTGGGTGGGTGTGGGGGTGGAGTGACAGTGGGGACGGCGGAGGAGGCGATTTGTTGGTGAAGGGATGGGAAATTGTGGGCCAGCCTCTGATCGTCGCGTGTTTGATGTGACCGAGCGTGTCTGTGACCCGTGTGTTCTCTCCATGCCAGGGGCGTGCTGCAGTGGCCTGATGGGAGAATGTACACCGGCGACTTCAGAAATGGTTTAGAGGATGGGTAAGTGTGAAAGGAGTGAAGGCAGAAATTCCTCTGAGCTTCAGGTAACCGTCTGCGGGCTGGAGGTGGGAGTGGAAATCAGCTGGAGCTGCTCCCGCTGGTATGTGCGCCCCCGTGGGGTGTTGAGCAGACTGCCGCCCCCTGCAATCTAATACCCAGGGCAAGGCACCACAGGGGACAAGAAGGGTTGGCTGAGTTGAATTCAAGAGGCAGAGAAAGAGGAAAAGGCGACATGTCCTCTCTCTGTCCAACACCAAAATCCTGTCACACTTGGTATATTTGTGATGAATGCCTGTAGGGAATCCGCCCTGGCTCCTTGACAGCAGATTCCAGGAGCTTCGAGTCCATATCTGAGGATGGACGTTCTGGTGCAGTACTGAGGGTGTGCCACACTGCCGTCTTTGGAGTCAATATTGTGTGTGCGGCCGGCTGGCTGGCCGGCCCCAGGGTACTTTAGGGAGCCTCCAAGTGACCTGGCCGACATTGCCCATTCACCAAACGTCACTGGAGCAAGTTGTCTAGTCATTCCTCTCGTTGCCATGTGTGCATTGGCTGCCATCTTGCCCACTTTGGCAGCCATGATGGTACTTTATTTTCAGAGGCCCCAGGGTGTGAAAGGTTGCTATCGAAATGTGGCGTCTTTCCCCTTCTATTTAATGAGGCCCAAGTGTTGCTCGGGCTGCAGTGGAGAGTGACAGTTGGGGAAGTGTGGGGAAGTTTTTTTTTTTTGTTTTCTTTTTTTTCTTGCTGGTAATGGCTTCAGGGATGGCAGTTCAGGCAGTATGCTGCATCTCCTGTGGGATGTATGTGGTGAGGAAATCCAGTAGTGTTTCAGGAGATTTTAGTTGTAAGAAGTGCATTAGATTGCAGCTTCTGGAGGAGCGTGTAAAGGAGCTGGAGGGGGAGGTAGAGGAACTCCGCATAATTCGGGAGGCGGAGGTGGAAGTTGATAGGAGTTATAGAGAAATAGTAACTCCTAGAAATGAGGCTTGGGTCAATGCCAGGAGGAGGGGTAAGAAGCAATCGGGAAGACAATCCCCTGGGGCGGTTCCCCTCCATAATAGGTTTTCGGTGCTGGAGGCTACAGTTGAGGAGGAATCAACTGAGCATAGAGAGCAGATCTCTGGGGGTGAGCCGAGTGAGAAAGCTCAGGTGGTTAGGGGCTGTAAAAGACTGGGCCTTGTGATTGGGGACTCCACAATTAAGGAGACAGATAGGAGGGTCGGAACTAAAGGTAGGGACTCAGGGTTGGTGTGTTGCCTACCAGGGGCTGGGGTCCGGGATGTGTCTGACAGGGTATTCAGGACTCTTAGGGGGGAGGGAGATAAACCACAAGTTATTGTACATGTGGGGACACACGACATAGGGAGGATAGGGGAAGGGGATATTAGGCAGGGATTTATGGAGTTGGGGTGGAAACTAAAGGCCAAGACTGACAGAGTGGTTATCTCTGGACTCTTGCCTGTACCACGGGATAGTTTAGAGAGGAATAGGGAGAGGGAAGGTTTGAATTCATGGCTGAGGGGATGGTGCAGGAGGGAGGGGTTCAGGTACTTAAGCAATTGGGGCTCGTACTGGGGAAGGTGTGACCTCTATGAGAAGGATGGTCTACACCTTAATCAGAAGGGGACCAATATCCTGGGGGGTAAATTTGCTAAGGCCATGCAGGGAGGTTTAAACTGATTCGGGGGGGGGGAGGGATCCTGAGTAGTGGGGCTGAAAGTGAGGGATGCATGGATGGGGACTGCAATGCACGGCATTGCAGAGGTGGGGTGGAGCAGGGTTTGAAATGTGTATACTTCAATGCCAGGAGTATTCGCAATAAAGTGGGTGAACTTGCAGCGTGGATCAGTACCTGGGACTTCGATGTTGTGGCTATTTCAGAGACATGGATAGAGCAGGGGCAGGAATGGATGCTGCAGGTCCCGGGGTTCAAATGTTTTAGTCGAAGTAGGGAAGGAGGTAGAAGAGGGGGAGGGGTAGCATTATTGGTCAGAGATTGTATCACAGTGTCAGAGAGGAGGTTTGATGAGGACTTATCTGTTGAGGTAGTATGGGCGGAGATTAGAAATAGGAGAGGAGAGGTCACCCTGTTGGGAGTCTTTTATAGACCTCCTAAAAGTTCTAGAGAGGTTGAGGAAAGGATTGCGGAGTCAATCCTGCTTAGGAGTGAAAGTAATAGGGCAATTGTTATGGGGGATTTTAACTTGACTAATATTGACTGGAATTGTTATAGCTCTAGCTCGTTAGAGGGGTCAGTTTTTGTTCAAAGCGTGCAGGAAGGTTTTTTGACTCAGTATGTAGACAGGCCAACTAGAGGTGAGGCTATATTGGATCTGGTGCTGGGAAATGAGCCAGACCAGGTGCTAGACTTGGAAGTTGGTGTGCATTTTGGTGATAGTGACCACAATTCGGTTACGTTCACCTTAGTGATGGAAAGGGATAGGCATGAACCTCGGGCCAATGGTTTTAGCTGGGGGAAGGGTAATTATGAGGCTATTAGGAGAGAATTAGGAAACATAGGTTGGACTAGGAGATTACAGGGACTGGGAACGTCCGACATGTGGAGTTTTTTCAAGGAGCAGCTACTGCGAGTCTGTGATAGGTATGTCCCTGTCAGGCAAGGAGGAATTGGTAGGGCTAGGGAACCGTGGTGCACCAAAAAAGTTTCTTTGTTGGTTAAAAAGAAAAAGGAGGCTTATGTTCGGATGAGACGTGAGCACTCGGGTAGTGCACTAGAAAGCTTTAGATTGGCTAAGAGGGAGTTGAAGAGCGAGCTTAGAAGGGCTAAAAGGGGACATGAGAAGACTTTGGCGGATAGGGTTAAAGAGAATCCTAAGGCGTTCTATAGGTATGTCAAGAACAGAAGGTTGGTTAGGGCAAGTTTAGGGCCAGTTATAGATGGCAGAGGGAAGTTATGTGTGGAACCGGAGGAGATTGGTGAAGCATTGAACCAATATTTCTCTTCGGTGTTCACGCAAGGGGACATGAATATAGCTGAGGAGGACACTGGGTTGCAAGGGAGTAGAATAGACAGTATTACAGTTGATAAGGAGGATGTGCAGGATATTCTGGAGGGTCTGAAAATAGATAAATCCCCTGGTCCGGATGGGATTTATCCAAGGATTCTCTGGGAGGCAAGAGAAGTGATTGCAGAGCCTCTGGCTCTGATCTTCAGGTCGTCGTTGGCCTCTGGTATAGTACCAGAAGATTGGAGGTTAGCGAATGTTGTCCCATTGTTTAAGAAGGGGAACAGAGACTTCCCCGGGAATTATAGACCGGTGAGTCTCACTTCTGTTGTCGGCAAGATGTTGGAAAAAATTATAAGGGATAGGATTTATAGTTATTTGGAGAGTAATGAATTGATAGGTGATAGTCAGCATGGTTTTGTGGCAGGTAGGTCGTGCCTTACTAACCTTATTGAGTTTTTTGAGAAAGTGACCAAGGAGGTGGATGGGGGCAAGGCAGTGGACGTGGTATATATGGATTTTAGTAAGGCGTTTGATAAGGTTCACCATGGTAGGCTTCTGCAGAAAATGCAGATGTATGGGATTGGGGGTGATCTAGGAAATTGGATCAGGAATTGGCTAGCGGATAGGAAACAGAGGGTGGTGGTTGATAGTAAATATTCATCATGGAGTGCGGTTACAAGTGGTGTACCTCAGGGATCTGTTTTGGGGCCACTGCTGTTTGTAATATTTATTAATGATCTGGATGAGGGTATAGTTGGGTGGATTAGCAAATTTGCTGATGACACCAAAGTCGGTGGTGTGGTAGACAGTGAGGAAGGGTGTCGTAGTTTGCAGGAAGACTTAGACAGGTTGCAAAGTTGGGCCGAGAGGTGGCGGATGGAGTTTAATGCGGAGAAGTGTGAGGTAATTCACTTTGGTAGGAATAACAGATGTGTTGAGTATAGGGCTAACGGGAGGACTTTGAATAGTGTGGAGGAGCAGAGGGATCTAGGTGTATGTGTGCATAGATCCCTGAAAGTTGGGAATCAAGTAGATAAGGTTGTTAAGAAGGCATATGGTGTCTTGGCGTTTATTGGTAGGGGGATTGAATTTAGGAGTCGTAGCGTTATGTTGCAACTGTACACAACTCTGGTGCGGCCGCACTTGGAGTACTGTGTGCAGTTCTGGTCCCCACATTACAGGAAGGATGTGGAGGCTTTGGAGAGGGTGCAGAGGAGGTTTACCAGGATGTTGCCTGGTATGGAGGGGAGATCCTATGAGGAGAGGCTGAGGGATTTGGGATTGTTTTCGCTGGAAAGGCGGCGGCTAAGAGGGGATCTTATTGAAACATATAAGATGATTAGAGGTTTAGATAGGGTGGATAGTGATAGCCTTTTTCCTCTGATGGAGAAATCCAGCACGAGGGGGCATGGCTTTAAATTGAGGGGGGGTAGTTATAGAACCGATGTCAGGGGTAGGTTCTTTACCCAGAGGGTGGTGAGGGATTGGAATGCCCTGCCAGCATCAGTAGTAAATGCGCCTAGTTTGGGGGCGTTTAAGAGATCCGTAGATAGGTTCATGGACGAAAAGAAATTGGTTTAGGTTGGAGGGTCACAGTTTTTTTTTTAACTGGTCGGTGCAACATCGTGGGCCGAAGGGCCTGTTCTGCGCTGTTATGTTCTATGTTCTAAGTGGGGCCGCACAGTGGTTAGCGCTGCTGCCTCACAGCTCCAAGGATCCAGGTTCGATTCCCGGCTTGGGTCACCGTCTGTCAGGAGTCTGCATATTCTCCCTGTGTCTGCGTGGGTTTCCTCCGGGTGCTCTGGTTTCCTCCCACACTCCAAAAGTTGTGCGGGTTAGGTGGATTGGTCATGATAAATTGCCCCATAATGTCAGGGGGATTAGCTACGGTAAATACATGTGTCGGTTTGTGGTCGATGCAGACTCGATGGGCCGAATGGCCTCCTACTGCACTATGATTAGTACATGTGGGGCCTTGCTCCACATGTGAGAAGGGGGGCGGGGGTGGGGGGTGATGATTTGTCATCTTGACGCTGATGTCTTGAGTCACAGGGCTGGTCACCATGTGGAACATGGGTGAATCTGGCCTTTCATCCACACACTGCCATGTGCCGGCCACACCTGCCAGTGGTGGCATCGGTTGGACAGTCTAGTTTGGAATGTCTGGTGTTAATGGGCATTGTTCAGCTTGCCAGCTGCCATTGAGCTGTGATGAGTGTGGCCTGGCATAACATGGTCAGTGTTCCCTTGGTTTGAGGAAGCTCCTTTTGAAGTGAGTGAGTGAGAATGCTGGTGAAGGTTATGATTTGTCTTCACAGGTATGGAGAGTACATCATCCCCAACAAAGCTATGAAGAAGAATGATCATTATCAGGGCCACTGGAAAGAAGGCAAGATGCATGGCCATGCCATCTACAAGTACGTACAAGTCTCACATCCGCTATCGGTTGGCCCTGGAATCCGGTCCTATGTTTGATGGTTAAGAGGTAGTGGTTTGGGTTCCTGGTGTGGGGGGTCGCCGGGGTTGGATTAGTGAGGTGGTGGCTCTCGGTTCTGCCCAGTGATTGGTTTCATGATGGGGGCATCCTGATGGCCAATCCCTTGGCAATCTGCGATGTATTGTCTGAATCCAGACCCCTCCCCAGTTCCAGCACTGCTTTGATGGTGGGGATTATATAACAGCAACTCTCGCTCCCCCCTCCCCTCATTTGTTAACCGAAGGTGAACTCAACAGAAGAGGCTTCAGAGCAAAAGGTGTCACGAGTGTGTGGGTGCAGGAACTGGGCTGAGAAACAGGCCAGATTCCGTTTCGAGCTACTCGCTGAGGTGAGCAGCTGCGATGGGTTCCCCCCCAATTGAGGGCATCAAGCATCAGTTACATGGTGTGGGCCAGGAGCCGGGTGGATTGGGGCGGTGGGTGCCTTCCCGAAAGGCCTCTAAACTAGGCTGAAACTTTCACAGTGCCAATCCCCACATCACCCACATTATCAGCGGGGTTTTGAATCTCAGCCCTTGGCAGTGTAACCACTAAGTCGCCCATATTGACAAAAGCAAAAGACCAGAGTATATAACACGCTGCAAGTCCCTGTCTGCTATTGTAGAATGTGCAGATTAGTCACATAGAAACTAGAAGCAGGATGAGGCCATTCAGCCCTTCATGCTTGCTCCGTCGTCCATTTTGATCATGGCTGATAGAATCATAGAATCCCTATGGTGCAGATGGAGGCCATTCGGCCCACCGAGTCTGCACCGACCACTATCCCACCCAGGCCCTATTCCTATCACACCACACATTTACCCTTCCACTCCCCTGACACCTAAGGGGCAGTTTAGCATGGTCAATCAACCTGACCCACACATCTTCATCAAATTCAATATCCTGATTCCTCCCTTCCTCCCATATCCCTTGATCCCTTTAACCCCGAGAGCTACATCTAATTTCTTCTTGAAATCTCACAACGTTTTGGCCTCAACTACATCCTGTGGGAGTGAATTCCACACATTCACCACCCTCTGGGTGAAAGCATTTCTCTTCACCTCAATTCTAAAAGGTTTACCCCCTTAACCTCAAACTATGACCCCCTAGTTCTGAACTCCCCCACAATTGGGAACATTCTTTCTGAATCTATCCTGTCTCACCCTGTTAGAATTTTATAAGTTTCTATGAGATCCCCTCTCACTCTTCTAAACTCCAGTGAATGTAATCCTAACCGACTTAGTCTCTCCTCATATGACAGACCTGCCATCCCAGGAATTAGTCTGGTAAACCTTCACTGCACTCCCTCTAAAACAAGGACATCCTTCCTCAGATAAGGACACCAAAATTGCACACAATACTCCAGGTGTGGCCTCACCAACACCCTATGCAATCCTTGCGCTGCAAAGACCAACAGTTAGGAGACTGATCCCTGGGATGGTGAGGGGGATCTTATGAGAGGATCCTGGACAGGATGGATGTTGGAAGGGTGTTTCCCCAGGTGGCAAAAGCTGGAGCGCGGGAAAACCGTTTTTAAAACAATAAAGGAGGCTTCCTTGTAAGATATGAGGAGAAATATTTTGAGTTTTTGCAATGCTCTCTCCCCCAGGGAACAGTCAGGGAGGGCCATTGAATATTTTTTAAGGCAAAGGTAAAGAGGTTCTTTATTATCGGGGGGAGAAGGGACTGTGGCATTCAGACAACAGTCAGAGCAGCCGTGTTCTTATTGAATGGTGGTGCGGGGGGTAGGGGCACGCGTGATGGGTGTAGACGGGTCAGTTCCTGAAGGACACACAGGTCGCGATTCCCACTCGCCTGCGGTGGGTTGAGGGTGGGGCTGAACAGCTGAAGCCCCTGTTGTAGTGGGTGCCATTCTGGAGCTCGGGTTAACACAAGAATGATTAGGGCGAGGCCATTCGGCCCCTCTGGTCTCCAGCACCATTCAATAAAATTATGGCTGATCTGATTGGTGGTCTCAATTCCACTCTGTCCCTCCATAACCCTCGACGGTGGCACAGTGGTTAGCGCTGCTGCCTCACAGCGCCAGGGACCCGGGTTCGATTCCCAGCTTGGGTCACTGTCTGTGCTGAGTTTGCACGTTCTCCCCGTGTCTGCGTGGGTTTCCTCCGGGTGCTCCAGTTTCCTCCCACGGTCCAAAGATGTGCGGGTTAGGTGGATTGGCCAGGATAGATTGCCCCTTAGTGTCAGAGGGATTAGCAGGGTAAATACGTGGGGTTACGGGGATAGGGCCTTGGGTGGGATTGTGGTCGGTGCAGACTCGATGGGCAGAATGGCCTCCTTCTGCACTGTGGGGATTCTATGACTCTTGTCAATCGAAAATCTGTCTAACTCAGCCTTGAATATATTCAATGACCCAGTCCCCACTGCCCTGAGGAAGAGAATTCCACAGACTATATGACCCAATGAGAGAATACAACTCTCCTCATCTCTGCCTTAACTGGGACACACCTCATTTTTAAACTGTGTCCCCTGGTTCTAGTCTCCCCTCAAGGGGAAACATCCTTTCAGTATCCATCCTGTCAGGCCCCCTCGGGATCTTATATGTTCCAGTAAGATCACCCCACATTCTTTTAAATTCTGATGGGTAGGAACCCAGTCTGCTCATAGGACAGCCCCTTCCTACCAGGTGAAGGTGCATTATGTAAACTGGTTTTGTGTTCTCTGTGCTTCAGAAGGGGTGACCTAATTGAGATAAAGGAATCCAATTGAAAGGGGTGGCACAGTGATCAGTACTGCTGCCTCACGGCACCAGGGACCCAGGTTCGATTCCAGACTTGGGTAACTTGTCTGGGCAGAGTTTCCTTCCACAGTAGGTGTCATCGACTTAGATATGAGTGTCCAAGACTATGGCACTAAGAGTACTCCATCTTGAGCATTTAGAGAGGTTTAGTATGCTCAAGAATACTCAGCATGGCTTTGTCAAGGGCAGATTGTGCCTTACAAGCCTGGTGGAGTTCTTCGAAAATGTGAGTAAGCACATTGACGAAGGGAAGGCAGTAGATGTGGTTTATATGGATTTTAGCAAGGCGTTCGATAAGGTCCCCCATGCAAGGCTTCTAGAAAAAGTGAGAGGGCATGGGATCCAAGGGGCTGCTGCCTGGTGGATCCAGAACTGGCTTGCCCAAAGGAGGCAGAGAGTGGGTATAGATGGGTCTTTTTCTAAATGGAGGTCGGTCACCAGTGGTGTGCCCCAAGGATCTGTTCTGGGACCCTTGCTGTTTGTCATTTTCATAAATGACCTGGATGAGGAAGTGGTGGGATGGGTTGGTAAGTTTGCCGACGACACGAAGGTTGGTGGGGTTGTGGATAGTCTGGAGGGATGTCAGAAGTTACAGAGGGACATAGATAGGATGCAAGACTGGGCGGACAAGTGGCAGATGGACTTCAACCCAGATAAATGCGTAGTGGTCCATTTTGGCAGGTCAAATGGGATGGAGGAGTGCAATATAAAGGGAAAGACTCTTAGTACTGTGGAGGATCAGAAGGACCTTGGGGTCCGGGTCCATAGGACTCTGAAATCGGCCCCGCAGGTGGAGGAGGTAGTTAAGAAGGCGTATGGTGTGCTGGCCTTTATCAATCGAGGGATTGAGTTTAGGAGTCCGGGGATAATGATGCAGCTATATAAGACCCTCGTCAGACCCCACTTGGAGTACTGTGCTCAGTTCTGGTCGCCTCACTATCGGAAGGATGTGGAAAAGATTGAAAGGGTGCAGAGGAGATTTACAAGGATGTTGCCTGGATTGAGTGGCATGCCTTATGAGGATAGGCTGAGGGAGCTCGGTCTTTTCTCCTTGGAGAGACGAAGGATGAGAGGAGACCTAATAGAGGTGTATAAGATGTTGAGAGGCATAGATCGGGTGGATTCTTGGAGGCTTTTTCCGAGGGTGGAAATGGCTGCTACGAGAGGACACAGGTTTAAGGTGCTGGGGGGTAGGTACAGGGGAAATGTTAGGGGTAAGTTTTTCACACAGAGGGTGGTGGGCGAGTGGAATCGGCTGCCTTCAGTGGTGGTGGAGGTGAACTCAATAGGGTCTTTTAAGAGACTCCTGGATGAGTACATGGAGCTTAATAGGATGGAGGGTTATAGGTAGGTCTAGAAGGTAGGGATGTGTTCGGCACAACTTGTGGGCCGAAGGGCCTGTTTGTGCTGTAGTTTTTCTATGTTTCTATCTTCCAAGCTTTATTACTGTGCATGTGGAGGACACACAGGCAGTGGGATGCACTGCTAGGTGTTCTATCAATTCAAACGGTTGTATTGCAGTTATAGTTCATTACAGCAAATGAGAAATGAGCAACTTTTTAATCCTTAATTTACATACATAGAATCATAGAATCCTACAGTGCAGAAGGAGGCCATTCGGCCCATCAAGTCTGCAGCAATCACAATCCTACTCCAGTCCTATCCCCATACTCACGCATTTACCCTAGCTAGTCCCTCTGGCACTAAGGCCAATCAGCCTAACCTGCATATCTTTGGAGTGTGGGAGAAAATCGGAGCACCCGGAGGAAACCCACGCAGACACGAGGAGAATGTGCAAACTCCACACAGACAGTGACCCGAGCCGGGAATTGAACCCGGGTCCCTGGCGCTGTGAGGGAGCAGTGCTGACCACTGTGCCGCACACTCAGCCCACCAATCATAGAATAGCTCTTTGTCCTTTTTCTTATCCAATAGAAAAACCTCTCCTTTTAATCCATCATCAGCATAATATGCCGCCATATCTTGCTTTTGGTATGAGTTCTTGTACTTATCTTTGGTTCCTGTGGCCACGGCAGGGAACATAATGTTTAAGAAACTGACACAAGGTGAGATTAGTCACTCTTCTCAAGAAACAACCGCTGATCTCACCCAGGCCTTGTCTGCATATAAGCACTTTCCATTCTCGCTGACAGAGCGGTCTGCCACAGTTGCTGTAACTTAATTTGCACCGTGGATTGGCCATGGTAATTGTGTAGAGTTACAGGGATAGGGCCTGTCAGAGAGAGTCGGTGCAGACTCGATGGGCCGAGAGACCTCTTTCTGCACGTAGGGATTCTATGATATCTGGTCACCGGTTGGTGTTTTACCAAGTGGTTGTGATTTATTGAGTTGATTAACCTTCTCCCTTTCTGCCTCGCCTCCATCACAGATACGCCACGGGAGAGGTGTACGAGGGCGGTTTCCAAGACAACATGCGTCACGGTCACGGTTTACTCCGCAGCGGCAAGCTGACATCGTCCTGCCCCAGTATGTTCATCGGACAGTGGGCACAGGACAAGAAAATGGGCTACGGTGTTTTTGACGATATCACAAGGTAATGCAACATTCTTTGCCTTCTGAAGGAGTCGAGCGTGATGTGTGATAAACGGTGTTTCACGGCTTCCCTGTTCATGCTTTACTTGTGTTGCACTTTGTTTGATTTGCAATTGGAGTTCTGAGCTGTAACATTTCCTCTGTTGCGAAGTAGGGCAGCGCAGTGGCACAGTGGTCAGCACTGCTGCCTCTCAGCACCAGGGACCTGGGTTCAATTCCGCCCTCAGGTCACTGTCTGTGTGGAGTTTGCACATTCTCCCCGTGTCTGCGTGGGTTTCCTCCGGGTGCTCCGGTTTCCTCCCACAGTCCAAAGGTGTGCGCGTTAGGTTGATTGGTCATGCTAAATTGCCCCTAGTGTCAATGGGATTAACAGGGTAAATGTGTGGGGTTATGGGCCTGGATGGGATTGTGGTCAGTACAGACCTGATGGGCTGAGTGGCCTCTTTCTGCACTAAGGGATTCTATG
Source organism: Mustelus asterias (assembly GCF_964213995.1). NCBI lineage: Eukaryota > Metazoa > Chordata > Chondrichthyes > Carcharhiniformes > Triakidae > Mustelus > Mustelus asterias. Next base: position 104,250,294 of record NC_135814.1, on the reverse strand, counting down.
ATTCAATGATTGTTGATGCAAAAGGATTTGCAACTGGGCAGTGCTCAAAAGTCAAAAGGTCACATTGCTTTCTGGAGAAAGCATATCTAAAGAGCACATCTCCAGAGAGAGCAGACCAAGGAGTAGGCGATGGCCTCGTGGTATTATCACTACACTATTAATCCAGAAACTCAGCCAATGTTCTGGGAACCCGGGTTCAAATCCCGTCGCAGTGGATGGTGGAATTTTTTAAAAATTCAATAATCTCACCAAATCAGAATCAATTGGTAAAACGCCAACATTTGACCAGATATAGAATCCCTACGGCACGGTGGCACAGTGGTTAGCACTGCTGCCTGAGTGTCAGGGACCCGGGTTCAATTCCAGCCTCAGGTCACTGTCTGTGTGGAGTTTGCACTTTCTCCCTGTGTCTGCGTGGGTTTCCTCCGGGTGCTCCAGTTTCCTCCCACACTCCAAAGATGTGCGGGTTAGGTTGATTGGCTATGGGAAATTGCCCCTAGTGTCGGGGGGATTAGCAGGGTAAATGTGTGGTGCTGCAGGAATTGGACCTGGGTGGGATTGTGGTCGGTGCAGACTCGATGGGCCAAATGGCCTCCTTCTGTACTGTGGGGATTCTACGATTCTATGAGTAAAAATCTGGAATTAAGAACCTACTGATGACCAGGAAGCCATTGTCGATCGTCAAAATGCCCATCTGATTCACTAATGTCCTTTAGGGAAGGAAATCTGCCATCCTTCCCTGGTCTGGCCTACACGTGACTCCAGAGCCACAGCAATGTGGTTCACTCTCAACTGCCCTCCGGCAACTAGGGATGGGCAATAAATGCTGGCCAGCCAGTGACGCCCATGTCCCACGAATGAATTTTAAAAATGAAAGTGGGGTGCGGGGAGTGAAAGGGAGCTAAATGGAGGGAAATGAAAATCACACTCCTGAGTTAAAGATCTGTCCTCCTCAATCTCATCGAGTAGTTGCCCTGTCGTATTCATTGTTAATGCCCCAGTTCACTGCGAAACTGCCTTTCTCCAGTATGGGACAAGATCTTCCACAGGAGATGAATTGTTCCAATCATCGCTCCTCTTGAAGCCGACCTAGAGAGGCTCCGCTTACCTCTGTCATCCCACCAGCTCCTGCTAGATGCGCTTTCCACTGTCGGTTTGAACAGAATGTGACATTCCTTTCCAAAAGCCATTCCCACAATTGGAGGTGTGAACTTCAAAACGTTCCTTTTTCGTGATTTGTCCTTGATGTTGAAGAAGAACGGCACAACGTCGTGGACCGAAGGGCCTGTTCCTGTGCCGTACTGTCCTGTCTTCTATTCCCAGGTGCTTCACAGACATGATCGAACACAAAAAATGGATGCCATGCCAACGATTCAGAAGGATGACATAAGGTTCAAAGTGGGTTTTGGGGTTGATCCTAAAGGAATGGAGATGGGCTTTAGGAAGAGAGTTCCAGAGGTTACGGCCTAGACAGCTGAAGGCACGGGCACTGATGGGATTAGATCAGGAGAAATTCTTTCTCGAGAGTAATTGGTCTGTGGAACTTTCTTCCCCCAGAGAGCAGTCGAGGGCTGGTTTTTTGAATATGTTCAAGGTTGGGTTGGACAGATTTCTGATCGACAAGGGTTAGAACATTGAATCCAGAGTTGGGACGTCTTGTTGAAGTTGTACAAGACATTGATAAGGTCACACTTGGAATACTGTGTACAGTTCTGGTCACCCTATTCTAGAAAGGATACTATTAAACTAGAAAGAGTGCAGAAGAGATTTACTGGGATGCCACCGGGACTTGATGATTTGGGTTATAAGGAGAGGCTGGATAGACTGGGACTATTTTCCTCTGGAGCGTAGAAGGCTGAGAGGTGATCTTTTTAAGGTCTATAAAATAATGAGGGACATGGATCAGCTAGATAGTCAATATCTTTTCCCAAAGGTAGGGGAGTCCAAAACTAGAGGTTATAGGTTTAAGGTGAGAGGGGAGAGATACAAAAGGGTCCAGAGGGGCAATTTTTTCACACAGGATGGTGAGTGTCTGGAACAAGCTGCCAGAGGTAGTAGTAGAGGCGTGTACAATTTTGTCTTTTAAAAAGCATTAAGACAGTTACACGGGTAAGATGGGTATAGGGGGATATGGGCCAAATGTGGGCAATTGGGACTAATTTAAATAAAAGGGTGGCATGGACAAGTCGGGCTGAAGGGCCTGTTTCCATGCTGTAAATCTCTATGACTCTGAGTAAGATGGGTATAGAGGGATATGGGCCAAACAGAGATTTGGGACTAGCTTAGTGATAAAAATGGGCGGCATGGACAAGTTGGGCCGAAGGGCCTGATTCTGTGCTGTAAACCTCTCTAACTCTAAGGGATTTGAGGCTAATGGGGGGCAGACAGTGAAGTTGAGAGCATAACCAGGTCAGTTATGTGGGCGGCACAATGGTTAGCACCGCTGCCTCACAGCGCCAGGGACCCGGGTTCGATTCCCGGCTTGGGTCACTGTCTGCGCGGAGTCTGCACATTCTCCCCGTGTCTGCGTGGGTTTCCTCCGGGTGCTCCGGTTTCCTCCCACACTCCAAAGATGTGCGGGTTGGGTGGATTGGCCGTGCTAAATTGCCAGGGTTATGGGGAGAGGGCCTGGTTAAGATACTCTGTCAGAGAATGGGTGCCGTTCAATGGGCTGAATGGCCTCCTCGGGCACTGTAAGGATTCTGTGATGATCTTATTGAATGGGAGAGCAGGGCTCACAGACCTCTTCCTGCTCCCATCCTATTGGAACACGAAGATGAGAATCTCATTTCGAAGACCACGATATTGAATGTATTTCCACCGCACTATCGGTTAGTGTGTGTGGCGGCTGCATTCCAGACACAATCCGGAATGTTCTACAGCACTCGGACTGCACGTAGAGTATTTAATTGGATTTACTGTCGTCAAGTAGAGAATGCGGTTGTTACCCAAGTCTCATAAAAAGCAATGAGCTAATGACCAGAGAATCTGTTTCAGTGAAGATGTTTGAAGGGTAAGTGTTGGCCAGCACACAATTCCTCTGTTGTGCTTGGAATATTGCCGTGGGATTGTTTACACTGGGCTGAGGTGGCAGGCAAGGCAAACATATCAACTGGGAAAAAAGTAGGCGAATTTTACAATCTCGGGACCGTTCACCGGTGGCAACCCCACTGCGGCCTTTTTCGGGGCACTCAAAAGACCATAAGACATAGGAGCAGAATTAGGCCATTTGGCCCATCGAGTCTGCTCTGCCATTCAATCATGGTTGATATTTTTCTCATCCCCATTCCCCTGCCTTTTCCCCATAACCCCTGATCCCCTTATTAATCAAGAACCTATCTATCTCTGTCTTAAAGACACTCAATGACCTGGCCTCCACAGCCTTCTGCGGCAAAGAGTTCCACAGATTCACCACTCTCTGGCTGAAGAAATTCCTCCACATCTCTGTTTTAAAGGATCGTCCCTTTAGCCTGAGGTTGTACCCTCTGGTTCTAGTTTTTCCTACTAGTGGAAACATCCTCTCCACGTCCACTCTATCCAGGCCTCGCAGTATCCTGTAAGTTTCAATAAGATCCCTCCTCATCCTTCTAAACTCCAACGAGTACAGACCCAGAGTCCTCAACCGTTCCTCATATGATAAGCTCTTCATTCCAGGGATCATTCTTGTGAACCTCCTCTGGACCCTTTCCAAGGCCAGCACATCCTTCCTTAGATATGGGGCCCAAAACTGCTCACAATACTCCAAATAGTGTTTAAGTCCCCATTAGGCACCGGAGTGTCAGGGTTCCACCCTCCACCAGGGCCAAATTCCCACCAGACTTCCCAGTGAGGGGCAGCTCTCCATTGCTGGCACTGCCACCAGGAGTGGTGGGCACTGCCAGTGCTACAGTGATGCCACGTGGAAGGATCATCACCGGAACCCCCAGACTAAGGTGAGTTGGGTGGGAGTATGGGAGACTAGAGTACAAGGATACAAGGCTAAAGACACATCTGTAGCAGAGTGCACGATCACAGCGTGTGTCTGTACAGCACTGGATACCTGCGTGGTATTGCTTATTCGCTCTGCGTCCTGAAGTTTTGGAAAATGGAATGGGATAGTATTTTGAGGCCAATACTTTGTATTGGAAGCAATTCAGAGGAAGTTTGCTTTGATTCCTGGAACGAAGGGGTTTGTCTTGTGAGGAAAGGTTGGGCCTGTATCCACTGGAGTTTAGAGGAATGAGAGGTCACCTTAAGTAAACACATAAGATGCTAAGGGGACTTAACACACCAGGCTGATTCCAGGGATGGCGGGACTGATGTATGAGAAGGGATTGGCTAGATTAGGATTGTTTTCACTGGAATTCGGATGAATGAGGGGGGATCTTATAGAGACTTATAAAATTCTAACAGGTCTACACAGGATAGATGCAGGGAGGATATTCCCGATGGTGGGGGAGTCCAGAACCAAGGGTCACAGTCTGAGGATTCGGGGTAGACCATTTAGGACGGAGATGAGGAGACATTTCTTCACTCAAAGAGTGGTGAGCCTGTGGAATTCATTACCACAGGAAGTATTTGATGCCAAAACATTGAATGTATTCAAGAGGCGGCTGGATATAGCACTTGGGGCGAATGGGATCAAAGGTTATGGGGAGAAAGCAGGATTAGGCTATTGAGTTGGATGATCAGCCATGATCGTGATGAATGGTGGAGCAGGCTCGAAGGGCCGAATGGCCTCCTGCTGTTCCTGTCTTCTATGTTTCTATGTGGGGTGGAGGGGGAGGGGGGGGGTGGGGGGCTGTCCTGGAACTAGGGAACACTGTTTAAAAATTATGGGTCTCTCATTGAGACTGAGATGAGAATTTTTTTTTCTGTCAAGAGGGACTTTAGTCTGTGGAGTTCTCTTACCCAGGGAGCAGTGAATCCTGGATCCTTAAATAGATTTAAGGCTAAATGAGTCAGATTTTTGATTGACAAGGGAGGGGAGGGTTATGGGGAGGGTTATGGGAAGTGGGCAGGGATGTGGAGTTGAGACCACAATCAGGAATGATCTTATCGAGTGCCAGAGCAGGGCCGAATGGCCTACCCCTGCTCCTGATTCCGGAGACCTTGGGTGTAAAGTCTCCAAATTGTTTGAAAATCATCAGTTCCACCAACTTTTGAGAACCCTAAAGGATTGTGCGGAAGTTAATGATGCGTAATAACATACGGGTCTAATCACATGCCGTACACTGTGCCAATCCGATTCCTGGATGTGATCCAGAGATGGGAATGGGATAGGGAGCAAACTGAGCTGCTTCTATTAAACCCACTCCTCACCAATCCTACCACAGCTCCCACCCCAGGTGACCGGCTCCAGAATGAACTCCCAGAGGCCAACATTCCAATTCCGCAGTAATTCCATTCCCAGCGCCCTCCGCCTCCACTCTAAGAGTTATCTGTTAAACGCTGCGGCCAATGGGATATCAGGGCTGACTGACCATTTGCTTCCTGCTCCATACAGTCCGGACATTCCCAGCAGGCCTGCAGCGTTCCGGAAGTTTACATCTGTCTTTTTAGCCTTCATCTCTTTTTGGTAAGCCGGACGTCCGGCTCCTGTTTAAAGTCAGCGCCCCTGTAATAACTCCTCCTATGTTTGTTCTTCTCCTGTTGAGTCAACAACAGTCGGCCTGACTCTCTCGTGACTTGCCTCCGAAGCCTTTTCCATTTATCCTTGTCGTGTTCACGTGAACTCCTGGCATCGACTTCCACGTGGACCCCTTTGAGAGCGACACTCCCGGGAGGACAGGAAGAAAGCTCCTGTCTCTGGTGGGGCGACCGTTGGCAGCTGGGTTAGCCCAAAGGCCTTGCTTGACCTCTGACCTGTGCTCCGTCAGTAGTCAGGGGTCTGACGGTCGGCCTGGGTTAAGCAGGAGGACATTGGCTCTCCACTCCCTGACCCCTGTGGGTCCGTCTACCTCAGCTGTGGAAGGGTTTGTCTACGACGCTCCCTGCAGTGGAATAGCTTTCCTATTTCCAAGCGCTCGTGCAAGGGTTGCCACTTGGGGAAAGTGTTCGGGAGAAGCCAGGGGAAGGTCCGGGTGGTCGGGACTGTCCCCCACCCCCCGAGAGGGTGAGGACAGCGGAAATGCGTGGAGAGGCTGGGCGGTGAGCAGAATCCACTCTTGTTTTATTTTCTCTCCGCTTTTTACTTCTCTGACTCTTCTTGTCCCCTTGCAGGACGCCCGCTGTCACACGTCCTCCCCCAGCCAGGAGGGTGGGGTGGTCCTGGCCATGGACATCCCAGGCGCCACCGTCAGCGCACCTCATTGAGCAGCCAGAGGGAGGCACAGGGTGAGCCCAGGCACTGTCCGTTTCTTTACCCCTCTTCTCCCCGCCCCCTCCCCTCCATGCATGGAACACCTCCCCCTTGCATGGCACCCTGTCCAGCAGCCTGACCCGGCTGAACGGAAACATAACCCTTGCCCGAGTGAGGCCCTGCACCAGACTGGGGTCTAATCAGCAGTTGGGGACTGTAACTCATTACAGGTGGGAGCCAGGTATTTTATTCAAAGTACAGGCGTCCAAAAACATCGCACCGTTTGTGATCCTGGTGTTAATAAATCTGTTGCCAGATTGTCGCGCGTCCATTGCTGGTTTCTTCCCAATCCAGATCGATATCCCTGACAAAGGGTCGTCCAGACCCGAAACGTTGGTTCTATTCTCTCTCCACAGATGCCGTCAGGCCTGCTGAGATTTTCCAGCATTTTCTGTTTTTGATCCAATCCCACCCCTGCTTGGTTACATTGCGGCCCCCTGGCCGCCATTTTGTCTTGTGGTGAACCGCCTCAGTGAGTGTGAATTGCTGATTCAACCATTGTGAGTATCTGAGCCTTTGTCCAGTAGATTAGCGTCAGAAAGTTTGGCTGGATTCTTCCCCCACCCCCTCTCAGCTGAAGGGCAGCGGGACAACTCTCAGTTCTCCAAATGCCATCTGATTGAGGTTAGCTGTCTTGTTGCTCTTCCTGTTCCTGTCTAGCCTGACCGGCTGAACCAGCTGGCCCGCTGCCTACAGAGCCTTTGTGTCTGGGTGCGCAACCTCTGCTCTCTTTTGCTCCTGTGGTCGCTTTTGGACTCATTAAGTGAGGTTTTGTGCTTCCTGTGTCTGATTCAGCTTCACAGAATGGTGAACTTTACCCAGTCCGTTCACCCTGGCCATTAAACAGCTCTCTGCAGCTATAATTCCCTCCCCTCCCTCCCTAAAAATATCCCAGCATTGCTTCTTATTTTTAAAATTCATTCTTGGGATGTGGGTGACACTGGCGAGGCCAGCATTTATTATCCATCCCTAATTGCCCCTTGAGAAGGTGGTGGTGAGCTGCCGCCTTGAACTGCTGCTGTCCCTGTTGTGTAGGTATACCCACAGTGCTGTTAGAGAGGGAGTGCCAGGATTTTGACCCAGCGACAGTGAAGGAACAGGGATATATTTCCAAGTCAGGATAGTGAGTGACTTGGAGGGGAACCTCCAGGTGGTGGTGTTCCCAGGTATCTGCTGCCCTTGTCCTTCTAGATGGGAGTGGTTGTGGGTTTGGAAGGTGCTGCCTAAGGAGCTTCGGTGAGATGCTGCAATGCATTTTGTAGATGGCAAACACTGCTGCTACTGAGCGTCGGTGGTGGAGGGATTGAATGTTTGTAGATATGGTGCCAATCAATCTGCCTGAGGGAGGACGCCACCCTCTGGGGTGATCACTCTCTGTCCGTTCCCATTGATCCCCTCAAGTCGGGTGACTCACTGCTGTTTGTCATTTTTATAAATGACCTGGATGAGGGCGTAGAAGGATGGGTTAGTAAATTTGCGGATGACACTAAAGTCGGTGGAGTTGTGGACAGTGTGGAAGGATGTTGCAGGTAACAGAGGGACATAGATAAGCTGCAGAGCTGGGCTGAGAGGTGGCAAATGGAGTTTAATGCGGAAAAGTGTGAGGTGATTCACTTTGGAAGGAGTAACAAGAATACAGAGTACTGGGCTAATGGTAAGATACTTGGTAGTGTGGATGAGCAGAGAGATCTCGGTGTCCATGTGCATAGATCCCTGAAAGTTGGCACCCAGGTTGATAGGGTTGTTAAGAAGGCATACAGTGTGTTAGCTTTTATTGGTAGAGGGATTGAGTTTCGGAGCCATGATGTCATGTTGCAGCCGTACAAAACTCTGGGGTGGCCGCATTTGGAGTATTGCGTACAGTTCTGGTCGCCGCATTATAGGAAGGATGTGGAAGCATTGGAAAGGGTGCAGAGGAGATTTACCAGGATGTTACCTGGTATGGTGGGAAGGTCTTATGAGGAAAGGCTGAGTGACTTGAGGCTGTTTTCGTTAGAGAGAAGAAGGTTAAGAGGTGACTTAATAGAGGCATACAAGATGATCAGAGGATTAGATAGGGTGGACAGTGAGAGCCTTTTTCCTCGGATGGTGTTGGCTAGCACGAGGGGACATAAATTGAGGGGTGAGAGATATAGGACAATGGCGAGTGGCGCTCTGAGACATGGATCACAACTGGGGGAGGGGGGGGGCTCGCATACGGTTCAGGATTGTTGTCTATGTGGTGTCTGTCCCTATAGAACATAGAACATTACAGCGCAGTACAGGCCCTTCGGCCCTCAATGTTGCGCCGACCTGTGAAACCAATCTAAAGCCCATCTAACCTACACTATTCCATTATCATCCATATGCTTATCCAATGACCATTTAAATGCCCTTAATGTTGACGAGTCCACTACTGCTGCAGGCAGGGCATTCCACGCCCTTACTACTCTGAGCAAAGAACCTACCTCTGACATCTGTTCATGGAGAAGGAAAGGAGAGAGTGCAGAATGTAGTTTACAGTCATAGCTAGGGTGTAGAGAAAGATCAACTTAATGCGAGGTAGGTCCATTCAAACATCCGTTCCCTGATGGCAGCAGGGAAGAAGCTGTTCTTGAGTCGGTTGGTACGTGACCTCAGATTTCCGTATCCTTTTCCCAACGGAAGAAGGTGGAAGAGAGAAAATCTGGGGCACATAGGGTCCTTAATTATGCTGGCTGCTTTGCCGAGGCAGCGCGAAGTGTAGACAGAGCCAATGGATGGGAGGCTGGTTTGCGTGATGGATTGGGCCACATTCACGATCTTTTGTAGTTTCTTGCGGTCTTGGGCAGAGCAGGAGCCATACCAAGCTGTGATACAATCAGAAAGAATGTTTTCTATGGGGCATCTGTAAAAGTTGGTGAGAGTCGTAGCTGACATACCAAATTTCCTTAGCCTCCTTTGAAAGTAGAGGCATTGGTGGGCTTTCTTAACTATAGTGTCGGCATGGGGGGGACCAGGACAGGTTGTTGGTGATCTGGACACCTAAAAACTTGAAGCTCTCGACCATTTCTACTTCGTTCCCGTTGATGTCGACAGGGACATGTTCTCCTTTGCGCTTCCTGAAGTCAATGACAATCTCCTTCATTTTGTTGACATTGAGGGAGAGATTATTGTTGCCGCACCAGTTCACCAGATTCTCTATCTCATTCCTGTACTTTGTCTCGTCATTGTTTGAGATCTGACCCACTATGGTGGTGTCGTCAGCAAACTTGAAGATCGAATTGGAGGGGAATTTGGCCGCACAGTCATAGGTGCATAAGGAGTATAGTAGGGGGCTGAGAACACAGCCTTGTGGGGTACCGGTGTTGAGGATGATCGTGGAGGAGGTGTTGTTGCCTGTCCTTACTGATTGTGGTCTGTGGGTCAGGAAGTTCAGGATCCAGTCGCAGAGGGAGGTGCCGAGGCCCAGGTCATGGAGTTTGGAGATGAGTTTCATGGGAATAATGGTATTGAAGGCTGAGCTGTAGTCAATAAATAGGAGCTGGTTAGGTTCATTGGCCATGCTGAATTCTCCCTCAATGTACCCAAACAGACGCCGGAGTGTGGTGACTTGGGGATTTTCACTGTAACTTCACTGCAGTATTAATGTAAGCCTACTTGTAACTGATAAATAAACTTTATTTTCCATGTACCATCCCAAAGCCATCTGCCCCAACGTAACGAGCATGTCTCCTGCAAATGTCCTGTCCTCCTGCCCAACTCCGTCACTTCCAAAGTCCTCCCTGAGAAAGGAAGACTTGAATTTCTATAGCGCCATCCAATTCTGCGGAGCGTCCAAAGTGCTGCGGCTGATCAAGTGCATTTGAAATTGCTTGATGGCACAGAATTTTACATTGCTAGAGAAAAAGAAACATGCTGTCAAAGTTTTTCCTCTTGCACTCGTCAGGACAAACACAAGAATGCCGAATTTCAAGCTATCACAATTTATACCACAGGAGAAAAGGAATCTGGCCAAGGCATTGCCATGGAGATAGCAATGGGGGGGAGAACGACAGGCTCCCCAAGCCCCAACGCAAACTTTTTAAAAATGTCGCAAGACTTGAGCAGGTCCCTGTATCTGAATGTGTCACTTCTAGCGAGTGTAAATGTGTCACTTTCTGAGCTTCCAAGACTGGTGGCACAGTCGTTAGCACTGCTGCCTCACCGCCAGGAACCCGGGTTCAATTCCAGACTCGGGTCACTGTCTGTGAAATTTGCACGTTCTCCCCGTGTCTGCGTGGGTTTCCTCCGGGTGCTCTGGTTTCCCCCCTCAGCCCAAAGATGTGCGGATTAGGTGGATTGGCCATGCTAACTTGCCCCTAGTGTCAGGGGGATTAGCAGGGTAAATTGTGGGGTTACGGAAATAGGACCTGGGTGGGATTGTGGTCAGTGCAGATTCGATGGGCCAAATGGCCTCCTTCTGCACTGTGGGGTGCAGGAGGGACAGGGGTTGAGTAATTTCAAGGTGTTGCGGTAAAACAGAACGAGGAAAGGAGTGAAAATGCTCAGTAAAGAAATGGTTATTTTTGTCGAGTGGCTGGACAGCTGAGACCTGTTGCTGCACCGTCCGTGCCATGCACGTCCTGGCAAACAGCTTCTGCTTGACCCCCGCGTTTCTGAACTCCAGGAGGGGCTGCTGTTATTGGGAGGCAGGGAAAAGCTTCAGGGCACGGTCTCACCTGCCGTTAATGCCACTGCGGCTAAGTCGGAGAATTTGGTGGCCAGCCAAACCTCTGATCACCATGGCTGGGGGGGGGGAGGGTGAAATTGGGGAAATCCGCCAACGTGAACAATGCTAAGATTCCGGCCTGAACGTTTTCTTGGCTTGCACCTTCCGGGAGGATTTCATCCTGCAATGGGGGCGACATAGTGGTTCGCACTGCTGCCTCACAGCGCCAGGGACCCGGGTACGATTCAGGCTTGGGTCGCTGTCTGTGTGGAGTCTGCATGTTCTCCCCGTGTCTGCGTGGGTTTCCTCCCACAGTCCAAAGCTGTGCGGGTTAGGTGGATTGGCCATGCTAAATTGACCCTTAGTGTCAGGCGGATTAGCAGGGTAATATGTGGGGTTACGGGAATAGGGTCCGAGTGGGATTGTTGTTGGTGCTAACTCAATGGGCTGAATGGCCTCCTTCTGCACTGTAAGGTTTCTATGACTAGGAGGATAATAAGTAAGCGGCCATCTCAAAGCCGGGTGTGTGAAGCTTGCCCAGCCAGTTTTTGAGCACTGAATACTGATGAGAGTATCAGCACCTCTGGGTGTGTAGTATAGCTCCCATCCACAGCACAGTGGTGGGGGGACATCCTAAGGGATTCAATTTGATTTATTATTGTCACATGTATTAGTGTGCAGTGAAAAGTATTGCTTCTTGTGCACTATATAGACAAAGAGAAGGAAAGGAGAGAGTGCAGAATGTAGTGTTATAGTCTTGGCTAGGGTGTAGAGAAAGATCAATTTAATGCGAGGTAGGTCCATTCAAAAGTCTGGCAGCAGCAGGGAAGAAGCTGTTCTTGAGTCGGTTGATACGTGATCTCAGATTTTTGTATCTTTTTCCTGACGGAAGAAGGTGGAAGAGAGAATGTCCGGGGTGCGTGGGTTCTGTAAAAGTTGGTGAGAGTCGTAGCCAACGTGCCAAATTTCCTTCGCCTCCTGAGAAGGTAGAGGCATTGGTGGGCTTTCTTAACTATAGCGTCTGTGTGGAGGGACCAGGACAGATTGTTGGTGATCTGAACACCTTGAAACTCTCAACCCTTTCCTGTTCAATCCCATTGGTGTAGACGGGCATGCCCTCCACTGCGCTTCCTGAAGTCGATGACTATCTCCTTTGTTTTGGTAATCGGCAACAGACGGACATTCCTGCAATCTGGTGCCAGGCTAAAGGACTTCACTGGAAGGCAGCAGGATATTCTGCAAGGAGAGGGGTGGGGGTTGGGGTCCACATTGGAACTGTTTACACAGGAAAGAAGGAAGGTCAGGGTCCTACAGACGGGGTTTCAGCAGCTAGGGAAGAGGCGCGAAAAAGAGTTCTAATGACCTGGAACACACCCCCTGAGTTAGAATCAGATTCCATTATAACTGTCGAAAGGGTCGACCTGGGTTAAAGAAGGTAAGCACGCGGGTACAGCAGGCAGAAAAAAAAAGGCAAATGGTATATTGCCCCTCATAGTGAGAGGATTCGAGTATAGGAGCAGGAATGTCTTGCTGCAATTATTCAGGGCCTTGGTGAGGCCACACCCGGAATATTGTGTGCAGTTTGGGTCTCCATATCTGAGGAAGGATGTTCTTGCTATGGCGAGAGTGCACAGAACGTTTGCCTGATTTGATTTCCTGAGATGGCAGGACTGAAGAGTGATTGTGTTGATTAGGATTATATTCATAGAAATCATAGAAACCCTACAGTACAGAAAGAGGCCATTCGGCCCATCGAGTCTGCACCGACCGCAATCCTACCCAGGCCCCACCCCCATATCCCTACATATTTTACCCACTAATCCCTCTAACCTACACATCTCAGGACACTAAGGGGCAATTTTAGCATGGCCAATCAACCTAACCCGCACATCTTTGGACTGTGGGAGGAAACCGGAGCACCCGGAGGAAACCCACGCAGACACGAGGAGAATGTGCAAACTCCACACAGACAGTGACCCAAGCCAGGAATCGAACCCAGGTCCCTGGAGCTGTGAAGCAGCAGTGCTAACCACTGTGCTACCGTGCCGCCCCTGGGGTTCACTGGGGTTCAGAGGAATGATGGGGATCTCGTAGCAACTGTAGGATCAATTTATTCCTCAGAATGGACTAAAACAGCATTGAATCACAGTTGAATTTCTTTGATTGAAATAATCTTAAAATGAACACATTACAGAAAGTGAAAACAAACGAGAAAGAGAGAGAGATACTGGCAAAAGCCAGTCCTATACTGGTCAAAGAACTCCAAACATACTGAACAGGTCTCGAACAGACTTGACCCAAAACTGAAACCATAAGCTAAAAACTACAATATATGAGATTCATTGTCTGTGTGATGAAGTTGCTCGGCACATGCTGTCTCAAGCTGCATAAACAACTTGCAGAAGCTTCTATGAAATCTTTGTTTTGGCTTATGAAAAGGTCTGTTACTGCTGGCATTGTACTTTCAAAAAATGCAGTCAACTGTTCTAGCTAATGTTTTAAAATGTGGTCAAGTTCGCTTTAAAAGCTTAGCATTTAAACGTAATTGCATAGGCAGAATTATCTTAAAATGGAGTCTTTGCATTAGTGAAGCAAACAGAGCTAAGCAGACATAAGGATCCCTCAGAAACCGATAAATTTCGAACAGGACTAGACCGGGTAGATGCAGGGAGGATGTTCCTGACAGCGGGGTGTCCAGAACCAGGAGTCAGTCTGAGGATTCGGGGTAGACCATTTAGGACAGAGATGAGGAGACATTTCTTCACCCCAGAGAGTGGTGAGCCTGTGGAATTCGCGACCACAGAAAGTCGTTGAGGCCAAAACATTGTATGTTTTCAAGAAGGAGTTAGACAGAGTTCTTGGGGTGAAGGGGATCAAAGGATATGGGGAGGGGGGAAGGGGGGATCCGGCTATTGAGTTGGATGATCAGCCATGATAATGTATAGGCCATGTACTTGAAGCACCTGGGTTAAGGTAGGTGGATCCGTACACAGAAGTCAGCACGGGTTTTGATGTTGGCTCTTTCACGGAAGCGATGTTTCCGTGTCGCTGGGTTTATTTGGCATGTTGCTATCGGAATTCTGTGCCTGCTCCCCCCCCCCCCCCCCCAAATCTCTGTTTCATGTCCTCCCTCACTCCTTGTGCTCTCCCTTGCTGTCATCTGCTCTTCCCTTTCTGTTTTGCTCAGTTACTGCCTATATGTGTCAGAGAGCCCTTTCCTGCTGCCCTGCCTATCTTCTACAAATACTGACAGACTTGGACATTCTACTTTCAGACGTCTGCAGCTGTGCGGGGAGCCATTTTGTTTTTTTTGTGGGGGGAGGGAGGGGAGGGGGAGCGGCCAGATTTCATCCAATCACAACCTTGATTAACCAAGGAGCTGTTTTCCTCGCACAAACACAGCTGTCTTGCTTGTTCCAGAGGTGAGAAGTATATGGGCACGTGGATCGATGACGCTCGCCATGGCAACGGAGTTGTGGTCACTCAGTTTGGCTTGTATTACGAGGGGGCCTTCAGCAACAATAAGATGGTGGTGAGTTTTCCTCCACGTCACTGGGCTCGATGCAAACCTGCGCACTCTCCCTGCTGGATCTGAACTTCACATCCGCCTCTGAGACTGGCCTTGCAATAAGGTATAGGAGCAGAATTAGACCACTCGGCCCATCGAGTCTGCTCCGTCATTCAATCATGGCTGATATTTTTCTCATCCCCATTCTCCAGCCTTCTCCCTGTAACCCTTGACCCCCTGATTGATCAAGAACCTATCTGTCTCTGTCTTAAAGTCATTCAGTGACCTGGCCTTCACAGCCCTCTGTGGCAATGAGTTCCACAGATTCACCACTCTCTGGCTGAAGAAATTCCTCATCTCAGTTTGAGGTTGTGCTTCACTCTGAGGTTGTGCCCTTAATTTCTAGTCTGGGGCGGCACGGTGGTTAGCACTGCTGCCTCACAGCCCTGGGGACCCAGGTTCAATTCCAGCCTTGGGTCACTGTCTGTGTGGAGTTTGCACGTTCTCCCCGTGTCTGCGTGGGTTTCCTCCGGTTTCCTCCCACAGTCCAAAGATGTGTGGGTTAGGTGGATTGGCCATGCTAAACTGCCCCAAGTGTCAGGGGGAGTAGCAGGGTAAATGTGTGGGGTTATGGGAATAGGGCCTGGGTGGGATTGTAGTCGGTACAGACTCGATGGGCCGAACGGCCATCTTTAGGGATTCTATGATTCTAGTCCCTCCCACTCGTGGAAACATCCTCTCCGGGTCTACTCTATCCAGGCCTCAGTATCCATTCCTGTTGGCCGTCCCCTCCCCTTCAGCCCCTGGCAGCCTGAAGCAGCTGCTCCAACTGGTAAATTGTTGATCCAAATGTGGACCTTCCCGTCCTGTGGCGAGGGGAGAGGGAGCCTCACTCTGCGGGGGGGCTCACTCTGTGGAGGGGGCGGTGGGAAGAGGGGGGCTAACTCTGTAGAGGGAGCCTCATTCTGTGGAGGGGGTGGGGGGCAGAGGGAGTCTCATTCTGTGGGCGAGGAGGGCTCACTCTGTGGAGCGGGAGGGGTGGAGGGGGTGAGGGGGGGTGGCTCACTCTGTGGAGGGGGTGAGGGGGGCTGGCCTACTCTGCGGAGGGGGCGTGGCGGGGGGCTCACTCTGTGGAGGGGGCAAGGGGGGGTTCGCTCTGTGGAGGGGGCGAGGGGAGGTTCACTCTGTGGAGGGGGAAGAGGGGGCGCTTACTCTGTATGTTCTGATCAATCATTGTGTGGCTGCTTCTCTTGTCCAGGGTTACGGTATCCTGCTTTCCGAGGATGACACCAGCTTCGAAGGAGAGTTTTCAGATGACTGGATCTTAAATGGGAAGGTAAAGCCTGTCGGTGTGAATGTGAAGCAGGCTACTTTTAAACAAGCTTAAACTGAGCAACACGGGGTAAAATCCCAGGCAAATTATTCTCATGTCTCGGAGACCAATCGGGCAGCAGAATAGAATAAGGGGGTAAGTTGGGCAGCAGAGTGGCTAGCGCTGCTGCCTCACAGCTCCAGGAACCCAGGTTTGATTCCCAATCGGGTCACTGTCTGTGCGGAGTCTCCCCGTCTCTGCGTGGGTTTCCTCCGAGTGCTCCAGTTTCCTCCCACACTCCAAAAATGTGCAGGTGAATTGTCCACGCTAAATTGCCCCTTCGTGTCAGGGGGATGAGCTAGGGTAAATGCATGGGGTTATGGGGATAGGGCCTGGGTGGGATTGCGGTCAGTGCAGACTCGATGGGCTGAATGGCCTCCTTCTGCACTGTCGGGATTCTATGATTCTCTGAGGGTTCTATGGTTCAGAAATGTGGAATTTAATGGGGATGTGGACGGAGACTTTACCGGGACCCTGAAACCCTCTGTTACTGTCTAAGGACAGTAAGAAGTCTCACAACACCAGGTTAAAGTCCAACAGGTTTATTTGGTAGCAAAAGCCACTAGCTTTCGGAGTGCTGCTCCTTCTTCAGGTGAGTGGGAGTTCTGTTCACAAACAGAGCATATAAAGACACAAACTCAATTTACAAAATAATGTTGGAATGCGAGTCTTTACAGGTAATCAAGTCTTAAAGGTACAGACAATGTGAGTGGAGAGAGGGTTAAGCACAGGTTAAAGAGATGTGTATTAACTCCAGCCAGGACAGTTAGTGAGATTTTGCAAGCCCAGGCAAGTCGTGGGGGTTACAGATAGTGTGACATGAACCCAAGATCCCGGTTGAGGCCGTCCTCGTGCGCGGAACTTGGCTATCAGTCTCTGCTCAGCGACTCTGCGTTGTCGTGTGTCGTGAAGGCCGCCTTGGAGAACGCTTACCCGAAGATCAGAGGCCGAATGCCCGTGACCGCTGAAGTGTTCCCCAACAGGAAGAGAACAGTCCTGCCTGGTGATTGTCGAGCGGTGTTCATTCATCCATTGTCGTCGTGTCTGCATGGTCTCCCCAATGTACCATGCCTCGGGACATCCTTTCCTGCAGCGTATCAGGTAGACAACGTTGGCCGAGTTGCAAGTGTATGTACCGTGTACCTGGTAGATGGTGTTCTCACGTGAGATGATGGCATCCGTGTCGATGATCTGGCAGATCTTGCAGAGGTTGCTGTGGCAGGGTTGTGTGGTGTCATGGTCACTGTTCTCCTGAAGGCTGGATAATTTGCTGCGGACAATGGTCTGTTTGAGGTTGTGCGGTTATTTGAAGGCAAGAAGTGGGGGTGTGGGGGTGGCCTTGGCGAGATGCTCATCTTCATCAATGACGTGTTGAAGGCTCCGGAGAAGATGTCGTAGCTTCTCCGCTCCGGGGAAGTACTGGGCGACGAAGGGTACTCTGTCCGCAGCAAACTACCCAGCCTTCAGGAGAACAGCGACCACGGCACCATACAACCCTGCCACAGCAACCTCTGCAAGACGTACTGGCTCATCGACACGGATGCCATCATCTCACGTGAGAACACCATCCACCAGGTACACGGTACATACTCTTGCAAGTCGGCCAACGTTGTCTACCTGATACGCTGCAGTAAAGGGTGTCCCGAGGCATGGTACATTGGGGAGACCATGCAGACACTACGACAACGGATGAATGAACACCGCTCGACAATCACCAGGCAAGACTGTTCTCTTCCTGTTGGGGAACACTTCAGCAGTCATGGGCATTCGGCCTCTGATCTTCAGGTAAGCGTTCTCCAAGGCAGCCTTCACGACACACCAACGCAGAGTCGTTGAGCAGTAACTGATAGCCGAGTTCCGCACACATGAGGACGGTCTCAACCGGGATCTTGTCACGCTATTTGTAACCCCCACGACTTGCCTGGGCTTGCAAAATCTCACTAACTGTCCCGGCTGGAGACAATACACATCTCTTTAACCTGTGCTTGGCCCTCTCTCCACTCACATGTCTGTACCTTTTAAGACTTGATTACCTGTAAAGACTCGCATTCTAACCATTATTTTGTAAATTGAGTTTGTGTCTTTATCTGCCCTGTTTGTGAACAGAACTCCCACTCACCTGACGAAGGAGCAACGCTCCGAAAGCTAGTGGCTTGTGCTACCAAATAAACCTGTTGGACTTTAACCTGGTGTTGTGAGACTTCTTACTGTCTAAGGAGACATGAATCTTGGACATCCTGAGTTAGATGCTGTGCCTTTTAACTGGAGATGTCTGATTGCTATGTGAATACCTGTGACTTATCCAGATCTTTGTATCTGCAGGGAGTCCTGACCATGCAAAACGGCGACTACTTTGAGGGAACGTTCAGTGGAGAGTGGGGCGCAGGGATTAAAGTTGCTGGAACATACTTCAAACCGAATTTGTACGAGTCTGACCAGGAGAAGTCCCGTGTGTTGTAAGTTGTATTGTTTTAAACCAAAACCCTGTCTTGCTTTGCTTCTGAGTTCAGTCTCCTTTAGTAGATTGTCCTTAATAATTTCAACTGTGATAATCAAATATAATCAGTTTACTAGGATGCAACCGGGACTTGATGGTTTGAGTTATAAGGAGAGGCTGGATAGACTGGGACTTTTTTCTTTGGAGCGTAGGAGGCTGAGGGGCGATCTTATAGAGGTCTATAAAATAATGAGGGGCACAGATCAGCTAGATAGTCAATATCTTTTTCCAAAGGTAGGGGACTCTAAAACTAGAGGGCACAGGTTTAAGGTGAGAGGGGAGAGATACAAAAGTGTCCAGAGGGGCAATTTTTTCATGCAGAGGGTAGTGAGTGTCTGGGACAAGCTGCCAGAGGTAGTAGTAGAGGCGGGTACAATTTTGTATTTTAAGAAGCATTTTGACAGTTACATGGGTACGATGGGTATAGAGGGATATGGGCCAAATACGGGCAATTGGGACTAGCTTAGTGGTTTAAAAAAAAAGGGTGGCATGGACAAGTTGGGCTGAAGGGCCTGTTTCCATGCTGTGACTCGACTCTAATTGTTACTGGGCAGAAAGTGACCATTCGGCCCATCAAGTCTGTACCAGCTCTCCAAAAGGGCATCCTGACTTAGTGCCATTCCCCTGCCTTTCCCCATGCCCCTGCACATTGTTTCTATTCATTTAATAATCTGATGCCCTCTCGTTTCTCTCGATTGAACCTGCCTCCACCACGATTCCAGGCAGCGCATTCCAGACCCCAACCACTCGCTGGGTGAGGAAGATGTTTCTCATCTTAGCCAGATGGGGAGTAGAGGATTCTGTCGTGCTTGTCCAGTTCTTGGTGAACGAGCGGTTGTACAGAAGGGATCTTGCTGTGTAGCCGGCAATTGCGACTGTCTGTAAGCGCAGCTAAGAATTGAAATGGAATATTTCTTTGATTTCTCCCCCCTCCCCTCCCCCCAACTCCCTACAGGTTGGCTACAGGCAGTGGGTGCCTGTACATTGTGCTTGGAAGCCCATATTATCTGTATGATTGTGTCACAGAATACTACAGTGCAGAAGAGGTCCTTCGGCCCATCGAATCTGCACTGACGCATGAAAGGCCCTGCCCTGCTCACCTAATCCCACTTGCCAGCACTTGGCCCATAGCCCTGAATGTTATGATGCGCCAAGTGCTCATCCAGGTACTTTTTAAAGGATGTGAGGCATCCCGCCTCCACCACCCTCCCAGGCAGCGCATTCCAGACCGTCACCATCCTCTGGGGAAAAAGGTTTTTCCTCCAATCCCCCCTAAACCCCCCCCCCCCCCTCACTTTTAACTTGTGTCCCCTCGTAACTGGCCCTTCAACTAAAAGGAACAACTGCTCCCTATCCATCTTGTTCGTGCCCCTCAATCTCTACCTGTGTCCCTACCTGTCCTGTAGGTCTCTTTCTGCAGGGGAACAGTTTCACCAACACCTCAAGCCCATGAGCAAAGGCCAGTCTGCTGGGCAGGCTATTTACCACCACCGAGGGCACGGTGGCACAGTGGTTAGCACTGTCGCCTCACAGCGCCAGGGACCCGGGTTCAATTCCTGGCTTGGGTCACCAATATCTGTGTGGAGTCTGCACGTTCTCCCCATGTCTGCGTGGGTTTCCACCAGGTGCTCCGGTTTCCTCCCAGAGTCTGAAAGACGTGCTGGTTAGGTGGATTGACCATGCTAAATTCTCCCTCAGTGTGTTTGAACAGAGTGTGGCGACTTGGGGAATTTCACAGTAACTTCATTGCAGTGTTAATGTAAGCCTTACTTGTGACACTAATAAATAAAACTTTACTTAACTGCCAAGCCTGACCTGCCTCACACTCTCACCTTCCAGCAGGGGGAGCCTTTTTTAGACTGTTCCACACAATAAGTGTTGCTATTTGAGATTTTTGCCGCCTCACCCCGCCTGAGGCTCGTAAGATCCTGCCCACGGCCAACGGAGAATGCCGTTCTGTGAGCCTCAGCCCCTCTGATTCTGGGGTCAGTGAGGCTTGTATTCACTCTCTGTCTGTCTCACTCTCTCTGGGACTGATATTTAATTCAGCTTAGGTCGGAGATTCTGTCAACTCTGCTTCGAGTACCTAAGGAAGTTGGTACTTGGTGATTGATCTCAGCTCCTGTACCTCGCGCCCTTGCTGCCGGTTCTGTCTCTGCTAGTCACCGTGCATTGTACTGTGTTCACAGGAAGTTGGGTAAACTGGCAGTGCACCCTGACGAAAAATGGAAGGCAGTGTTTGACGAGTGCTGGAGCCAGCTTGGCTGTGTGTGTGCTGGCCAGGGCAGCGTCCAGAAGGCCTGGGATAACATTGCAGTTTGCCTCACCACCAGTAGGCGCCAGCACAAGGACAGGTGGGTGTTGGCGGACTGCGGGTTAGTGTTACAATGCAGAGATTAATCTCTGTTACCTCGCTATGTAATCTGTTAGTGTTTGGGAAGGTGTGAACTGTCCTTCAGTAACGTTTAGAGGTTCATTAACAGAAATACCTGACACTTTAAGTGAATAATTAACAAGTTATTTTATTTAACCAGTTGGGAACGTTAACTGAACAAGTAACATATCAATTAAAGTATGGTTCGACTGGAATGCTGTTCAAATAAATACAAGGATCATTCATTACCAAAAAATACGAACACTAACTTAGTCACTCTCAAAAAAAACATATAAACAGGTTTTGTGCCTTTGGAAAAAAATCGTTGGAGTTGTCGGGAAACTCTTTCTGATTTGGTATCCTTCTGGTAGATAGATGGAGAGCTCTCGTGAGATATTTCTTTAGCCGGCAGAGAGCTGCTGTTACCCTCCCCAAGTCTTGAGAGGTGGCAGCTTTACAGTTCAACTTCACTGAACTGAACTTTCTGCTAACTAAGTGAACTGAAAGCAGGCAGTTGAGTTCCTATTTTTATATCCTTGACCTCGGCATTTTCCTGCACCAGGATTGGTCTGATGGTGTCAACAACAGTAAATTCAAATTTGATAGGTTCCTGATCACTGAGTGTCTTCTTTAAACTGATAGGCTGTCAAAATGCAACTGTCTGCAGAGCCTGTTACCAAGGCAACCCTGATGCTTGGTCCTAGTTACCAGCTTTTAAAGGGACCACGCACTGTTTTTACCCTTTAGCATTTTTTTACGAATCTTTTAAATCTTTACAAACTCATCTTGACCTCAGTTAGAAAGTCTCGGTCTGATGGGCACGTGCCACAGCATGATTGGCATTCAGACGCGAGGCAGGAAACATGCCCTGGAAGTTAAACCAGTGACTTGCTGCAGCTCCTGAAACACTGTTTGTTTAGAAATGTTTAGCTGCTGTCAATGTCTGTACCCGCTCCTGCCCTGCCCAGTCCTACACTTCTTACCCAGTTGGTTATTGGTAAAGCCCCTGGCATTATTACTCCATTCAGTTCCACTGACTTTAGTCAGTAGCACTCTCACCTGTATCAGCAACTTGTCGATTCGTGCCCCCTTAGAGGCTTCAGCAAATAATCCAGGCTGACGCTTCAGTGCAACACTGAGGGAAATTTTCACATGGGCATTCAGAGTCATTGCAACACAGAAGGAGGCAGTGCACCTCATCGCATCTGAACCAGATCTCCTAACGAGCAATGGCCCTCGTCCCACACCCCCACCTTCTCCCCCATAACCCTGCACGCACTTCCCTTTTCACATAACGATCCAACTCCCTTTTGAAAACCTCGACTGAATCTGTCTCCACCACACTCTCGGACAGTGCATTCCCGATCCTAACCACTCGTTGTGTGAATCTGTCTCCACCACACTCTCGGACAGTGCATTCCCGATCCTAACCACTCGTTGTGTGAATCTGTCTCCACCACACTCTCGGACAGTGCATTCCAGATCCTAACCACTCGTTGTGTGAATCTGTCTCCATCACACTCTCGGACAGTGCATTCCAGATCCTAACCACTCGTTGTGTGAATCTGTCTCCACCACACTCTCGGACAGTACATTCCAGATCCTAACCACTCGTTGTGTGAATCTGTCTCCACCACACTCTCGGACAGTACATTCCAGATCCTAACCACTCGTTGTGTGAATCTGTCTCCACCACACTCTGTGCATTCCAGATCCTAACCACTCGCTTTCGAAAGGTCCATATCATCTTCGCTTCTTTTGCCAATTACCGTAAATCTGTGCCCTCGCATTCTCGATTCTTCCATGAGTGAGAACAGTTTCTGCCTCTCTGTTCTATCCAGATTCTTCACGATTTTGAATACCTCGATCAAATCTTGCTTTGACCTTCTCTTTTCCAAGAAAAACGGCCCTATTTCATTAAATCCGACATCACAACAGCGACAATCTACCCAGCCTAAGCTGGTCTAGTCTTCATGTGACTGCAGTTCCCTGTTAACCAACGCCTTGATTTTAAAATTCTTTCAAATCCTTCTATGACTTCCTCCCCATCTCCGTAACTTCCTCCTCCAGCCCCACAAGCCTCTGCTTTTCCCTAATTCTGGCCTCTCGAGCATTCCTGATCTCTCCACCGTTGGCAGCCATGACTTCAGCTGCCCTGAAATTCCTTCCCTAAATCTCCACCTTTGTTTCATTCAGTCATTCCTTAGAATTTAGCTCTGCGGCCAAGCTTTTGACCATCAACCCTAATACTGCTTTATAAAATTTGGTGTCAAATTTTGCTTTGTAACGCTTCTATGAATGTTCCGATGCAGAGGTTGATCCTCTTTTGAGAAACCACACCAAATCCCCCAAAGAGGAATCCCTCGCTTCGTAATCTGTTCAGCGTTTGGGAAGGTGTGAACTGTTCTTCATTCAACTTTAGAGGTTCATTAACAGAAATACCTGACGCTCACTTTTAGTGAATAATTAACATGTTATCTATTTGACCAACTGGGCACTTTAACTAAACATATCGATTAAAGAAAGCTACTACTAGAATGCTGTTCAAATAAGTACAAGGTCCATTCGTTCCCAAAAAAAAACAGACTTCAGTCACTCAAAAAATATACAACCAGGTGTTTGTGACTTTGGAAAACCTTTGGAGTTCTTCTGTCGATTCCACTGCCTGTAAGCTCTTTCTGATTGGGTACCCTTCGTTAGATAGATGGAGAGCTCTCTCAAGAGATATTTTAAGCTGTCAGGGAGCTGCTCTTTCCCTCTGTAGGTGTTGAGAGACGGCAGCCCTTCAGTTGAACTACAGGCAGACGGTTGAGTTCCTCTTTTTATAACTCTGATGACCTATCAATTTTCCTGCACCAGGATTGGTCTGATCTTGGCAACAACAGCACATTCAAATTTGATAGGTTCCTGGTAGCTGCGTGTCTTTAAGTTGACAGGCTGTCAAAATTCAAAAGCCTGTTACCAAGGCAACCCTGATGCTTGGTTCTTGTTACAAATGTTGCACTCTGTGCACCCTGTGTACCTGCATTTTAAACATCCAAGCACTGACACAAAACCAGCTTCTAAAGGGACCTCACTTCGCAAACTCAACTTCACAACAGTAAAGCACCTTTGGAATGTTTCATTGAATTAAAGGCGCCATATAAATACAATTTGTTGTTCCGCAGTCTGTAATTGGCTCTTGATTATGCATAAGGCAAGTAGAGGTTGGCAGTAAGTGCGCTCTGCTAGCATCTCCCACACATCTCAAACCGATATTCTTTTTCAAGATGCTCATTTCTATCGGACTCATTCTCCACATTTTGCCGGCAGTGAGATTTTCAAAGGCCTGTTGTCTCTTCTTTTGACTCTCAGCCCCGATTTCCGGAGCCGATCTCACACACAAACCTTGGAGAGTTTGGAGGTTATCCCTCAGATTGTGGGCCCCATCACCCTGGAGAAATACGAGACCATCAGGAGGTATTTAATTAAGGTATTGAAACTTAGCCGTCTGAGTTGTCGTAGGATCATTCTGGGGGTGTCATCTAAGCAAATGGACGCGCGCAGAGTAATGGGGCGGAAACGTTTTTTTTTTTAAAAGCGCTGTGTACATTTCTCTGAGACGCCCTTCGTAAACGGGAGAGAAAATACTGGACTCCAGATTGGAATCGACAGAACTGGGAGAATTAACTGGGAAGGACACCCAAGTGATGGCAAAGTCTTTACTGTCTGTGAGCTAACAATGCTGCTATGAAGTTCTTCAAACGGCTTATAAATTTGTAGGCACCACTTGGGGATTTGGTAGCAGACAGCGCTTGCCAGTAACTGTTACAGTTACAGCTGTCCCTGCACATCACTCCTTTCCTCTCCTGGAGAACTCTGTGTGTTGGGAGTGTGTACACATACAATTCGCATTTGCTTTCCCCTGTGTGTATTCATAGAATCCCTGCAGTGCAGAAGAGCCCATTCGGCCCATCGAGTCTGCACCGACTCTCTGACAGCGTATCTTACCCAGGCCCCCTGCCCTGCCCTATCCCCATAACCCCACACATTCCCCATGGCTAATCCCCTAACCTACACATCTTGGGACGCTAAGGGGCAATTTAGCATGGCCAATCCATTTAACCCACACATCTTTGGATTGCAAGCTAGAAGCTAACTGCTGCCCTTTATTTAGACACCCGATAAGTAGTACATAACATAATTGCTAACAAAAAGAGACATGCTGTCAAAGCTTTTGTCTTGCACTCACCAGGTTAGATGCAAGAATACCAAATTTCAAAGCGAGCAACAATTTATACTGCATGAGAAGAGGGTGCTGATTGGTTGGAAAGTCGACTCTGGTCAAGGCATTGCCACAGAGAATGCACTCGGGAACGATTGCTCCCCCCAGGCTTTTGTTTAATTTTTTAAAAGCGCAAAGCCTGGCCATGTTCCTTTTGTCTGCGGAGGACAGGTCCTTGCGTATGCGTAGATGTAGCTTCAAGCAAGCATAAGTGAACCCGATGGATAAATTAGTTGTTAGTGCAATTCTTTGCATACTCAGGATTGTTCAGCTAATGCTGTCCCAATCACATCACGTCCAGACATTAGGTTCGGAGTTTTGTAAGCAACACATGCAGGGCTCCTGTCCTCTGCAGGCAAAAGGAACATGTTCAGGCAATGCTGCTTTGTTTGGCTGTTTCACTTCAGTTGTCTCAAACATGCTCCACTTTCCAAAATCGAACCTACTTCGCTTGCAACTGACCTATATATCCCTGTTGCTCCTCCTTTGGACAGGCATGTGACACCCCTCTGCACCCACTGGGGAACCTGCTGGAAACACTGGTGGCCGTGTACCGAATGACTTACGTGGGGGTGGGTGCGAACCGCCGACTCCTGCAGCAAGCAGTCAACGAAATCAAGTCCTACCTAACTCGCATCTTCCAGCTGGTCAGGTAAGAGTGACTGTGTTTCCCGCCACTGTCACAGGCCGTTTGATAGCCGGGGGCCAGAACGGTTTTCAACAACCGGTTTAACCATTAACCAAGAACCAGCGGATAATCATCGAATCCCTACAATGCAGAAGGAGGCCATTCGGCCCATCGACCACAATTGCACCAGGCCCCATTCCCGCAACCCTGCACATTTATCCTGCTAATCTCCCTGACACAAAGGGGCAATTTATCACGGCCAATCCACCTAACCTGCACATCTTTGGACTGTGGGAGGAAACCGGTGCACCCGGAGGAAACCCACACAGACACGGGGAGAACATGCAGACTCCACACAGACAGTGACCCGAGGCCGGAATTGAACCCAGGTCCCTGGTGCTGTGAGGCAGCAGTGTTAACCGCTGTGCCGCCGTGCCACTTGAATGATTCACTCCCTGTGTTTCTTTCAGATTTCTCTTTCCGGACCTCCCAGACGGGGACAGTCTGATCCCAGGAATGCACAGCGGCAAAGAGGGCAGCAATGAGGAAAGAGACTTGGTTGACCATGGGTAAGTCACCTGACCAGTCATTATTGGGAGTGGCAGTGCCTTTTTAAAAATATATAAATCTTTATAGTTGACCCTGGCTGGCAGGGTTGTGTCACTGAGGCGCCCCGGTGATAATGGCAGAGGCCACGGAGCTCAGAACTGCTTCATTTTAATGATGGACACCAGTTGCCTGGGAAACCACTGCAGAGCTGTCCAACCATGGGGGAAGTGCCACAGCAGCACCGTACACAGAGTGGTTGCTGGTTCTCCAGACAGATGCTGTTCTGGGCAATTGTTATATATTTGAATGGTTGCACCATTGCTTTAACGGCTGATCACATGATTTGGTGGCGATGTCATTAGGGTGTTGCACAGGTTGCTGTTTTGGTTTCAGTTTCTCTCTGTACAGGCAAAAGCTCCTAGAATGGTTGGAATGAGGGATTTATCATTCTTTCCACTAGTACTGTCTGTACCTGTAAAGACTTAATTACCTATAGAGACTCACATTTCAACCATTATCTTGCAATTGTGTCTTAGCCTGTATATGTCGTGTTTGTGAATCCACCTCTCCACTCACCTGATGAAGGGGCAGCGCTCCGAAAGCTCGTGATTCCAAATAAACCTGTTGGACTTTAACCTGGTGTTGAGAGACTTCTTACTGTGTCCACCCCAGTCCAACGCCGGCATCTCCACATCCTAGTTAGGGCATTATAGCAACCCTGCCCCCTTTTGGTAACACTGTGCAGTGCAGCAACACAGTGCACCTGGGCACAGTCTTGGCCTGCCTAGTCCCTACCCAACAGTTGGCAGCTTGCATGTTAGACCCCTGGCGCAGTGCCGGATGGAGGCTGGGTCTCTCTGTTCCCGGGAAGGGGAAAGCTATCATGTTGGCAGGGCTGGGAAGTTGCAGCTGTGAGGGACGATTGTTCCAAGGAAAACAGCCGTAACCTCCACAGAGGGGGCTGAGGGGGTGACTCGAGTGAGGTGTATAAAATTGAGGGTCCTCGATGGGGTAGACAGGAAAAACTTGTTTTCCCCCCAAGAGGAGAGGTCAAACATAGAAAATGGAAGCAGGAGGAGGCCATTCGGCCCTTCCTGCTGCTCCACCATTCAGTATGATTATGGTTGATCATATTTACTATCCTGATCTCACCCCCCCCCCCGCCTATCCCTTCATCCCGTTAGCCCCAAGTGCTATATCTAATTTCTTCTTGAAATAACACACTTTGGCCTCAACTACTTTCTGTGGTAGTGAATTCCACACATTCACCACCTCTTGGGCAAAAACGTTTCTCCTCACCTCAGCCCTAAAAGGTTTACCCCTTATCCTCAAACTATGACTCCCTAGTTCTGGATTCCTCCACCATCGTGAACATAGAAAGATAGAAGATAGGAGCAGGAGGAGGCCATTCGGCCCTTCGAGCCTGCTCCGCCATTCATCACCATCATGGCTGATCATCCAACTCAATAGCCTAATCCTGCTTTCTCCCCATAACCTTTGATCCCATTCGCCCCAAGTGCTATATCCAGCCGCCTCTTGAATACATTCAATGTTTTGGCATCAACTACTTCCTGTGGTAATGAATTCCACAGGCTCACCACTCTTTGGGTGAAGAAATGTCTCCTCACCTCAATCCTAAATGATCTACCCCGAATCCTCAGACTGCGACCCCTGGTTCTGGATTCCCCCACCATTGGGAACATCCTCCCTGAGGGTGAGGTGGGGGGCAGGTGGGAGAGGGTGAGGTAGGTGGGGAGCGGGCGGGAAAGAGCGGGGTGGGCGGGAGAGGGTGAGGTGGGTGAGGGGCGGGTGGGAGAGGGCAAGGTGGGGGGCGGGGGTGGGCAGGGAGGCAGTGGGTGGAGCGGGCAGTAGGTGGTGAGTTGGGTGGATGTGACTGTGGGTTAACCTCTCTGTTTGCCCTTGGCAGGGTCCCTGTGATTACGAGCCCTGGCCTCCTCCTCCCAGTGTTGTTGCCTCGGCTGTACCCCCCTCTCTTCACGCTGTACGCCCTGGACAATGAGCGGGAAGAGGACATTTACTGGGAGTGTGTGCTCCGACTCAACAAGCAGCCAGACCTATCCCTGCTGGGGTTCCTGGGAGTGCAGCAGTGAGTATTGGATGAAAGGAACACCTGTTAAAATAACAAAACCTTGAATTTAGTGCGACTGGATTAGGAATGTGCGAATGATGGGACCAGGATCCCTGTGCCAAAGCTGGACCCTCTATATGGCACTGAATGCCAGTCTGACAGACTAATCTCTGGTACATAGACCATGGTGACATTGTTAGTTTTGGGAAGGGGTTGAATGGAGAATTGATCGATTAAATCAGGGTTAAAAAAGGCAGCACATGTTGACCTGGCAAAGTTACAAACACATCGAGGCAGTCAGGTTAACATTTCTATCAAACTGTTTAACCCCGAGAATGTTTGATGGGGATAGTGTAGAGGGAGCTTTACTCTGTATCTAACTCCGTGCTGTACCTGTCCTGGGAGTGTTTGATGGGGACAGTGTAGAGGGAGCTTTACTCTGTATCTAACTCCGTGCTGTACCTGTCCTGGGAGTGTTTGATGGGGACAGTGTAGAGGGAGCTTTACTCTGTATCTAACTCCGTGCTGTACCTGTCCTGGGAGTGTTTGATGGGGACAGTGTAGAGGGAGCTTTACTCTGTATCTAACTCCGTGCTGTACCTGTCCTGGGAGTGTTTGATGGGGACAGTGTAGAGGGAGCTTTACTCTGTATCTAACTCCGTGCTGTACCTGTCCTGGGAGTGTTTGATGGGGACAGTGTAGAGGGAGCTTTACTCTGTATCTAACTCCGTGCTGTACCTGTCCTGGGAGTGTTTGATGGGGACAGTGTAGAGGGAGCTTTACTCTGTATCTAACGTGAGACTGTTATAATTTCCTGTGATGCCTGAGCTTCTGCATGTTTCACAGACTTGGGAAACCTATAGCCGGCACATCAAAGCACCGGAGAGATTCTGCCAGCTGTACTTTTGCCAAATCCTCCATATTCGGTGGAAAGGCAGACAGCTGTCGGGTGACCAGTGTGTGTTTGTGCTGACTGCCTGACAGAGCGGTCAGGGTTTGCATAGGCGTCTCTCTCAGGTTCACTGGTTCCCCTGTATTGTTCCTGTTAATGACTCTGTGGTCCAGTATAATTTACCATGTATTGACAATGTTTTACCACAGCCGGTTAGCACTAACCACTCTCCTCCTGATTTCCTTTCTTTCAGAAAGTTCTGCCCAGTCGCTGTCTCCATCCTTGGCGAGATGAAGGAGGTACAGAAGAACCTTTCCTCATTCCCCTTCCCCTATTCTCCCTGTCATTTACATCCCTCTTTCCATTAGCCTGAACATCTTTGGACTGCGGGAGGAGACCGATGCTCCGGTTTCCTCCCACACTCCAAAGATGTGTAGGTTAGGTGGATTGACCATGGGAAATGTGTGGGGTCAGGGGGATGGGGTGGGGTGTGGGCCTGGGTAAGATGCTCTGTCAGAGAGTCGGTGCAGACTCGATGGGCCGAATGACCTCTTCTGCACTGTAGGGATTCTCTGGTTCGCTCAGAGAATCTTCCTCGGACATTGAGTGGGATTCGGCAGGTAATGCCTGATGTCCAGTCATGGCTGAATGAAAAGGAGAGAATGGATTTGTGTTGGGAGTGAAGCTTTCCTTCCTGGAGATCTGCACCCGCTGAGGGTTGGAGTGTAACCTTAACCTCCGAGTGTGGCCCAGAGGGAGACTTCACCGCTGACCGCTTTGTTTAACCTGGAACTTGGCAGCGTGGGGATGTAAAATCTCAGCGGGTCTGACAGCATCTGTAGAGAGGGAATAGAGCCAAATTTCGAGTCTGGATGACTCTCTGGCTCAGTCTCTGTGAAGGGATCCCCAGCCCGTTCGCTGGCTCTGTTACCTCGTCCCTTGTCCATCTCCAATCCAGTTGCATCGCCGTCAACTGTGATATCTTTTGTCTCTAACCCTCGTACTGTCCCCAATATCCAATTCCCCCTCACCCTGCCTCCCCCACATCCTCTCTTCACAGAGGAGTAGGCACGGGGTGTATCTACACCGCAGGGACTGCAGTGATTGAAGTGGCTGACACCACCTTGAGGGCGATAAGGAATGGGCAGTAAATGCTTGGCCCAGCCAGCGAAGACCACATCCCGTGAACTAATATCTAAAAGAAAATCTGTTCAAGAATGGCACCAGCTTCCTAGTGGTGACATTCGGTGTGGGAGAGTGCACTGCACTGACCCTTCCCCCAGTAACACAACAGACAGGAGATGTTAGCTATGTGGAGTAACCTTCAACCCTCTCTCCTCCCCTCCCTCCAACCCTATCCCCTTAAGTGGGCGGCACAGTTGTTAGCACTGCTTCAATTCCAGCCTCGGGTGACTGTCTGTGCAGAGTCTGCACATTCTCCCCGTGTCTGCCTGGGTTTCCTCCGGGTGCTCCAGTTTCCTCCCACTCTCCAAAGATGTGCAGGTTAGGTGGATTGGCCATGCTAAATTGACCCTTAGTGTCCCACAGTTAGGTGGATTAGTGGGATGAATACGTGGGGTTAGGGGGTAAGCCTGGATAAGAGTCGGTGCAGACTTGATGGGCTGAATGGCCTCATGGTAGGGATCTGATTCTATTCTGTGACAATTCAAGAACTCTGGGTGGGATGTTCCCCTCTCCGCAGAGTGTTTCGTAGCAGCAGGATCTTACGGTTCCACCATTGTCAATGGGGTTTCCTGTTGACTGCACCCCTTGTCACTGGGAAACTGGTGCACTGTCGGCGGGACTGGAAGTTCCCGCCAATGTGAACGGCAGCAATATTTCGCTGAGTGTCTGGAACGTGTCCGGAGCAGACAGGGCTGTGCCAGATTAGCTGCAGACAAAAGCTGCCACATTCTGACACACAGTTCAGCCAGAAATGCTTACTCGACATCAGGTGCCCGTCCCTGCGTGCAGGGGAAACATGCTAGTCTCAGCACTGGCACTCTGCTTGTTGTCGCTGGCAGTGCGGAGAAACCACCGGGTAACTGGTGTCTGTACGGATTGCACAGTCTCTCACCCTTTCCCTTTTTAACGATGTCCGGTTTTGTCCTCTCCAGGTACAGCCCATCACCAAGGAGGTTTGCTACGCTTCTGCTATTGAGAGTTTACAGCAGATCAGGTAAAGATTGTGCCAGCGCATGCTTCTGTGACCGGAAAACTTTGCGGTTTCGGCACGGGTGGCACAGTGGTTAGCACTGCTGCCTCACAGCGCCAGGGACCCGGGTTCGATTCCCAGCTTGGGTCACTGTCCGTGCAGAGTCTGCATGTTCCCCCGTGTCTGTGTGGGTTTCCTCCGGGTGCTCTAGTTTCCTCCCTCAGTCTGAAAGATGTGCTGATTAGGTGCATTGGCCATGCTAAATTCCCCCTCTGTAACTGAACAGGTGCTGGAGTGTGGCGACTAGGGGATTTTCACAGTAACTTCATTGCAGTGTTATTATAAGCCTACTTGTGACACTAATAAATGAACTTAAAATTGATGCATTCAAAAGTAAAGTTTATTTATTAGTCACAAGTAAGGCTTACATTAACACTGCAATGAAGTTACTGTGAAATTCCCCTAGTCGCCACACCCCGGTGCCTGTTCAGATGAATGCACCTAACCAGCATGTTTTCCAGACTGTCGGAGGAAACCCACGCAGACACTGGGAGAACGTGCAAACTCCACACAGACAGTGACCCAAGCCGGGAATTGAACCTGGGTCCCTGGAGCTGTGAGGCAGCAGTGCTAACCACTGTGCTACCGTGCTGCCCCAAAAAGTTGCATAAAAAAAGGATGGGCTTTAAATGGATTAAAAAGCAATTTACTGTGCCCTGGTGCAAATTCTCTCTCCCAGCTTTTCACCTCGCTGAATGAGGCAGCCCCGTGATAAGTGGCGGTTAGGTGATTAACAGGTAACTTTTAACCTGATACACCAATCCCCATTGTCTGAAACTGAATGGTAAGAAGTCTCACAACACAAGTGAGTCCACTTGCCTGATGAAGGAGCAGCGCTCCGAAAGCTCGTGATTCCAAATAAACCTGTTGGACTTTACCCTGGTGTTGCGAGACTTCTTACTGTGCTTACTCCAGTCCAACATTGACATCTCCACATCAAGAATCTGAATGAACAAAGCAACAGTTCACCCTTCTATCCTGTACAATGTAGTCTCAATGCAGACACTACCTACCCACTCGGAGCCCAACCGTCCTCTGGGGGAGGGGGAGAAAGGTTACTCGAGGCCAAGTGTAGCAGAAGGAAATGTGGAAAATCCCCCCTCCGGCCTCCAGTCCAGCGATCACGTTGGTACCTTTTGTCTTGTACAATGAGACCAATTTTCTGATGCCCATTCTATTCTGGCTCATTCATCCTTGTACAATTCGCACTCTGACCTGGAGCTGGAAATATGTGGGTGAGCATACTGGGGGGCGAAGACTTGAGGAATCTCAATGCGGGAGCAAAATTGGCCAGAGGGAGGAATGACCCCAGCAACATGTTTTTTTCTCTCTTATTCTTTCATGGGATGTGGGCGTCGCTGCCTGGACCAACATTGTTGCCCATCCCTAATTGCCCCTTGAACTGAGTGTCTCGCTCGGCCATTTCAGAGGGGAGTTAAGAGTTAACCACGTTGCTGTGCCTCTGGAGCCACGTGTAGGCCAGACCGGGTAAGCACAGCAGATTTCCTTCCCTGAAGGAAAAGTCCATCTGGTTCACTGCAATCGGTAGTTGCCATGGTCACCGTTACTGAGACTCATTTTCTTCCACAGTCTGGGGCGGCAATGGCCTAGTGGTATTATCGCTAGACTATTAATCCAGAAACTCAGATAATGTTCTGGGGACCCGGGTTCGAATCCCGCCACAGCAAATGGTGGAATTTGAATTCAATAAAAAAATATCTGGAATTAAGAATCTACTGATGACCATGAAACCATTGTCGATTGTCGGAAAAACCCATCTGGTTCACTAATGTCCTTTGGGGAAGGAAATCTGCCGTCCTTACCCGGTCTGGCCTACATGTGACTCCAGAGCCACAAGCAATGTGGTTGACTCTCAACTGCCCTCCAAGGGTAACTAGGGATGGGCAATAAATGCTGGCCAGCCAGTGACGCCCATATCCCACTTTGAACCTGTGTCCCCCAGAGCATTAGCCTGGACCTCAGGATTGCTAATCCAGTGACAATACCCCTATACCACCATCGTACGACAGTTAAACAGCGAATGTTGGCACTTTAGGAAGGAGTCGGGGCCTTGGAGAAAAAGTAGGGAGATTTATTTGAATGGAACTTGGATTGACAGGATTCCAGTTACCTGGAGAAGCTGGGGTTGTTTCCTTCGAAGCAGCGATGGTTAACGGGGGATCTAATAGAGATATTCAAAATTGAGGTTGTAAATAAGGAGAAACTGTTTCCATAGGTAGGAGGGTGGGTAACCAGCATACACAGATTGAAGAGAATTGGTTGAAAACTGCAGGGGAGGAAGAATGTAAGAGGAATTTTCTGAGGTGTCCCTCTGGGGGGGTCTTATACTCAGCTGACCTCACTCAACAAACACAGAGACCACGAAAGACAGCATGTAGTTTTTAGAAAAAAGAGTTTATTAGTAATGCACACATCAGGAGAAAAGGTAGTCAGTGAGTACCCTCTCTGACATAACAGTATATGTGTGAGATAGATATACTTCTTAACACTTAGATCTCCTGCCCAGCTTGTCACTCAAACTGGATGGTCCAATTATAATATGACACGTTATTACCTTAGTCAATAATGCTCCACCTGCCAGCAAGATCAGGAGCTCATTAATCCACTG
The DNA here is from genome assembly GCF_964213995.1 of Mustelus asterias. Lineage (NCBI taxonomy): Eukaryota > Metazoa > Chordata > Chondrichthyes > Carcharhiniformes > Triakidae > Mustelus > Mustelus asterias. The sequence goes on along the minus strand of NC_135814.1, from coordinate 104,216,268 downwards.
CACCCGAAAGTTCCTCCCGCATTACTAAGAAACCTAACTATGTAAATCCGGTAGATTCAAGGATATTCTATCTGACCCCTTCAAATTTTAATTGGTAAAGAGAGTCCGTTCTCTTGCCTGAATCCGGCCCCCTTTATCAGCATGGAAAACTGTACCAGCGTCGCTAACCACGAGTGAATGTACTCCTGTACATTTCAAAGCCCTGATTAACTTGCGGCTGCCTAACCCAAGCTGATGAGGAGAACTGCTCTCTCTATGCCCCATTGTCCCAAAGAATTCGGTCTGTCTGTTACCGTCTACTTCCCGTCGTTCTGAGCAGTTAGATCATCAGTTGGCCAAGGTTCACAAGGCACTCATCAAGAATACAGTTTAATTACATTATACTTGGTTAACGTGGTTATACAGACAATATCTCTACATGTTGTACTAGGCACATGGTGAATCTTTATTCTATATAAAAGGCACCTTGTAATCTTCACCTTAACCTCGTCTACTTATTAGAGAATGAGAACTTTTTATACTACCTTCCTTCAGGGAATGAGAGAATATTTTACACAGTGCGCTGCCTACAAGGCCAATGGATGCAGATTCAATGGGAACTTTCAAAAGGAATTTTGAACATGCTTGAAGGGGAGAAATTTTCAGGGTTACAAGAAGGTGACTAGGGGAATGAGATGGATCGAATTGCTCTTTCAAAGAGCCCATTTCCGCACAGTGGGCCAAACGGCCGCCTCCTGTGCTGCATCTGAGGCATTGGTCGCAGTGTCACCTCCTGGACTGGTCTCCATCGTAAAACAACATGGAGGGTGGTTGGGTTTCATAACTGGGTGGCTGGCTTTACATGGGGAATGTCAACCTGCCCTTTCTCCCCACAGCACCACCTTCACCCCCGCGGACAAGCTGAATGTTATCCAGCAGACCTTCGAGGAGATCACGCAGGAGGTCCTGAATATGCTGCAAGAAGACTTCCTCTGGTCCATGGATGATCTTTTCCCTGTCTTTCTGTATGTGGTGCTCCGAGCGAGGTGAGACTTTTCAATAACTCTGTGTTAAGTAACCCCTTTCCACACCACCCTGATTACACTCTCATCCCAGCCTGACCTCCTTTTATTCATTCGTGGGACATGGGCGTCGCTGGCTGGCTAGCATTTATTGCCCATCCCTAGTTGCCCGAGGGCAGTTGAGAGTCAAACACATTGCTGTGGCTCTGGAGTCTCATGTAGGCCAGACCAGGTAAGGACGGCAGATAGAACATAGAAAGCCACAGCACAAACAGGCCCTTCGGCCCACAAGTTGCGCTGATCATATCCCTACCTCTAGGCCTATCTATAGCCCTCAATCCCATTAAATCCCATGTACTCATCCAGAAGTCTCTTAAAAGACCCCAACGAGTTTGCCTCCACCACCACCGACGTCAGCCGATTCCACTCACCCACCACCCTCTGAGTGAAAAACTTACCCCTGACATCTCCTCTGTACCTACCCCCCAGCACCTTAAACCTGTGTCCTCTCGTAGCAACCATTTCAGCCCTTGGAAATAGCCTCTGAGAGTCTACCCTATCCAGACCTCTCAACATCTTGTAAACCTCTATCAGGTCACCTCTCATCCTTCGTCTCTCCAGGGAGAAGAGACCAAGCTCCCTCAACCTATCCTCATAAGGCATGCCCCCCAATCCAGGCAACATCCTTGTAAATCTCCTCTGCACCCTTTCAATGGCTTCAACATCTTTCCTGTAATGAGGTGACCAGAACTGCGCGCAGTACTCCAAGTGGGGTCTAACCAGGGTCCTATAAAGCTGCAGCATTATCTCCCGACTCCTAAACTCAATCCCTCGATTAATGAAGGCTAGTACGCCGTACGCCTTCTTGACCGCATCCTCCACCTGCGAGGCCGATTTAAGAGTCCTATGGACCCGGACCCCAAGGTCCTTCTGATCCTCTACACTGCTAAGAATGGTACCCTTCATATTATACTGCTGCTTCATCCCATTGGATCTGCCAAAATGGATCACTACACACTTATCCGGGTTGAAGTCCATCTGCCACTTCTCCGCCCAGTCTTGCATTCTATCTATGTCTCGCTGCAACTTCTGACATCCCTCCAAACTATCCACAACACCACCTACCTTGGTGTCGTCGGCAAACTTACCAACCCATCCCTCCACTTCCTCATCCAGATCATTTATGAAAATGACAAACAGCAAGGGTCCCAGAACAGATCCCTGGGGCACTCCACTGGTCACTGACCTCCATGCAGAGAAAGACCCCTCCACAGCCACTCTCTGCCTTCTGCAGGCAAGCCAGTTCTGGATCCACAAGGCAACAGCCCCTTGGATCCCATGCCCTCTCACTTTCTCAAGAAGTCTTGCATGGGGGACCTTATCGAACGCCTTGCTGAAGTCCATATAGACCACATCCACCGCTCTTCCTTCGTCAATGTGTTTGGTCACATTTTCAAAGAACTCAACCAGGCTCGTAAGGCACGACCTGCCCTTGACAAAGCCGTGCTGACTACTTTTGATCATACTAAACTTCTCTAGATGATCATAAATCCTGTCTCTCAGGATCCTCTCCATCAACTTACCAACCACTGAGGTTAGACTCACCGGTCGGTAATTTCCCGGGCTGTCCCTGTTCCCTTTCTTGAATATAGGGACCACATCAGCAATCCTCCAATCCTCCGGAACCTCTCCCGTCTCCATCGACGATGCAAAGATCATCGCCAAAGGCTCCGCAATCTCCTCCCTCGCCTCCCACAGTAACCTGGGGTACATCCCATCCGGTCCCGGCGACTTACCAACCTTGATGCCATTCAATAGTTCCAACACATCCTCTTTCTTTATGTCCACATGCTCGATCCTTTCTGTCCACCGCAAACCAGCAGTACAACCACCCAGATCCCTTTCCACCGTGAATACCGAGGTAAAGTATTCATTAAGCACCTCCGCCATTTCTAACGGTTCCGCACAAACTTTTCCCCCTTCACCTTTTAAGGGCCCTATGCCTTCCGATCTCATCCTTTTACTCTTGACATATTTGTAGAAAGCCTTGGGATTCTCCTTAATCTTACCCGCCAAGGTCTTCTCATGACCCCTTCTCGCTCTCCTAATTTCCTTCTTAAGCTCCTTCCTACATCCCGTATACTCCTCTAAATCCTTAACACCTCCTAGCTCTCTGAACCTTCTGTACGCCTCTCTTTTCTTATTCACCAGGTTCATCACAACCTTCGTGCACCACGGTTCCCGTACCCTACCAACACCCCCCTGTCTCATCGGAACGTTGTCATGCAGAGCTCCAGACAAACATTCCTTGAAAATCCTCCACTTTCCTTCGGTACTTTTCCCCAAGAATGCCTCCTTCCAATTTACCCGTCTAATTTCCTCCCTGATGACACTGTATTTCCCTTTACTCCAGAGAAACACTTTCCTAGCCTGCCTGATCCTATCTCTTTCCAATGCTATCGTGAAGGAGATAGAATTATGATCGCTATCCCCAAGATGCTCACCCACCGAGAGATCCTCCACCTGTCCAGGTTCATTAGCCAGCACCAGATCAAGTACAGCCTCTCCTCTAGTAGGCTTATCCACATACTGTGTCAGGAAACTCTCCTGGACACACCTAACAAACTCCTCTCCATCCAAACCCCTAGCCCTAGGGATATTCCAATCTATGTTTGGGAAATTAAAATCTCCCATCACAACAACTCTGTTATTCCTACATCTCTCCAGGATCTGTTTCCCCATCTGCTCCTCAACATCTCTGTTACTATTGGGCGGCCTATAGAAAACACCCAGCAAAGTTACTGACCCCTTCCTGTTCCTAACCTCCACCCACAGAGACTCCGTAGTCAATCCCTCCACGGCGTCCACCTTCTCTATCCCTGATCAACAGTGCCACTCCCCCCCCCTCTCTTGCCTCCCTCCCTGTCCTTCCTGAAACATCTAAAACCCGGCACCTGAAGCACCCAGTCCTGTCCCTGAGACATCCAAGTCTCCGTAATGGCCACCACATTTCCTTCCCTAAAGAACATTGGTGAACCAGATGGGTTTTTCTGACAATCGACAATGGTTTCATGGTCATCAGTAGATTCTTCATTCCAGATATTTTTATTGAATTCAAATTCCGCCATCTACTTCGAACCCGGGTCCCCAGAACATTAGCTGAGTTTCTGGATTAATAGTCTGGTGATAATGCCACTTGGCCATCGCCTCTCTCTCTAACTTGCTGCATCATCATTCAGGCATGAATTATCTGTCATTCTGAAGACCAAGCCCCCTTGGGGGCGATATCAAATGAGGCTGCAGTGTGGTACAGGATCGGACCAAGCTTCTGGTGATGTCCCCTGAGTGGAAAGCATTGCTGCAGGGTTCTGGGCTGGAGCAGGAAGTGTGACTGGGCTACCTCTGCTGCTATTGGGTGGCAAGCGCAGCTTCGGGCTTGGGCAGTGTGCTCAGAGTTGGTGGTAGGGTTTCCGAGGTGGCCGGTACTGCCTAAACTTCAGACAACACAAGACTCACGAAGCCAGGTCTAATAAAGATAGGAAATACACAAGGTTTAATAAAGGTAGGAAATATACGGTAAATGGCCCTTAAGAGTGTTGATAGGCAGAGGGATCTGGGTGTACAGGTACACAGGTCACTGAAAGTGGCAACGCAGGTGGAGAAGGTAGTCAAGAAGGCATATGGCATGCTTGCCTTCATCGGCCGGGGCATTGAGTTTAAAAATTGGCAAGTCATGTTGCAGCTTTATGGAACCTTAGTTAGGCCGCACTTGGAATATAGTGTTCAATTCTGGTCGCCACACTACCAGAAGGATGTGGAGGCTTTGGAGAGGGTACAGAAAAGATTTACCAGGATGTTGCCTGGTATGGAGGGCATTAGCTATGAGGAGAGGTTGGAGAAACTTGGTTTGCTCTCACTGGAACGACAGAGGGTGAGGAGCGACCTGATAGAAGTCTATAAGATTATGAGGGGCATGGACAGAGTGGATAGACAGAAGCTTTTTCCAAGAGTGGAAGAGTCAATTACTAGGAGCATAGGTTTAAGGTGTGAGGGGCAAGGTTTAAAGGAGATGTACAAGGCAAGTCTTTTTACACAGAGGGTGGTGGGTGCCTGGAACTCACTGCCGGGGGAAGCAGATACAATAATGAGTTTTAAGAGGCGTCTGGACAAATACATGAATAGGATGGGAATGGAGGGATATGGTCCCTGGAAGAGTAGGGGGTTTTAGTTCAGTCGGGCAGCATGGTCGGTGCAGGCTTGGAGGGCCGAAGGGCCTGTTCCTGTGCTGTAATTTTCTTTGTTCTTTGTTCTTTGTTCAGTGTCTCAGTTTAAAGACGTAACTTTTATTTAGACCAGCAGCTGCTAGGAGAGACCATCACAGGGTCAGGGCAGAGCAGTTAGAACTGTCCAATGAAGATCTGACATATACAATTCAACACAGATCAATTATAGGCTTTTCTTATCAATTATTCCCGTCTTTCATTAACTTTAAATCAATCATTATCAATATACATAAATCAACAATAATACCTGTCATGTACCTTAGCCAATCGCATCTTAACCTCTGGTATAATGGCATTCTATTACTCCGTAGAATCCAGAAGCGAACTCCTGTTTTGGCTGACCCCACTTCCCCTGTTTGACTAGTAGCCTCAGCCCAAAGTTCAAATGAATGTTCCCCTGTAGGTCACTGCCAAACCAGATTAACACATGACTCCATGTCTGGCCATATATCCATCTTATCTGGACAGTGAATAAACCCTATTCATGAAATAAGATTAAGTGTTTTAAAAGTTCTCTCCATCTGAAACTGTACTGATAAATCTTGCATATTCTCGAGGTTTAAACATTCTCTTAGAATATGGCTTTGCCCTAATGCCCTTTACCATGATGCTTTGCAGCAAATTGCTCTTGGCTAAAGTGAACAATGTACCTTAAAAAACACAGTACATTCAAAATATCAGCATATGTGCTTTAAAATCATAATCACTTGTTTAAATCTCTTACTACATCTCATGTATGTAAACTGCTTTCTTGTTAGCTCATAAACCTGTTTAAAAGTCATTTAACTCAGTGCTGGTAGTTCTATCAATGCCTTAATGTCTAATGGTTTGAAAATCTTACTAAGCTATTAGGATTCTCCCTCTTACAGAGATAGATCCAGAACCTCCGTCAGTGCCACTCGAAGCTTTGTACAGACCATCCTACCCCCTCCTGGGATCGTTCTCCCTGGAAAGATGGAAGCTGAGGGGCGACCTAATAGGAGTTTATAAAATTATGAGGGGTATGGATAGGGTGAAAAATTGAAAGCTTTTTCCCAGGGCAGAAAGGACAATTACAAGGGGGCACAAGTTCAAGATAAGGGGGAAAGGTTCAGTGGAGATATGCGGGGGGGGGGGGGGTTTTAACACAGAGAGTGGTGGGGGCCTGGAATACGCTGCCAGGTGAGGTGGTTGAGGCAGTTACGTTAGCCACATTTAAGACTTATCTGTATAGACACATGAATAGGCGAGGAGTAGAGGAATACAGGCGGTTGATCTAGATAGGACAATGTGATTGGTGCAGGCTTGGAGGGCCAAAGGGCCTGTTTCTGTGCTGAACTGTTCTTTATTCTTTGTCCTTGTCTGGGGGCAGCTCGTGAGGTGCGTGAGACCATTGTGTTTGTGCTCGCTTCCTCTCCTTCCCCCGGATGGAAAGTGTCACAACATAGTTCCAGCAGAAGCTGCCTGGTCTCTGCCGAGCTGCTCCTTCCTCTTGTGCCCGCGAGGGATAGATGTGGGCAGGAGAGTGGGGCATTGCTGCAGTGATAGATCCTGTTCTCTCCCTTCTGTCACGGCCCCCATCCTTCCAGCAGGTACCCTCCCAGCCCTTCACTCTTATCCTTGCCCTCTACAGTCACTGGGTGGGGATTAACTGCAGAAAGTCTGCCGGATACACTCTCGCCGCCATCCTCTCTCTCCGGCAGTTACCCTCGTTGCAAGAAAGCGTACATTTTGCCACAGTCACTGGCAAGCTCAGATGTCCCAAAACACCTCTGTTTAATTGGCTGTAAAGTCTCTGTTGTAATGTCGGAAACATGGCAGCCGATTCACGCACAGCAACGTCCCGCAAACAGCACTCTGATAATTACCAATCTGTTTTTTGGTGATGTTGATTGAGGGATGAATGTTGGCCCGGACACCAAGGATAACTCCCCAGCTCCTCTCTGCAATGGAGCCACTGGATTTTTCTGCACGTGCCTGAGAAGGCAGAGGGGGCTTTGGTTTAACAGTGCTGCACTCTTGATCATGTGTACAAATCCTAGATTGGGATCTGAACTTCCTAACTCTGAGATCAGAGAGTTTCCCACTGAGCCCAAACTCAACCTTCAGCAGTTTTGTGGCCCCCATACCGCTTCCCCTGTAGCGCATGCACCCCACACACGCACGCATACCCCACACGCGCACTCCCACACACGTGCACACATCCTGCGCACACGCACGTGCACCCCCGCGTGCACCAGCATGAGAGGAGGATATTTAAATTGGTCCCAAACAGTCTGGTCTGTGCTGCGTGGAATATTCTCCTAAACCATCACGCAAACCAGCCTCCCATCCATTGACTCTGTCTACACTTCCCGCTGCCTTGGAAAAGCAGCCAGCATAATCAAGGACCCCACGCACCCCGGACATTCTCTCTCCCACCTTCTTCCATCGGGAAAAAGATACAAAAGTCTGAGGTCACATACCAACCGACTCAAGAACAGCTGCTTCCCTGCTGCTGTCAGACTTTTGAATGGACCTACCTCGCATTAAGTTGATCTTTCTCTACACCCTAGCTATGACTGAAACACTACATTCTGCACTCTCTCATTTCCTTCTCTATGAATGGTATGCTTTGTTTGTACAGCGCACAAGAAACAATACTTTTCACTGTATACTAATACAGGTGACGATAATAAATCAAACCAAACCTGCTATTGTCTGCATCAGACCAGGGATTAGTTTAGTCTGAGCTCCCTCACGCTCCATGTTGGAAAAGGCTGGAAGTTGCTCTCTAACCTGGCATTATCTTCCTGTAGGATCCGGAATCTAGGCTCGGAAGTTCACCTGATTGAGGATCTGATGGATCCTTCGGTACAACACGGAGAGCAAGGCATCATGTTCACAACACTGAAGGTTAGTGCCGTATCGCAGGGAATGGGGAGAGGGGGGAAGAGTGTCCCGGGTGGGGGACGGAGGGGGAGAGGGGGGGGAAGAGTGTCCCGGGTGGGGAACGGAGGGGGAGAGGGGGGGGAAAAGAGTGTCCCGGGTGGGGAACGGAGGGGGAGAGGGGGGGGAAGAGTGTCCCGGGTGGGGGACGGAGGGGGAGAGGGGGGAAGAGTGTCCTGGGGGAAGAGGGGGGGGGAAAGAGTGTCCCGGGGGGGAAAGAGTGTCCCGGGTGGGGAACGGAGGGGGAGAGAGGGGAAGAGTGTCCTGGGGGGAGAGGGGGGGGGAGAAGAGTGTCCCGGGGGGAGAGGGGGGGGAAAGAGTGTCCCGGGTGGGGAACGGAGGGGGATGGGGGGGGGGGGGGGGGAGAGTGTCCCGGGTGGGGAACGGAGGGGGAGAGGAGGGGGAAAGAGTGTCCCGGACGGGGGGAGAGGGGGGGGAAAGAGTGTCCCGGACGGGGGGAGAGGGGGGGGAAAGAGTGTCCCGGACGGGGGGAGAGGGGGGGAAAAGAGTGTCCCGGACGGGGGGAGAGGGGGGGCAAAGAGTGTCCCAGAGGGGGGGCAAAGAGTGTCCCGGACGGGGGGAGAGGGGGGGGCAAAGAGTGTCCCGGACGGGGGGAGAGGGGGGGCAAAGAGTGTCCCGGACGGGGGGAGAGGGGGGGCAAAGAGTGTCCCGGACGGGGGAGAGGGGGGGCAAAGAGTGTCCCGGACGGGGGGAGAGGGGGGGCAAAGAGTGTCCCGGACGGGGGGAGAGGGGGGCAAAGAGTGTCCCGGACGGGGGGAGAGGGGGGGCAAAGAGTGTCCCGGACGGGGGGAGAGGGGGGGCAAAGAGTGTCCCGGACGGGGGGAGAGGGGGGGGAAAGAGTGTCCCGGACGGGGGGAGGGGGGGGGAAAAGATGTCAGTCAGGGCAAGCAAGGTTGTCACAGAGCGGGGGGAGTGAGGGTGTCGCCGGGAGAGGGAGGGAGCGAGTGAGGGTGTCAGCTGGTGAAAGGGGGGGGGAAAGATGGTGCCTGTTGCCAGGAGGGAGCCTGTCCCCTGGGGCTAACACACTGGAATAGAACTTACCCATTCAGCGCTAGCAAGTGACCTGAGGGAACTTGCTGTGAATGGGGGGGATTTGGAAATGGAGCTGGGAGGTTTGCAGTTATTCAGAGAATGTTTGTAACTAACAGTTGAATGTTATTGTTTTGATCTACAGGCCTGTTATTATCAAATTCAACATGAGAAGCTCACATAGGACAATGCAACTCCCCCTCTGTCCCCACTTCTGCTCCCCTCTCGCACTCAAATGGACCCAATGCCACATTTGGATCAGTGGCCTCTGGGTGCAGACTGTGCAAATTCACACACACAGACACACAATAAATCTTCACCCTTGCATGCACACACTCTCCCTCCCTCCCTCCCTCTCTCTCTGTCTCGCGCTCACTCTCTCTCTCTCTCTTCCCCCCCCATCCCTTTCTCTCTCACTCTCCCCTCCCTCCTCTCTCTCTCTCTCTCTCCTCCCTCCTCTCTCTCTCTCTCTCTCTCTCCTCCCTCCTCTCTCTCTCTCTCTCCTCCCTCCTCTCTCTCTCTCTCTCTCTCCTCCCTCCTCTCTCTCTCTCTCTCTCCTCCCTCCTCTCTCCCCTCCCTCCTCTTTCTCTCTCTCTCTCCTCCCTCCTCTTTTTCTCTCTCTCTCTCTCTCTCTCCCCCCCCCTCTCTCTCTCCTCCCTCCCTCCTCTCTCTCTCTCTCCCCTCCGTCCTCTCTCTCTCTCCCCTCTCTCTCTTTCTCTCTCTCTCTCCCCTCCCTCCTCTCTCTCTCTCTCTCTCCCCTCGCTCGCCCACTCACTCCTCACTTGCTCTCCCTCACACTCATCCACTTGCATGCTGACTCGCTCCCGCACTCTCTCATTCTCTTGCACGGGGACACGCTCCCAACCTGACAACATTTGATCCGCAGAGTTTTAAAACTGAAGAATTGTGGTTGACTTTTCGACTTGTTTTACTTGGAATTTATTTAATGTGGCACTTCATTGGATAATAAAGGAAGGTTGTTACTCTAGAATACGTCCTATCCAATCCACCTGAACTGAGGAATGAAGTGGTTGATAGCACTGTGTTTATGTTCTGATTGGGGAAATGAGCCCAGATCCCTGTTCCGGAGCCAAGGGGACAGTCCGCGTGCTGTTAGGGACGAACATTTCTCAGCCCCCTGCGGTGTAGGGGAGGGGTTTGGTGAGAAGGGGAGATTAATATTTCCCAACACACCTGTCCATGTAGGACCTCGGACAGCAAATGTATCAGCAAATCACGATGAAAGCAGAATGAGAGCACAGGTGGGATACCATGCACAGTCTGGGGCCCCCCAGCATTGGGAAAATGTTGAGGCATCAATGATCTAGCTTCTTGGTAAAACCTGCACCTTCGATAGATTGTCCTCAATGCTTCAAATGTTGAGGGTATGGGATGCCATAGGTATCGGTTTAACTGGGAGCGATTTATACAGAGAGAAGCGGCGACCCTTTCGCACAGGGTTGTGGAACTGTGGGATTCACTCACTGAAACATTTCCAGAACAGATTGTGTGGTTTAATTTAAATTATTGATTGGCTGAGGTAAGACTCTCTTCCTGTCATGTTCCCCCACCTCTCCCCTTCCCTGCTCCGAGTATAAACGGGGAAGGATGGGGGGGGGTGACAAGAGAGGAAATTTAGAAACCAGAAAATATGCTAAAACCTGTCCACAATTTGCTTCGACCCCTCTCTTTCGCCCTGTGTGTTACCCCATGAACACATCTGTCCTGTTTGAGGTTTGTTGCTAAGGGGCCTTTGGGTTAGGTCCAGATGTCAGTTGCCTTTTAAGGCAATAAGACATAGGAGCAGAATGAGGCCACTCGGCCCATCGAGTCTGCTCTGTCATTCAATCATGGCTGATATTTTTCTCATCCCCATTCTCCTGCCTTTTCCTCACAACCCCAGATCTCCTTATTAATCAAGAACCTATCCATCTCTTAAAGACACTCAATGAGAGATTTTCTCTTAAAGTTGACTGTAACAGGGCTCCTTATTTATTCAGTTTCCTGATTATCTTTCACAGAATCCTCAAACATCTGTCTTCCTGAGATCAACTGCACGAATCCCCTTCATAATTCCCAAAGCAGTTTTCTCTCTAAGTTGCCACTCTCTGCTTCACCCTCCGTGCTGTCCTGAAAGGCAACCATCCCCTTCCTGTGATTTGCTATCTGAACTGCGGCAGATGGGACTGAGCCATGCCAAGTGCTACCAACTATGCTTTGGACATGTACCAAAGGGCAGCATGGTGGCACGGTGGTTAGCACTGCTGCCTCACAGCATCAGGGACCCGGGTTTGATTCCCAGCTTGGGTCACTGTGTGGAGTTTGCATGTTTTCCCCGTGTCTGCGTGGGTTTTCTCTGGATGCTCTGGTTTCCTCCCACAGTCTGAAAGACGTGCTGGTTAGGGTGCATTGGCCATGCTAAATTCTCCCTCAGTGTACCCGAACAGGCACCGGAGTGTGGCAACTAGGGGATTTTCACAGTAACGTCATTGCAGTGTTAGTGTAAGCCTACTTGTGGCTAATAAATATACTTTATTTTTACTTTACAAGTCTGAAATTATGTGCTGTTCTCTCCCCGGGGTGCAGAGTTGTCAGAGCTCTCTTGGGGTTTCGGGGGGTTGGTGGGGTGCTGTTGTCTCTCAGGGTGGCAGCTCCCTTCAATATGCTCGTCGCTGTGAATCTCCTCTGCACTGAAAGATCGCCATTGTCGTCAGTCACGTGATTATCTGTCCAATAGGGAACAGGGTGCCCAGTGTGTGTAAATGTGGAGAGGCGGGTCACAGTTAATCCCCTTCCCCAATCGGGAACAGGCTGCCACCTGTGTGTGCGCGCAAAGCAAGGTGTGGGAAGGCTAAATACCCATCTGAGGAAATAGGTTGTCCGATATCTCCTAAAGGCAGACTGGTCCCCCTCCATAGAGAACAGCTTCTGTTCACTCCTAATCCACACGAGTGGTTAGCACTGCTGCCTCACAGTGCCAGGGACCTGGGTTCAATTCCTCCCTTGGGTCACTGTCTGTGTCTGCGTGGGATTCCTCCAGGTGCTCCAGTTTCCTCCCACAATCCAAAGATGTACGGGTTAGGGGGATTGGCCATACTAAATTGCCCCATTAGTGTCAGGGGGAGTAGCTAGGGTAAATGCATGGGGTTATGGGGATAGGGCCTGGGTGGGATTGTGGTCGGTGCAGACTCAATGGGCCGAATGGCTTCTTTCTGCACTTTAGGGATTCTGTGATTGGAAATGCGAAGTGATTCTCTCTCCCCTTTTCCCTTTGTGTCCTGCCACTTATACTGGTGAGAGATGTAAAGTCGTGGAATCTCCCATTTTCTTTTTAAGAAAAGACCGAAGGGGGGATTGTGGACGGCTTACAACCAGTTCAACCTCTTTGCCTGTTCAAACTCCCTGCCCAGATTGCCCTGCCTGCCCTCTGTTTCAGTCTTTCTCTGTGCGAGGTGTGTGGGAGACACTTCAATTCCTGAATCCTGTAAGTTTTCTTCCTCTGTACTTTCGAGTACCAAAAATTTAAAAGCAAATTCTCCAATCTTCAATCCCCCTTGGGAAGAGTGGGCCATAGAACTGACACCTCAGTGTTGTAACTGTTTCGCAGAGGGTGGCATAGCTCCCTCAAGTCAGAAGGTTGTAGGTTCGAGTCTCCCTCGAGAGCCCTTGATCCAAGTTGGCACTTAAGTACAGTTCAGAGGGACGGCTGCACTCCCGGAGGTGCCGTCTGTTAGGTGAGACGGCACGAGAAGGTAGCCCCAATGAGTGGGGCAAATAACTGAAAAAGCAAACCTGTTTGATTTGATCAGGAAAAGCCAGACTATATGAAGCACATACAGAATCTCTGGGTCACAGGAATCCAGCTTTTAATACTGATGCAGTGAGAAAGCTTTACAGAGTCGGTCCTGTAAGATATTGTCAAATTGTATTGCAGTGTCCTATTTATTAATAAATGGTTTAATATTTTGTAGTCTTGTGAAGATTGTTGAAGAAATGAAATATAAATCTAATACATGTACAGAGATCCACTTTAAAATTGACTGTATTTTGAGGCGTTTCACAGTACATTGGATTATTGTGACGCAAACTGGCTGTAATAAAGTGTAACTCACACCTTCTCAGACATCTTGCTGCTTTGTACCTGCAAATACTTATGTCTCTTTAATTTGTGTGACAATCGACTTGTGACAAAGATTGCTTTGTGTTTTTCTGTCATTTGATAATTATAATCATTTTAGCCTTTACATTTTAGTGTTCTATTATTTTTTTTAAAAGAACATTAACAAAAAAGAACCATTTGTGGGTGGCACAGTGGTTAGCACTGCTGCCTCCCAGCTCCAGGAACCGGGGTTCAATTCCGTCTTGGGTGGGATTGTGGTCTGTGTGGAGTTTGTACTTTCTCCCCGTGTCTGTGTGGGTTTCCTCCGGGTGCTCTGGTTTCCTTGGACACTCAAGTTGTGTAGGTTAGGTGGATTGGCCATGCTAAATTGCCCCTTAGTGTCCAAAAATGTGCAGGTTAGGTGGATTGGCCATGGTAAATGTGTGGGGTACAGGGATAGCATGGGGGAGAAAGCCTGGGCAAGATGCTCTGTCAGAGAGTTGGTGCAGACTCGATGGGCCAAATGGCCTCCTTCTGCAATGTAGGGATTCTATGAATAGCAACCACATCTGCAGCTGGAGAAACGTCAGTTCCAAGTTGGTGAGTTGGATGTTGGAGCTTCAGATACTATAATGTATCAGGAAGGGAAAAGTTAGCTGTGTACTCTGTTCCAGGAGGTAAGGTAGTTCAGATTTGGTCTATGAAGTTATTCTTTAATCCAGTAACTCCGATATGGCTTTAGCCCTTCCCCCAGCAGACATTCCCTCAGCCACACGCCCCCCACATTCCGTCTAAAATATCTGGATCCTGTGATTCTCACGGTCACTGACAATGATGTCCCCTTCCCAGAATGCCACACCCTCCAGACCTTTGACCTGTCCGTCCCTGGTTCCCCAGCTCCCGAATGCCTGCAGGAACGTTCCATCCGGCCGGAAGAGTTGGACTCGGTTGTTGCCACTGTCTCCCACCAGGATGTTCCCCTGGTGGTCTAGGGCCACGCCGCGGGGGTACTTGAACTGTCCAAGGGCTGTGCCCTCGCTGCCAAACTTGCCGAGGAATCCCCCGGACATGTCGAAGATCTGAACACGGTGATTGCCGCTGTCGCTGACCACCACCCGGTCGGCTGGACCGAGGGCCACGTAGTGGGGCTGCTCCAACTGTCCGTCGCCCGCCCCGCGGCGGCCAAACGTACGCACAAATCGGCCGTCCAGCGTGAAGAGCTGCAACCGGTGGTTGTCCTTGTCACAGACGTAGACCAGGCCCCGGCGATCGACAGCAACGCCCCACGGGTAACTCAACTGTCCATCACCGGAACCCTCGCGGCCAAAGGCGCGGAGAAAGCGGCCGGATCCGTGGAAGAGTTGCAGCCGGTGATTATAACGGTCAGCGGTCACAATCCAGCCCTGGTTACTGACAGCCACGCCCGCCAGGCAATCAAACTCCCCCTCGGCACTACCGTACGACCCAAAGCTTCGCAGGAAACGGCCTCTCCGGTCAAATACCTGTTTGAGAAAATAACAGGAGGCTTAACAGGGCTTCCCTCGGGTTAGGGTGGCAGAGAGGCAGGGCGGGAATTACAAACAACAAGCTCAAACTTTATTACAAAGCTTGATTCTCTATTGTGATGTTAGTGGCCCTTTAAGAAAGTTTTTTTTTAAAACAATATTTCTTAGCTACAGTTTCAGTGATCTCACTGTTGCCGACTTGACTGGAATTGTCCTATTATTGCTACTTAAGTGGAGTTATAAGACCATAAAACGTAGGAGCAGAATTAGGCCACTCGGCCCATCGAGTCTGCTCCACCATTCAATCATGGCTGATATTTTTCTCATCCCCATTCTCCTGCCTTTTCCCCATAACCCCTGATCCCCTTATTAATCAAGAACCTATATATCCCGGTCTTAAAGACACTCAATGACCTGGCCTCCACAGTCTTCTGCCGCAAAGAATTCCACAGATTCGCCACTCTCTGGCTGAAGAAATTCCTCCTCATCTCTGTTTTA
This sequence comes from Mustelus asterias, assembly GCF_964213995.1. Classification (NCBI taxonomy): domain Eukaryota; kingdom Metazoa; phylum Chordata; class Chondrichthyes; order Carcharhiniformes; family Triakidae; genus Mustelus; species Mustelus asterias. Next base: position 104,200,925 of record NC_135814.1, on the reverse strand, counting down.
AAGGATCGTCCCTTTAGTCTGAGGTTGTGTCCTCTGGTTCTAATTTTTCTTACTAGTGGAAACATCCTTTCCACGTCCACATTTGTGTTTACTCTGGGGTTAGTTTTACGATCCTGCATTGTTAGGAGAAAAGATCATGTGTACATGGACAGTTTTTTTTCTTTCCAGTGAGTTTAAGGTTTCAGTTTTGAGAGTTCTGAGGCTGCAGTTTAGTTTTGAGTTTTAGCAGGGGCATCAAGAAAGAAAAAAGCTGAACTCTCTCTCTCTCTCTCGCTCCCTGTTTTATTTGGAAATTCTGCTGGTTATCTCAAGGCAATGTTTTGCCTTCTGGAAGGAAAGTGTAGGCTTTGAAAAGACTCAAATCCAGTCAAGTGAGATTTTAATCTATGCTGCGTTAAGCCTGTGAAAAGGGTTTTGGCTCTGAAAGGGTTTGGTTTGTCGGAACAGCTTTAATATTCAATTATGGGTTAATACATTATTGTGGTTGCTTTCTTTCTGTTTTCTTGTTTGTAATTGTTAAAAGTTCTTGCTAATTTTCTTTCTTATACATGTTAACTATATTCTTAAATAAAATTTGTTTGATAAAAGCTCCCTAGTGGGTCATTTGAATCAAACCTGAAGTGAAATTTATCATGCTTATCCTAGCCAAATTCAACCTGCAAAACATATGGTTTGTGCGGGCTCCATAACTCACTTTGGGGAGTTTCTAATCTGAACCATAACAGTATTAAAGATCACACACTGAAATCAAACTCTCGTGTGTGGGCTGAATTCCCTCAGATTACATCGAGCTTTTTAGGAGCAAACTGCAGAAGATGGTGAGAGAGAAGGAAATCACCGCTTCTGAAAGGAGATTCAGCTGAGAAAAGATGGGAAGAGGCATAATAGAAACATAGAAAAACTACAGCACAAAACAGGCCCTTCGGACCCACAAGTTGTGCCGAACATATCTCTACCTTCTAGCCTACCGATAACCTTCCATCCTATTAAGTCCCATGTACTCATCCAGGAGTCTCTTAAAAGACGCTATTGAGTTTGCCTCCACCACCACTGACGACAGCCGATTCCACTCGCCCACCACCCTCTGTGTGAAAAACTTTCCCCTAACATTTCCCCTGTACCTACCCCCCAGCACCTTAAACCTGTGTCCTCTCGTAGCAGACATTTCCACCCTGGGAAAAAGCCTCTGAGAGTCCACCCGATCTATGCCTCTCAACATCTTATATACCTCTATTAGGTCTCCTCTCATCCTACGTCTCTCCAAGGAGAAAAGACCGAGCTCCCTCAGCCTATTCTCATAAGGCATGCCACTCAATCCAAGCACCATCCTTGTAAATCTCTGCACCCTTTCAATCTTTTCCACATCCTTCCTGTAATGAGGCGATCAGAACTGAGCACAGTACTCCAAGTGGGGTCTGACGAGGGTCTTATATCCCCGGTGCATCATTATCCCCGGACTCCTAAACTCAATCCCTCGATTGATAAAGGCCAGCACACCATACGCCTTCTTAACTACCTCCTCCACCTGCGGGGCCGATTTCAGAGTCCTATGGACCCGGACCCCAAGGTCCTTCTGATCCTCTACAGTACTAAGAGTCTTTCCCTTTATATTGTACTCCTTCATCCCATTTGACCTACCAAAATGGACCACGACGCATTTATCTGGGTTGAAGTCCATCTGCCACTTCTCCGCCCAGTCTTGCATCCTATCAATGTCCCTCTGTAACTTCTGGCTTCCCTCCAGACTATCCACAACCCCACCAACCTTCGTGTCGTCGGCAAACTTACCAACCCATCCCACCACTTCCTCATCCAGGTCATTTATGAAAATGACAAACAGCAAGGGTCCCAGAACAGATCCTTGGGGCACACCACTGGTGACCGACCTCCATTTAGAAAAAGATCCATCTATACCCACTCTCTGCCTCCTTTGGGCAAGCCAGTTCTGGATCCACAGGGCAGCAGCCCCTTGGATCCCATGCCCTCTCACTTTTTCTAGAAGCCTTGCATGGGGGACCTTATCGAACGCCTTGCTAAAATCCATATAAACCACATCTACTGTTTTCCCTTCGTCAATGTGTTTAGTCACATTTTCGAAGAACTCCACCAGGCTCATAAGGCACGATCTGCCTTTGACAAAGCCATGCTGAGTATTCTTGAGCATACTAAACCTCTCTAAATGCTCATAAATCTTGTCCCTGTGCGTACCACTGATAATCATGATGTGGAGATGCCGGCGTTGGACTGGGGTAAAGGTGTGGCTTTTGCTACCAAATAAACCTGTTGGACTTTAACCTGGTGTTAAACTTCTTACTGTGTTTACCACTGATAATGCCAGTGTATACTGAATACACAGTGTGTACCATTCATACTGTATTCATTGTGTGTACCATTGAAATTCTACCATTGATATTGTATACACTGTGTGTACCATTGATATTAGAGTCATAGAGGTTTACAGCCTAGAAACTGACTTCGGCCCAATCTGTCCATGCCACCCAGTTTTTACCACTAAGCTAGTCCCAATTGCCCACATTTGGCCCATATCCCTCTATACCCATCTTACCCATGTAACTGTCTAAATGCTTTTTAAAAGACAAAATTGTACCCACCTCTACTACTTCCTCTGTTTGGATACTGTGTGCACCATTGATACTGTGTACACTATGTGTACCACTGATATTGAATACACTGTGTGTACCATTGATATTGAATACACTGTGTGTACCATTGATATTGAATACACTGTGCGTACCATTGATATTGTATACACTGTGTACCATTCATACCGTAAACACTGTGTGTACCATTGAGACTGTATACACTGCGTGTACCACCAATTCTCAGCTCACTCTGAATTCCATATACCAGATTATGTGGCCATTATGTGTACCGTATGTCTCCATTTTACATGTACATAAGACGATAAGATATAGAATCAGGAATTGGCCACACGGCCTCTCAGGTGAGTGCCACTATTCTGTAAGAATTGGTTCACATTATTTCCCCTCACCCACCCGCTCCTTTTACCTGTCTGCCTGACAGTCTGACCGAGTCAGCGGCTCCGTACCTGAACTCTGTGGTTACTGCTGTCTGCCACCACCAGCTCACCTCCCCGGGTCACAGCCACCCCCCGGGGCCAGGTGAAATGTCCCAGGTCACTGCCCTTCGACCCAATCTTGCATTTCATGTGGCCCTTCCCTTGGTAGTGGAGCAGGAGGCTGTGGTCAGTCAGCCTGAAGGCCGGCAGGTGGCTGCCAATGCCCTGAGGTTCAATTGCCAGAGTCGGGGTGTCTGTGGGGCCGAGAGTGGTAGGCCTTTGGCCTAACTGTGTCCTTGAGGTTAAAATGCTAGTGGGTGCCTTGAGGAGGAGGCCGGAAGAGTTGGTAAGAGGCAGTGGCGGAAACATTTCCACACTATTTGGCATTGAGGTGACGCTTGGGTATGACCTCTGAATTTCCTGACCCCTAGGCAAAGGGGAAGAGATGATTGGCGTTGGTATGGAGTCTTTCATAACCCAGGTTACAGTTCCGAAGTTGATGCCGTTAGGGTAGATAGCCGTGCTGGGTACAAACGTCAGCAGTTGTGGCCACTCCAGTTGGGGCTTCTCCAACTGCCTCACCTGGTCGATCAGCTCTCTGGACTGTTGGTGGAGCTGCCAGAGTTCGGTGGTCGAGAGGTTGCCGCTTCTGGCCAGGCTGCTATCGACGCAGTCGCAGTGGCTGGTCACCGTGGCCAAGCCAAGCTCGAGATCCTCCTGCTTGCTCTGGAGGGCCCTACCCGAGCTCCGTACCATGCTGTCCACCTCCAGAATTAATGCCCGCTCCCGCTCCTTTAGCTCGGTGATGTGCCGTTCGGCGCTGCGGCGAATCTTGGTGCGCACAGCCTCTCCGTTCTCCTGGAGTGACGCGGACCTCCGCTCTAGGGACCCGAGGGCATCAGAGAGTTTAGGGATGGACCTTCTCAACTGGGACACCAGGCTCCTGAGGTCCCACTGCACCCGCTTCATGTGGGCACGGTGGCAGGAGCAGCAAAGCTGATCCTGGCAGTGGTGGCAGGTGGTAAGCTCCTTTCCTAGGCTGCAGGAACCACAGGTTAGGGTCCTGATGTTGGCTTGACTGCTGACCTGCCCCATGGAGATGTCCAGGAATCCCAGGATGGTCCTGTTGCTCGGGAACCCGGTGACCCCTTCCCTGGGGATGGCGTGGACCCTCCGACACTGGGGGCATTTCACCTGGCGGCCGTCTGGGTCCACCAGGCCACTCAAACAGGGCTCTTGGCAGAAAGTGTGCTGGCAGGGCAAGAACCGGGGTCTGGTGTAACGCTCCAGGCAAACTGAACAGGTCAACAGCTGCTCGACTAGGTGAGGATTCATTTCCCGCTCCTTGTATCCTGCAGAGGACAGAAGCAGAATTACAGCAACTTGCCCCCAGCTGATTTGTAACTCCCATCACACACACACACACAATGCCCAATTGAACTGAAAGGTTGGAACACCCAGGAAGGAATTCCGAAGGAGCGAATCTCTTCCAGTGGGGGATGTATTTGATCTCAGCATCTTCAGGCTGGCAGGCCAGGGGTCCTACAGCTGATTGGTACCCAAGAACCCAAACCATTCGGGGGCAAACATCAGCTGACGGCAGGATTGTGTCCACTGTTTTGAACATTTTTAACTGTTCCCCATCTTTTATTTCTTTATTGTCTTTCTTTTCTTCTTCCCCCCAACTCTTTCCCCCTATTTTATCCCCCTTTTTCTCAATTTTACCTCTCTCCCACCCATCTTCCCCCTCCCCCCACATCTTCATCTGTCACAGTTCACCCTCTGATTTCAGCTTCTCTGCCGTTTGGCCATTCACACCTTCTATTCTCTCTATGGGCTGCCATTAGCAGCCTTTCCCCTGGTTTCTGTGGCTATGATTCATCTTTCATTCCCTCCCCCTGCAGTATAAATACCTCCCACTTTCTGTGCCTTTTAGCTTTGACAAAGGGTCATCTGGACTCGAAACATCAGCTCTTTTCTCTCCTTTCAGATGCTGCCAGACCTGCTGAGATTTTCCAGCACTTTCTCTTTTGTGTCACCTGTGATGCTTTCCTGGTTGAATATCTCAGTGAGAGCATTGTCAGGAGAGACAGGGACCTGAACCCCAAGCAGTGCCTTCAAAAGGGCAGCAAAGTATTGCTGGGAAAAAACATCACACAAAACCTATTTTTCAACATCTATTTTCTGTTTCCCAAGATTTCCAATTGGGGCTCCATCAAACACTCCCAGGACAGGTACAGCATGAGGTTAGATACAGAGTAAAGCTCCCTCTACACTGTCCCCATCAAACACTCCCAGGACAGGTACAGCACGGGGTTAGATACAGAGTAAAGCTCCCTCTACACTGTCCCCATCAAACACTCCCAGGACAGGTACAGCACGGGGTTAGATACAGAGTAAAGCTCCCTCTACACTGTCCCCATCAAACACTCCCAGGACAGGTACAGCACGGGGTTAGATACAGAGTAAAGCTCCCTCTACACTCTCCCCATCAAACACTCCCAGGACAGGTACAGCATGAGGTTAGATACAGAGTAAAGCTCCGTCTACACTGTCCCCATCAAACACACCCAGGACAGGTACAGCACGGGGTTAGATACAGAGTAAAGCTCCCTCTACACTATCCCCCATCAAACACTCCCAGGACAGGTACAGCATGGGGTTAGATATAGAGTAAAGCTCCGTCTACACTGTCCCCCGTCAAACATTCCCAGAACAGGTACAGCACGTTCTTTGTATCTTAAAGACTTGATTAGCTGTAAGTATTCGCATTCCAACCATTATTCATGTAAATTGAGTCTGTGTCTTTATATGCCCTATTTGTGAACAGAATTCCCACTCACCTGAAGAAGGGGCTTGGAGCTCCGAAAGCTTGTGTGGCTTTTGCTACCAAATAAACCTGTTGGACTTTAACCTGGTGTTGTTAAACATCTTACTGTGTTTATCTCATAGAAGACAGAGGGTGGTGGTGAATGGAAAATTTTCAGACTGGAGACCAGTTACCAGCAGTGTACCACAGGGATCAGTGCTGGGTCCTCTGCTATTTGTGATTTTTATCAATGACTTGGAGAGGGTCAGTAAATTTGCTGATGACACCAAGATTGGTGGAGTAGTGGATGAGGTGGAGTAGTGGATGAGGTGGAGGGTTGTTGTAGGCTGCAAAGAGACGTTGATAGGATGCAGAGCTGGGCCGAAAAATGGCAGATGGAGTTTAACCCTGATAAGTGCGAGGTGATTCATTTTGGTAGGACAAATTTGAATGCGGATTACAGGGTCAACAGCAGGGTTCTGAGGAATGTGGAGGAACAGAGAGATCTTGGGGTTCGTATCCACAGATCTCTGAAGGTTGCCACTCAAGTGGATAGAGCCGTGAAGAAGGCCTATAGTGTGTTAGCGTTTATTAACAGGGGGTTTGAGTTTAAGAGCCGTGGGGTTATGCTGCAACTGTACAGGATCTTGGTGAGATCACATTTGGAATATTGTGTGCAGTTCTGGTCACCTCACTATAAGAAGGACGTGGAAGCATTGGAGAGAGTGCAGAGGAGATTTACCAGGATGCTGCCTGGTTTGGAGGGTCTTATGAGGAAAGGTTGAGGGAGCTAGGGCTTTTCTCTTTAGAGCGGAGGAGGATGAGAGGCAACTTAATAGAGGTTTATAAGATGATGAAGGGGATGGATAGAGTGGACATTCAGAGACTATTTCCTCGGGTGGATGTAGCTGTTACTAGGGGGCATAACTATAAGGTTCATGGTGGGAGATATAAGAGGGATGTCCGAGGTAGGTTCTTTACTCAGAGGGTGGTTGGGGTGTGGAATGGACTGCCTGCTGTGATAGTGGAGTCGGACACTTTAGGAACTTTCAAGCGAATATTGGATAGGCACATGGAGCACACCAGAATGATAGGGAGTGGGATAGCTTGATCTTGGTTTCGGACAAAGCTCGGCACAACATCGAGGGCCAAAGGGCCTGTATTGTGCTGTACTGTTCTATGTTCTATTATTAAACTAGAAAGAGTGCAGAAGAGATTTACTAGGATGCCACCGGGGCTTGATGGTTTGAGTTAAAAGGAAAGGCTGGATAGACTGGGACTTTTTTCTCTGGAGCGTAGAAGGCTGAGGGGTGATCTTATAGAGGTCTATAAAATAATGAGGGGCAGAGATCAGCTAGATAGTCAACATCTTTTCCCAAAGGTAGGGGAGTCTAAAACTAGAGGGCATAGGTTTAAGGTGAGAGGGGAGAGATACAAAAGTGTCCAGAGGGGCAATTTTTTCACACAGAAGGTAGTCAGTGTCTGGAATAAGCTGCCAGAGGTAGTAGTAGAGGCGGGTACAATTTTGTCTTTTAAAAAGTATTTAGACAGTTACATGGGTAAGATGGGTATAGAGAGATATGGGCCAAATGCGGGCAATTGGGACTAGCTTACGGGTTTAAAAAAAAGTGCGGCATGGACAAGTTGGGCCGAAGGGCCTGTTTCCATGTTGTAAACCTCTATGACTCTATTCCTCAGTCCTAAATCTGCTCCCCCTTATTTTGAGGCTATACTCCCTAGTTCTAGTTTCACCCGCCAGTGGAAACAACCTCCCTGCTTCTATCTTATCTATTCCCTTCATAATTTTATATGTTTCTATGAGATCCCTCTTCATTCTTCTAAATACCAATGAGTATAACCCCAGTCTACTCAGTCTCTCCTCATGAGCCAAACCTCTCAACTCCAGGATCAACCAAGTGAATTTCGTCTGCACCCCCTCCAGTGCCTGTACATGGGGCTAAAGGTAGACAAGTCTCCTGGCCCCGATGGAATGCACCCCAGGGCACTAAAAGACAGGGCAGGGGAAATAGCGAATGCACTAGTGGTAATTTACCAAAATTCGCTGGACTCTGGGGTGGTTTCCGCAGATTGGAAAACAGCAAATGTGACGCCACTGTTTAAAGAAGGAGGTGGACAAAAGGCGGGTAACTATAGGCCGGTTAGCTTAACTTCTGTAGCAGGGAAAATGCTTGAATCTATCATCAAGGAAGAAATAGCGAGACATCTGGATATAAAGTGTCCCATTGGAAAGACGCAGCATGTGTTCATGAAGGGCAGGTCGTGTTTGACTAATTTGGTGGAATTCTTTGAGAACATTACATGTGCAGTGGACAATGGGGAACCCGTGGATGTGGTGTATCTGGATTTCCAGAAGGCATTCGACAAGATGCCGCACCGAAGGCTGCTGCATAAGATAAAGGTGCACAGTGTTATGGGTAATGTATTAGCATGGGTAGGGGTTTGGTTAACTCACAGAAAACAAAGAGTGGGGGTAAGTGGGTATTCTTCTAGTTGGCGATCAGTGACTAGTGGTGTGCCTCAGGGATCAGTGTTGGGACCGCAATTGTTTACGATTTACATAGATGATTTGGAGTTGGGGACCAAGTGTAATGTGTCAAAATTCGCAGATGACCCTAAGATGAGTGGCAGAGCAAAGTGTGCAGAGGATGCTGAAAGTCTGCAAAGGGATATCGTCTAAGTGAGTGGGTGAGGGTCTGGCGGATGGAGTACAATGTTGATAAATGTGAGGTCATCCATTTTGGTAGGAATAACAGCAAAAATGGACTATTATTTAAATGGTAAAAAATTGCAGCATGCTGCTGTGCAGAGGGACCTGGGTGTCCTTGTGCATGAATCACAAAATGTTGGTTTGCAGGTGCAGCAGGTAATTAAGAAGGCAAATGGAATTTTATTGCTAGAGGGATGGAGTTTAAAAACAGCGAGGTTACGTTGCAGCTGTATAAGGTGCTGGTGAGGCCACACCTGGAGTACTGTGTACAGTTTTGGTCCCCTTACTTGAGAAAGGATATACTGGCACTGGAGGGGGTGCAGGGGAGATTCACTAGGTTGATTCTGGAGTTGAGAGGGTTGGCTTATGAGGAGAGATTGAGTAGACTATACTCATTGGAATTCAGAAGAATGAGAGGGGATCTTATAGAAACATTTAAGATTATGAAGGGAATAGATAAGATAGAAGCAGGGAAGTTGTTTCCACTGGCGGGTGAAACTAGAACTAGGGGGCATGGCCTCAAAATAAGGGGGATCAAATTTAGGACTGAGTTGAGGAGGAACTTCTTCACCCAAAGGGTTGTGAATCTGTGGAATTCCCTGCTCAGTGAAGCAGTTGAGGCTACCTCATTGAATGTTTTTAAGGCAAGGACAGATAAATGTTTGAACAGTAAAGGAATTAAAGGTTATGGTGAGCGGGTGGGTAAGTGGAGCTGAGTCCACAAAAAGATCAGCCATGATCTTATTGAATGGCGGAGCAGGCTCGAGGGGCCAGATGGCCTACTCCTGCTCCTAGTTCTTATGTTCTTATCCTTTCTCAAGTAAGAAGACCAAAACTCCTTACGTGACTTTGTGTCAAATTTCAGCCCTGTGAAGCATCTTGGGATAGTCTATGATCTTAAAGGCGCTAGAAAATGAAATTTGTTGTTGCTCTTGTCCAGCTGGAATTTAAATAATAGTCACCAACACCTTTACCAGGCTGGCAGAGGGCAAATTCCTGGCATTGTCACCAGCCCCATCTGGGGGTAGTGGTGCTGCGATTGTGTTCAAAGACCCAGTGACCCTGAGACTTGGACTGAACTCAGCAAACCTGAGTTCAAATCCTGCAATCAGACTCACATTCAGAGTTTGAAATGTCAGGATACAGTACGAAGCTGGTCTCAGTAAGAGTGACTGTGCAGTGGTCAGATTGTATTAAAAAACCCATCTGGTTCACTCATGTCCCTTTAGGAAAGGAAATCTGCCGTCCTTACCCAGTCTGGCCTGCGTGTGACTCCAGTCCCACACTAAGGTGACTGATTCCTAAACGACCTCTGAGACGGCCGTGCCAGCGACGCAGCTTTATCAAATCCATGGCCAAGTAGCGGCACGGTGGCACAGTGGTTAGCGCTGCTGCCTCACAGTGCCAGGGACCCGGGTTCGATTCCCGGCTTGGGTCACTGTCTGTGTAGAGTTTGCACGTTCTCCCCATGTCTGCATGGGTTTCCTCCGGGTGCTCCAGTTTCCTCCCACAGTCGGAAAGACGTGCTGGTTAGGTGCATTGGCCGTGCTAAATTCTCCCTCAGTGTACCCAAACAGGTGCCGGAGTGTGGCGACTAGGGGATTTTCACAGTAACTTCATTGCAGTGTTAATGTAAGTCTACTTGTGACACTGATAAATTAAAAAGACATGGCGGCACAGTGGTTAGCGCTGCTGCCTCACAGCGCCAGGAATCCGAGTTCTATTTCCGGCTTGGGTCACTGTCTGTGTGGAGTTTGCACATTCTCCCTGTGTCTGCGTGGGTTTCCTCCGGGTGCACCGGTTTCCTCCCACAGTCCAAAGATGTACGAGTTAGATTGATTGGCCGTGTTAAATTGCCCCTTAATGTCAGGGGGATTAGCAGGGTAAATACGTGGCAATTTAGCACGGCTAATGCACCCTAACCAGCACGTCTTTCAGACTGTGGGAGGAAACCGGAGCACCCGGAGGAAAACCACGCAGACACGGGGAGAACGTACAGACTCCGCACAGACAGTGACCCAAGCCGGGAATAGAACTCGGGTCCCTGGAGCTGTGAGGCAGCAGCGCTAACCACTGCGCCACCATGTTTTTTTTTTACGGGGATAGGGCCTGGGTGGGATTGTTGTTGGTGCAGGCTCGATGGGCTGCACTGCACTGTAGGGATTCTATGATTCTATTCCATGATTAAGGGATAAAAATGATTAAGGCCGTTAAACATGCCGACCTTAGCAGGGAGCGTTTGAAAAGCTATAGTATGCAAGGCTATGGACCACGTGCTGGAAAATGGGATTAGAATAGATAGGTGCTTGATGGACGGCACAGGCACGATGGGCCGAAGGGCCTCTTTCTGTGTTGTAAAACTCTACAGGTTGACATGTGAGAACGAATTTAAGGAAGCCGGGCTGACGAGGGGTAAAAATCCATTGGAACAACTTCAGAATGCTTCACAGGGACGTTGGTCCCTTTAAGAGCAGAGCGAGGAGGTGTAACACAGCCGGGTGCTGAGAAAAATGCCAACCCATCACACCAGGCTCGAAATAAAAAGTGTGAAATCTAGCAGAACTCTGCTAATCCCTCCCACACACACACACACACACACACGAGTACAAAACCAATTCACAGATAAATTATGTATTCACCAACCAAAGGAAATATCCTTCCTTCAAATAGAAATGTAAATGCCACTCGCCGCTGCCCTCGGGCTGGTTATGCTGTTGCCCCTGTAGCCTGTCGGGGGAGCGAGCTTTCTCCAACCCTCCCTGTTGTACCTCGACCTGCTCCCGGTATCCAAGTATTCGCTGGTGAGCCTATTCCGTAAGAGGAGAAGCTTTACACCTGATCCGACCGACAGACACCAGATCTGCTTCCTCCACGGATCACCTCCCACGGAGGAGGAGGAGGGAGCGGAGACAAACAGAGGGGGAGGGAGAGGCTGCATACAGAGAGGGAGAAACACAGAGAGGATGTCGAAAAGAGTCATGCACTCACACAGAACAGCAGACAGAGACACACAGAGAGAAACACAGAGAGAGAGAGACAGGGGAGAAACAGAGAAATACCGGATTGTTGTGACACAGAGGAGGCCGTTCGGACCATCCGGTCTTGTGCTGGCTTTCCAAATGAATAATGCACCTTGTGCCATTCTCCCACCTTCTCTCCGTAACCCTGCACCTTCTTCCTTTTCAGGCAACAGTGTCATTTCCTTTCGCAATTCGCTTGATTAAATCTGTCTCACAGCGCCAGGGACCCGGATTCGATTCCTAGCTTGGGTCACTGTCCTTGTGGAGTTTGCACGTTCTCCCCGTGTCTGCGTGGGTTTCCTCCGGGTGCTCCGGTTTCCTCCCACAGTCCGAAAGACGTGCTGGTTAGGTGCATTGGCCATGCTAAATTCTCCCTCAGTGTACCCGAACAGGCGCCAGAGTGTGGCGACGAGGGGATTTTCACAGTAACTTCATTGCAGTGTTAATGTAAGCCTACTTGTGACACTAATAAATAAACTAAACATTAAACTTTAAAAACTGTTATAAAACTGCCTCCACTGCACCCTCAGACAGAACATTCCAGACCTTCACGATTGCTTCTTTTGCTAATTACTTTAAATCTGTGCCCTTTTGTTCTCGATCTTTTCACGAGTGGGACGCAGTGGTGTAGTGATATTGTCACTGGACTATTAATCCAGAGACCCAGGGTAAATGCTCTGGGGACCCGGGTCCGAATCCCACCACAGCAGATGGTTGAATTCAATAACAAAAATCTGGAATTAAAAGTCTACTGATGATTACAAGGATGTTGCCTGGATTGAGTGGCATGCCTTATGAGGATAGGGTGAGGGAGCTCGGTCTTTTCTCCTTGGAGAGACGTAGGATGAGTGGAGACCTAATAGAGGTATATAAGATGTTGAGAGGCATAGATCGGGTGGACTCTCAGAGGCTTTTTCCCAGGGTGGAAATGGCTGCTACGAGTGGACACAGGTTTAAGGTGCTGGGGGGTAGGTTTTTCACACAGAGGGTGGTGGGTGAGTGGAATTGGCTGCCGTCAGTGGTGGTGGAGGCAAACTCAATAGGGTCTTTTAAGAGACTCCTGGATGAGTACATGGGACTCAATAGGATGGAGGGTTATAGGTAGGCCTAAAAGGTAGGGATATGTTCGGCACAACTTGTGGGGCCGAAGGGCCTGTTCTGTGCTGTAGTTTTCTATGTTTCTATTACGAGTCGATTGTTGGAAAAACCCATCTGGTTCACGAATGTTCTTTAGGGAAGGAAATCTGCCATCCTTACGGTCTGGCCTATATGTCTGCCAGACCCATGGCAATGTGGTTGACTCTTGAATGTCCTTGTGGATGGGCAATAAGTGCTGCCCCAGTCAGCAATGCCCACGTTCCATGAATAAATTTTTAAAAAGTTTCTCCCTTTCTATTCTGTCCACACCCATCGTGATTCTGTCCACCTCCATCGAATCTCCTTGTAGCTTAGCTTCTTGAAGGAAAATAGTCTGAACTTTGACCATCTATCATCACAACTGGAGTTCCTCATCCCAGGAACTGTTCTCATGAATTTTTCCTGCTCTCTCCACAATGCCTTCACATCCATCTTAAAGTGCAGCATCCAGAACTGAATACAATGCCCCAGATGAGGCCAAACTAATATCTAATACAAGTTCAAAATCCCTCTTTGCTCTTGTACTCTGTGCGCCTATTAATAAAACCAAGGATGCTGTTTGCTTTATTAACTGCGCTTGTAACTTTCAGGGGCGGCACGGTGGCACAGTGGTTAGCGCTGCTGCCTCACAGCGCCAGGGACCCGGGTTCGATTCCAGCCTCGGGTCATTGTGCAGATTTTGCACATTCTCCCCATGTCTGCGTGGGTTTCCTCCGGGTTTTCCAGTTTCCTCCACAGTCCGAAAGACGTGCTGGTTAGGGTGCATTGGCCGTGCTAAATTCTCCCTCTGTGTACCCGAACAGGTGCCGGAGTGTGGCGACTAGGGCATTTTCACAGTAACTTCATTGCAGTGTTAATATAAGTCTACTTGTGACACTAATAAATAAAGTTTAAAGTTTAAAGTTAAACTTTAAACTTGTCCTGTCACCTTCAATGCTCCCCATGCCGACACTATAGTTAAGAAAGCCCACCGATGCTTCTCCTTTCTCAGAAGACTAAGGAAATTTGGCATGTCCACTACGACTCTCACCTACTTTTACAGTTGCACCATAAAAAGCATCCTTTCCAGATGTATCACAGCTTGGTATGGCTCCCGATCTGTCGAAGACCCCAAGAAACTACAAAGGGTCGCGAATGAAGCTCAATCCATCACGCAAACCAGCCTCCCATCCATTGGCAATGTCTACACTTCCCGCTGCCTCGGAAAAGCAGCCAGCATAATTAAGGACCCCACCCACCCCCCGACATTCTCTCTTCCACCTTCTTCTGTCGGGAAAAAGAGACAAAAGTCTGAGGTCACGTACCAACCGACTCAAGAACAGCTTCTTCCCTGCTGCTGTCAGACTTTTGAATGGACCGACCTCGCATTAAGTTAATCTTTCTCTGCACCCTAGCTATGACTGTAACACTACATTCTGCACTCTCTCCTTTCCTTCTCTATGAACGGTATGCTTTGTCTGTATAGTGCGCAAGAAACAATACTTTTCACTGTATGTTAATACATGTGACAATAATAAATCAAATCAAATCAAAATCAAAACATCTGCATCCAGGTCCCTTTGCTCCTGCCCCCTATTTTATATTGTCTCACTATGTTCTTTCTACCAAATAAATCACTTCACATTTCTCCACATTAAACTTCATCTGCCACCTCTCTGCCCATTCCACCAACTTCTCTCTGTCCTTTTAATGTTCCACACCGTCCTCCTCACAGTTTACAATACTTCCAAGTTTTGTGTTATTTGCACACAGCAATCTAGACAGAGGGACTCACAGACAGAGAAAGACAGAGACACAGATAGAAATTCAGGGAGCGAGAGAGGGCCACACAGTCTAAGAAATGGAGCAGGGTTCGTACAGCAGGTGAAGTGAGAGAGGTTGTGACAGAAAGGGGTACCAGAGAAAAAGCTCGGAGGGAGAGGAGTTCCCTGGGAGGGATTCCAGAGAGGGGTAAATCAAGATGACCGGTACTGCCTTAACATTAGACAATACAAAACTCAAGAGGCAGATATCTCTGTACAGAGACGTAACATTTATTTAAAAGACAAACAAGCAGCTGAAAGGAGATCACCAAAAGGATTAAGTCGCTCTGAGATAGAGCGACAGAACCTCCCCAATGAATCTGACATATACAATCAAAAACAGATCGATTATAGTTTTTCTTACCAATCATTCCTGCTTTATATTAGTTTAAAATCAATTACATTTAATATATGTACAGCAATAATAATCCCTGACATTCACCTCAGCCAATTGCATTCTACCATCCAGCATAATGATATCTCATTCATCCATAAATCCGGATGCTAACTCCTATCTTGACTAAATCGCTTCCTTGTTGCCTGGTTACCCTAGACGCTTCCCAGGCCTTTGGCTCTGAACTATTCGCCTTTACCATCATGCCTTGCTTTCGGCTGAAATGATTCACACAATACTTAAAATGCATTAAAATATCAGTATATATGTTTTAAAGTCATAATTACTTGTGTAACTCTCTTTCTGCTTTAACATATGCGTAAACTATTTTCTCATTAGCTTATTAACATGTTTCAAAAATCATTTAACTCTTATCTGGTAGTCCTGTTAGTGCCCTAATGTATTCTGTTTAAAAATCTTATTAATTGGTTAGAAATGTCCCACATCAGATGGCAAAGTAGAAACTGTGAAACAGCGAGCTACCCGATGTCCCAGGGCCAACTCTATTGGTTGTTGTCAGGGGTATGTTATGACAAGCTCTAGAACTGACTGGAGAAAACATTCTTTCTAAGTTGAAAGTTTATCAGTGTCACAAGTAGGCTTACATTAACACTGAATGAAGTTACTGTGAAAATCCCCTAGCCGCCACACTCTGGTGCCTGTTCGGGTACACTGAGGGAGAATTTAGCACGGCCAATGTACCCTAACCAGCACGTCTTTCAGACTGTGGGAGGAAACCGGAGCACCCGGAGGAAACCCACGCAGACATGAGGAGAACTTACAGACTCCACACAGACAGTGACCCAAGCTGGGAATCGAATCCGGGTCCCTGTCACTGTGGGGCAGCATTGATTGTCATATGAGGAGCGGTTGAGGACTCTGGGTCTGCACTCGATGGAGTTTAGAAGGATGAGGGGGGATCTAATTGAAACTTACAGAATACTGAGAGGCCTGGATAGAGTGGACGCGGAGAGGATGTTTCCACTATGGGGGAGACTAGAACTCGAGGGCACAACCTCAGACTAAAGGGACGCTTCTTTAAAACAGAGATGAGGAGGAATTTCTTCAGCCAGAGAGTGGTGAATCTGTGGAACTCTTTGCTACAGAAGGTTGTGGAGGCCAGGTCATTGAGTGCCTTTAAGACAGAGATAGATAGGTTCTTGATTAATAAGGGGATCAGGGGTTATGGGGAAAAGGCAGGAGAATGGGGATGGGAAAAATATCAGCCATGATTGAATGGCGGAGCAGGTGGGCTGAATGGCCTAATTGTGCCCCTATATCTAATGGTCTTATGGTGCCGCCCATCTGGTAGCTGTCCCAAGGTAGGGTCCTCCTGGCAAGCAGAGTCAGTGCAATGGATCGAAGACTGGCCTTTCCCCGCCTCGGGACAGGGATACTGACCCAGCTCAGAGGCTGCTTGGAGGGATTCTGCACACACATGATGGGTCACTCTGCAGCCTGCTGCGGCCCTGGTTCACCTAGACTAAGACTCCAGCCACGCAGCTGAAACCACTTCTCCACTGGTCTCAGTGTTGAGGAGGGGATGCAGAGCGATCTGCTGCTGAGTGAGTCACCTGTCCAGGCATTGGGGGCAGCCACGATTTGATTTGATTTGATTTATTATTGTCAGATGTATTCGCCGACAGTGAAAAGTATTGTTTCTTGCGCGCTGTACAGACAAAGCATACCATTCATAGAGAAGGAAACAAGAGAGTGCAGAATGTAGTGTTACAGTCATAGCTAGGGTGTAGAGAAAGATCAACTTAATGCGAGGTAGGTCCATTCAAAAGTCTGACGGCAGCAGGGAAGAAGCTGTTCTTGAGTCGGTTGGTACGTGACCTCAGACTTTTGTATCTTTTTCCCGACGGAAGAAGGTGGAAGAGAGAATGTCCGGGGTGCATGGGGTCCTTGATTATGCTGGCTGCTTTGCCCGAGGCAGCGGGAAGTGTGGACAGAGTCAATGGATGGGAGGCTGGTTTGCGTGATGGACTGGGCTACAGTCACGACCTTTTGTAGTTTCTTGCGGTCTTGGGCAGAGCAGGAGCCATACCAAGCTGTGATACAACCAGAAAGAATGCTTTCTATGGTGCATCTGTAAAGGTTGGTGAGAGTCGTAGTGGACATGCTAAGTTTCCTTAGTCTTCTGAGAAAGTAGAGGCATTGGTGGGCTTTCTTAACTGTAGCGTCGGCATGGGGGGACCAGGACAGGTTGTTGGTGATCTGGACACCTAAAAATTTGAAGCTCTCGACCATTTCTACTTTGTCCCCGTTGCTGTAGACAGGGGCATGTTCTCCTTTACGCTTCCTGAAGTCGATGACAAACTCCTTCATTTTGTTGGCATTGAGGGAGAGATTATTGTTGCCGCACGAGTTCACCAGATTCTCTATCTCATTCCTGTACTCTGTCTCGTCATTGTTTGAGATCCGACCCACTACGGTGGTGTCGTCAGCAAACTTGAAAATTGAGTTGGAGGGAAATTTGGCCACATGGTCATAGGTGTATAAGGAGTATAGTAGGGGACTGAGAACACAGCCTTGTGGGGCACCGGTGTTGAGGATGATCGCGGAGGAGGTGTTGTTGTCTATCCTTACTGATTGTGGTCTGTGAGTTAGGAAGTTCAGGATCCAGTCGCAGAAGGGGGAGCCGAAGCCCAGGCCTCGGAGTTTGGAGATGAGTTTCGTATGAATGATAGTGTTGAAGGCTGAGCTGTAGATTGTGACAAGTGAAGGTTGCTGCACTGGGACACAATTGCTGAAGTTTGCCCAGAATCACTGCCTGGACTACTTTCGATGTGGAGATGCCGGCGTTGGACTGGGGTAAACACAGTAAGAAGGGGCTTGCAGCTCCGAAAGCTTGTGTGGCTTTTGCTACCAAATAAACCTGTTGGACTTTAACCTGGTGTTGTTAAACTTCTTACTGGACTACTTTCAACAGAGTGATTGTGAGATGAAGCAACTGACATGTTGGACAGCACAGTAACGTACTGTAGCGTACTGAGGAGAAATAAAGACAGGCAAATATTTTAAAATCAAAACAGAAAGTGCCAGAAAAATTCAACAGGTCTGACAGCATCAGTGGAGACAGAAACTGTCCCCATCAAACACTCCCAGGACAGGTACAGCACGGGGTTAGATACAGAGTAAAGCTCCCTCTACACTGTCCCCATCAAACACTCCCTGGACAGGTACAGCACGGGGTTAGATACAGAGTTAAGCTCCCTCTACACTGTCCCCATCAAACACGATGTGGAGATGCCAGCGTTGGACTGGGTTAAACACAGTAAGAAGTTTAACAACACCAGGTTAAAGTCCAACAGGTTTATTTGGTAGCAAATACCATTAGCTTTCGGAGCGCTGCTCCTTCGTCAAGGACGAAGATACAGAGTAAAGCTCCCTCTGCACTGTCCCCCATCAAACACTCCCAGGACAGGTACAGCACGGGGTTAGATACAGAGTAAAGCTCCCTCTACACTGTCCCCATCAAACACTCCCAGGACAGGTACAGCACGGGGTTAGATACAGAGTAAAGCTCCCTCTACACTGTCCCCATCAAACACTCCTATTTAAGTAAAGGTTGGATGTTGGATAGCAATGGTGTGAATCTCAGTGGTAGAGTTGTGTTTCATTCTACTTTAGAAACTGTTGAGTATTTGCGCTCAGCGTGCTGAGTGTGGGAGCAGGGGAGTCTGTTAGCTTTAAGTTGTGCTGACTTGCAGCCAGCTAATGTTGGATGTGTATCTGAGAAAGGATTGAGGATCCTGAGAGCATTAAGGGATTACTGTGCCTGCAGTCTCTGTGCAGCTGTGGTGAAAGCAGTGTGCAGGAACACAGTAAGAGAGCAATAGCAGATATTGATTCAATCAGGTTTATAACCTAACCCGGGGCCTGTCGCTGGTAAGTAGTTCTGAGCTTTTAGTCAAAAATCTGTGATGTGTGCAGGATGGTAAATGGAGAGAGCGTGAGGAGGGAGGGACTGCGGCCACATTACAGTTGGTTTGTCCCCCTATCCGTGTCCCGGTGCTTTTCCCAGTCTGAGCACAATTGAATTGGTAGCGGTTTAACTAGAGAGGGACAGTTTGAAGAGGAACGCTCATCAACAAGTGACTCTTGCTCTGTTCTCAGTTAAGTTACTTTATTTGACTTGATTTGATTTATTATTGTCACATGTATTAACACACAGTGAAAAGTATTGTTTCTTGTGTGCTATACAGACAAAGCATACTGTTCATAGAGAAGGAAAGGAGAGGGTGCAGAATGTAGTGTTACAGTCATAGCTAGGGTGTAGAGAAAGATCAACTTAATGCAAGATAATTCCCTTCAAAAGTCTGACAGCAGCGGGGAAGAAGCTGTTCTTGAGTCGGTTGGTATGTGACCCCAGACTTTTGTATCTTTTTCCCGACGGAAGGTGGTGGAAGAGAGAATGTCCGGGGTGTGTGGGGTTCTTGATTATGCTGGCTGCTTTTCTGAGGCACAGTCCCACCCACAGTCCGACCACAATCCCACCCAGGCCCTATCCCCGTAACATCATGCATTTACCCTAGCTATTCCCCCTGATACGAAGGGGCGATTTAGCATGGCCAATCCATCTAATCTGCACATCTTTGGACAGTGGGAGGAAACCGGAGCACCCGGAGGAAACCCACACAGACATGGGGAGAACGTGCAGACTCCACACAGACAGTGACCCAAGCTGGGAATCGAACCCGGGTCCCTGGCGCTGTGGGGCAGCAGTGCTAAGCATTGTCCCACCGTGCCTGCTCCCATATCTTATGGTCTTAAATGTCTCAAATGTCCTCCACCACCTCCGTTACTCCCTCATTCTCTGGCTCTATCTTGTGACTCTCCTTCCCACCTGGCCCAGCACCTTATTTCCAGGTTTTTACACTGAATTCCGATTTTCCGATTGCCGCAGTGGGATTTGAACCTGTGGACTGGTCCAGCAACGTAACAATTACGCTGATGTGATCTCTGGATCCTGACGTCTTTCCCATGTCACCGCGCGCTCTTTGTCAATGATATTCCTCCTTTAGACGGAGAACTCTCCGGCAATAACTGAGCCACCTTAACGCCTGGTGAGATTAGTTCATCGATTAGGCCTCTGTGAGATTGAGTTGATTAACTGATGTGAAGCTGAGGCTGTGTCGGGATTAATTACTCAAAGGATTAGAGCAGCTGTGCTGTCAAACAGGCCTTGGACGTGGTTGCTATGGCAGCTGGATTTCACCAACTGGTTGGCTAGCGTTAGTCGGAAAGGAGTCACCCCTCTGGGGTCACCGAATTGATGACAAAATGATGGACGCTCTCTCAAAAATGTACACTGAGCCGCCCCATCCCATCCCATCCTGGAGTCCAATCCCAAATCACCCTCTGACTGCTCACTGGATATCTGGACCTTCCTTGAGAGGCTGATGGATTAGATTTTGATTTGATTTATTATTATCACATGTATTAACATACAGTGAAAAGTATTGTTTCTTGCGCGCTATTGAGACAAAGCATACCGTTCATAGAGAAGGAAAGGAGAGAGTGCAGAATGTAGTGTTACAGTCATAGCTCGAGTGTAGAGAAAGATCAACTTAATGCGAGGTAAGTCCATTCAAAAGTCTGACGGCAGCAGGGAAGAAGCTGTTCTTGAGTCGGTTGGTACGTGACCTCTGACTTTTGTATCATTTCCTCGACGGAAGAAGATGGAAGAGAGAATGTCCGGGGTGCATGGGGTCCTTAATATGGGGCTGCTTTTCCGAGGCAGCGGGAAGTGTAGACAGAGTCAATGGATGGGAGGCTGGTTTGCGTGATGGACTGGGCTACATTCACGACCTGTTGTAATTTCTGATGGTCTTGGGCAGAGCAGGAGCTGTGATAAAACCAGAAAGAATGCTTTCTATGATGCATCTGTAAAACTGGCTTTGGGATTAAGGACCTTGTTGGTGTGGTGTGTGAGCCATTCGGAATATATGTCCCTGCTAACGTTCCATAAGGGGAGACATCCTCCCAGCATCTTCCCTGTCACGTCTCCCCAGATCTTAATTTTATTTATTCATTCACGGGATATGGGCTTCGCTGGCTGGGCCAGCATTTATTGCCCATCCCTAATTGCCCCTTGAGAAGGTGGTGGGTGAGCCGCCTTCTTGTACCACTGCAGTCCATGTGGTGTAGGTACACCCACAGTGCTGTTAGGGAGAGTGCTTCATGATTTTGACCCAGCGACAGTGAAGGAACGGCCGATATATTTCCAAGTCAGGATGGTGAGTGACTTGGAGGAGAACATCCAAATGGTGGTGTTCCCAGGTATCTGCTGCTCTTGATGGTAGTGTTCATGGTTTTGGAAGGTGCTGCCTCAGGAGACTTGGTGAGTTGCTGCAGTGCATCTTGTAGATGGTACACACTGCTGCTACTGAGCGTCGGTGGTGGAGGGAGTGGATGGTTGTGGATAGGGTGCCAATCAAGTGGGGCTGCTTTGTGCTGGATGGTGAGAACTTGTTGAGTGTTGTTGGAGCCGCACTCATTCAGGCAAGTGGAGAGTATTCCACCACACTCCTGACTTGTGCCTTGGAGATAAGGTTTCAATAAGGTCACCTATCATTTGTCTAAATTCCAATGAGTACAGGCCCAATATGCTTAGCCTTTCTCAAAAGTCTCCGACAGAATTTCCGTTTGTCTAAATCTCCGCTGATTCTCTTCACTCTCAGCTCTGACCAAGGGTCATCCAGACTCGAAATGTTGGCTCTATTCTCTCTCCATGGATGCTGTCAGACCTGCTGAGATTTTCCAGCATTTTCTGTTTTTGTTTCAGATCCCAGCATCCGCGGTATTTTGCTTTTATGAAGAGGAATATTCCTGGTTTTTGAAATGTCCTAATCCTGCGGACGAATATTCGTTGAGTAAATTCAATCAGGGATCGAGAGATTTTTGGATATTGAGGAATTAAGGGATATGGAGGAATTTCGGGACTGCAGAGCTGATGTTGATGAGTCATGAAGAATGGGGAAGGCTCAAAGGCCCTTACGGCCTTCTCCTACTCTCATTACCTCTGATACTCTCACAGTGTCAATAAGAAAGATGGCAAAGACCAATGTTGTGAAGTTAAGTTTGTGAAGTGTGATCCCTTTAAAAGCTAGTTTTGTGTCAGTGCTTGGATGTTTAAAATGCAGGTGGACACGGCGTACACAGAGTGTGACAAAGACCAAGCATCAGGGTTGCTTTGGTAACAGGCTTTGCAGGCTTTTGAATTTGGACAACCTATCAGTTTAAAGAAGACACTCAGCTATCGGAACCTATCAAATTTGAATTTGCTGTTGTTGACAATATCAGACCAATCCGAGTGTAGGAAAATTGATTAGATGATCAGGGTTTAAAGAGGAACTCAACTGCCTGCCTGCAGTTGAACTGAAGGGCTGCCACCGCAGAGAGGACAAGAGCAGCTCCCTGCCAGCTTACAATATCCCTTGAGAGAACTCTCCATCTACCTAACGAAGGGTACAAAGTCAGAAAGAGCTTACAGACAGCGGAATCGACAGAAGGACTCCAAAGGTTTTTCAAAAGAACAAAGAACATTACAGCACAGGCCCTTCAGCCCTCCAAGCATGGACCGACCATGCTGCCCGACTGAACTAAAACCTCCTGCCCTTCCGGGGACCATATCCCTCCATTCCCATCCTATTCATGTATTTGTCAAGACGCCCCTTAAAAGTCACTATCGTATCTGCTTCCACTCTCCCCCGGCAGTGAGTTCCAGGCACCCACCACACTCTGTGTAAAAAACTTGCCTCGTACATCTCCTTTAAACCTTGCCCCTCGCACCTTAAACCTTTGCCCCCTAGTAATTGACTCTTCCACCCTGGGAAAAAGCTTCTGACTATCCACTCTGTTCATGCCCCTCATAATCTTGTAGACTTCTATCAGGTCGCCCCTCAATCTCCGTCATTCCAGTGAGAACAAACCACGTTTCTCCAACCTCTCCTCATAGCTAATGCCCTCCATACCAGGCAACATCCTGGTAAATCTTTTCTGTACCCTCTCCAAAACCTCCACATCCTTCTGGTAGTGTGGCGACCAGAATTGAACACTATATTCCAAGTGCGGCCTAACTAAGGTTCCATAAAGCTGCAACATGACTTGGCAGTTTTTAAACTCAATGCCCCGGCCGATGAAGGCAAGCATGCCGTATGCCTTCTTGACTACCTTCTCCACCTGCATTGCCACTTTCAGTGACTTGTGTACCTGTACACCCAGGTCCCTCTGCCTATCAATAGTCTTAAGGGTTCTGCCATTTATTGTATATTTCCTACCTGTATTAGACCTTCGAAAATGCATTACCTCACATTTGTCCGGATTAAACTCCATCTGCCATCTCTCCGCCCAAGTCTCCAACTGATCTATATCCTGCTGTATCCTCTGATGGTCCTCATCGCTATCCACAAATCCACCAACCTTTGTGCCAAAAAAAGCCAAAACACCTGGTTGTATATATTTTTTTGAGAGTGACTAAGTTAATATTATTATTTTTTGGTAATGAATGATCCTTGCATTTATTTGAACAGCATTCCAGGAGTATCTTACTTCAATCAATATGCTACTTGTTTAGTTAAAGTTCCCGGTTGGTTAAATAAATAACTTGTTAATTATTCACTTAAAGTGAGTGTGGGGTATTTCTGTGAGTTACCCACTTAACATTAATGAAGAACAGTTCACACCTTCCCACACACTTTTAACAGATTACGAGGTGAGCGATTCCTCTTTGGGGGATTCGGTGTGGCTTCTCAAAAGGGGCACAATCTCTGCATCGTAACACCAAGAACAGCCAGTCTTTCATCATTTTCAGAGTCAGGGGTCAGTCAGTTTCCTGTCACAGTTACAGTGGGAGTCCCCGTGTATAAAGGGTCAGTTTCACTCATTGGAGGTCACACAGGACAAGAGAAACATCTGGTTAAAGTGTGCGACGGATAACAGTTCAGACAATACAAATCGGGTCTCCCACAATGAACCTCAACCTGTTCCCTTCTCCGCAGATCCTTCTCCGCTCCTCGGAGGACAGAAGTTGAGAAACCGATCTCTCCGGACGGTAACAGTCGCGCAATGGATGTCTTGCACGGATTGCTAAACACGCGATTGCTGCAGTCACTGCTAAAGGTAAAAAGCTCACTGAGAAACCATAGCGTTGGAAAAACCTGTTTGAGTTTCCCCACTTACAGTGTGGCCCTGCCCTCCCGATACCAGGGGGGGAGATGGTGGCGTAGTGGTAATGTCACTGAACTGCTCGTGCAGACGTTAACCTGAGATCTTAGGATCAAATCCTACCTCAGCACCTCTGGTGGAGTTAAGAACATAAGAAATAGGAGCAGGAGTAGGCCATCTGGCCCTTCGAGCCTGCCCTGCCATTCAACAAGATCATGGCTGATCTGAAGCGAATCAGTTCCACTTACCCGCCTGCTCCCCATATCCCCTAATTCCCTTATTGATCAGAAAACTATCTACCCGTGATTTAAACATATTCAACGAGGAATGAACGAGTTGAATCAACGAGTTGAACCACAGATTGTCGGAAAAACCCATCTGGTTCACTAATGAACTTTAGGGAGGGAAATCTGCCATCCTTACCTGGCCTGGCCTACATGTGATTCCAGAGCCATAGCAATGTGGTTGACACTGAACAGCCTCTCTGAAATGGCCCAGCGAGACACTCAGTTCAAGGGTAACTAGGGATGGGGAATAAATGCTGGCCCAGCCAGCGACATCCACATGAAAGAATCTTTTTTTAAAGTGAGCAGCCCCATTGCAGAGTTAATGATGCTGCCCCTTGTCTCATCCAATGGATAATTTAATCATGTCACCATAAAACATGCTGTTGTTTTGAATTTGTACTTTGAGCGGCACGGTGGCACAGTGGTTAGCACTGCTGCCTCACAGCGCCAGGGACCTGGGTTCGATTCCCAGCTTGGGTCACTGTCTGTGTGGAGTTTACACATTCTCCCCGTATCTGCGTGGGTTTCCTCCGGGTGCTCCGGTTTCCTCCCACAGTCTGAAAGACGTGCTGGTTAGGGTGCATTGACCATGCTAAATTCTCCCTCAGTGTACCCGAACAGGCACCGGAGTGTGGCAACTAGGGGATTTTCACAGTAACTTCATTGCAGTGTTAATGTAAACCTTCAGAATCATAGAATCCCTACAGTGCAGAAGGAGGCCATTCGGCCCATCGAGTCTGCACCGACCACAATCCCACCCAGGCTCTATCCCCGTAACCCCACACATTTACCCTGCTAATCCGCCTGACACTAAGGGGCAATTTAGCATGGCCAATCAACCTAACCCGCACATCTCTGGACTGTGGGAGGAAACCGGAGCACCCGGAGGAAACCCACGCAGACACGGGGAGAACATGCAGACTTTGCACAGACAGTGACCCAAGCCGGGAATCGAACCCGGGTCCCTGGCACTGTGAGGCAGCAGTGCTAACCACTGTGCCACCGTATTGCCCCTGTAGGCCTGGGGAAGGATGACAGGTTTCCTTCCCTAAAGGGCATTAGTGAACCAGATGGGTTTTTACAACAATTGGTGACAGCCTCATGGTCACCAACACTGAAATTAATTTTGTAAATCCAGATTTTTTAATTGAATCAAATTCCACCAGCTGCTGTGGTGAGATTTGAACCCAAGTTCCCAGAGCATCAGCCTCAAGATTGGTAGCACAGTGAATTTACCGCTACCCTACATCTCCTCCAGTGCAACAAGTGTAGGAAGAACAAGGGAAGGCAGCACAGTACCCACTAAACGGCACACTTTTAAGGAGATAAATGAAAAACAGTCATGAGGCTGATTGTACACAAGTCTTGGAAATTCCTTGGATATTCGATGGTTTCTCCTTGTTTCTCCAGGTTTATGAGAGCCTGCATCAGTACCGGAGAAGAAGACCTCCCCCAGTCATGCCCCAGGCCTCTGCACTTTGCCAAGAGGTGAGGAAAAGCTCTTTAAGACAATTCATAACAATTCTTGGGGCCAAGAATAAAGCCAAAAGTTTATTTATTAGTCACAAGTAAGGCTTACATTAACACTGCAGTGAAGTTACTGTGAAAATCCCCTGAATGTAGTCATAGAATGCCTACAGTGCGGAAGGAAGCCATTTAGCCCATCGAGTCTGCACCAACCACAATCCCACCCAGGCCCTATCCCCCGTATACACACATATTTACCCTGCTAATCCCTCTGATGCTAAGGTCAATTTAGCATGGCCAATCAACCTAACCCGCACAACCTCTGGATTGTGGGAGGAAACCGGAGCACCCGGAGGAAGCCCACACAGACACAGGGAGAATGTTCAAACTCCACACAGATACAAAATCACAAAACGCCTGGATTTCTTCATCTTCATCTCATCTGACACATTCTGTTGTGAAAGGATTCCCGGGACTTTCACACAGTGAAGCTACTGCCAGATATCACTCAGTAATATCCTCATTGGGGCAGTCACACGCTACTAACTGAGGGTTAACCCACAGTGGAAAACTGTGCCAGATTCTGTCCTATTGGCAGGAATAGGACAGTCATTATGGTGGAGTGAGGCATGGGGAATGGTCAGACACGATGTAACAGTCGCTGAGGCATCTTCATGGGACAGTGTAGAGGAGCTTTACTCTGTATCTAACCCCGTGCTGCACCTGTCCTGGGAGTGTTTGATGGGGGACAGTGTAGAGGGAGCTTTACTCTGTATCTAACCCCGTGCTGTACCTGTCCTGGGAGTGTTTGATGGGGGACAGTGTAGAGGGAGCTTTACTCTGTATCTAACCCCGTGCTGCACCTGTCCTGGGAGTGTTTGATGGGGACAGTGTAGAGGGAGCTTTACTCTGTATCTAACCCCGTGCTGTACCTGTCCTGGGAGTGTTTGATGGGGGACAGTGTAGAGGGAGCTTTACTTTGTATCTAACCCCGTGCTGTACCTGTCCTGGGAGTGTTTGATGGGGACAGTGTAGAGGGAGCTTTACTTTGTATCTAACCCCGTGCTGTACCTGTCCAGGGGGTGTTTGATGGGGACAGTGTAGAGGAGCTTTACTCTGTATCTAACCCCGTGCTGTACCTGTCCTGGGAGTGTTTGATGGGGACAGTGTAGAGGGAGCTTTACTCTGTATCTAACCCCGTGCTGTACCTGTCCTGGGAGTGTTTGATGGGGACAGTGTAGAGGGAGCTTTACTCTGTATCTAACCCCATGCTGTACCTGTCCTGGGAGTGTTTGATGAGGACAGTGTAGAGGGAGCTTTACTCTGTATCTAACCCCGTGCTGTACCTGTCCTGGGAGTGTTTGATGAGGACAGTGTAGAGGGAGCTTTACTCTGTATCTAACCCCGTGCTGTACCTGTCCTGGGAGTGTTTGATGGGGACAGTGTAGAGGGAGCTTTACTCTGTATCTAACCCCGTGCTGTACCTGTCCTGGGAGTGTTTGATGGGGGACAGTGTAGAGGGAGCTTTACTCTGTATCTAACCCCGTGCTGTACCTGTCCTGGGAGTGTTTGATGGGGGACAGTGTAGAGGGAGCTTTACTCTGTATCTAACCCCGTGCTGTACCTGTCCTGGGAGTGTTTGATGGGGGACAGTGTGGAGGGAGCTTTACTCTGTATCTAACCCCATGCTGTACCTGTCCTGGGAGTGTTTGATCTGATAGTCTAAATGGAATCCAGATTAGGAGCAGGCTGCTTTGGGGAGCACATATTGCTTATCCAGATGAATGGAAGAATCCCAGGCACCAATATGGGGCTGGTTCCGGGTTCATGCATAAAATTGACCTTTCACAGGTCTATGTGTGTGTGCTTGTGTGTGTGCACGTATGTGTGCGTGTATGTGTGTGAGAGTGTGTGTGTATTCGTGTGTGTGAGTATGTATGTGTGTGTGTGCATATGTGTGTGCGTGCGCGCGTGCGTTGGGTCTGTGTATGGACAGGTCTGTTTGGGTTTCTGTGTGTATCAGTGAATATCCTGTGTTCACCTTTACAGGTGACAGAGATGCTTCGAGAAACATCTCGTTCCATGGACATCCGAGAACTACACTGGCTCCTTGGAAAACCTGATTTTCAGGTAGGAAGTTTTGGTATTAATTTGCTGTCTTTAAATGATTTATTATGAGCGGCACGGTGGCACAGTGGTTAGCACTGCTGCCTCACAGCACCAGGGACCCGGGTTCAATTCCCGGCTTGGGTCACTGTCCGTGTGGAGTTTGCACATTCTCCCCGTGTCTGCGTGGGTTTCCTCCGAGTGCTCTGGTTTCCTCCCACAGTCCAAAGATGTGCATGTTAGGTTGATTGGCCGTGCTAAATTGCCCCTTAGTGTTAGAGGGATTAGCAGGGTAAATATGTAGGGTTACGAGGATAGAGCCTGGGTGGGATTGTTGTCAGTGCAGGCTCGATGGGCCGAATGGCCTCCTTCTGCACTGTAGGGATTCTATGATTCTATTATTCAACCAGTTTGGATTGACTGAAATGTTTACTGTAGGTCGTATCGATAAGGTTATTTTAATTTTCAATCATTTATACTTACTCCAATTCACTTTCACACTCATGAACACTCTTACACAAACTCACATCCACAGGTTTACACAGAGTTACAACAGGCCCTTCCATCCAACCAGTCTTTGCTGATGTTAGATTATTTTAACCTGTATTTCTGGGTGTCACTCTTCTTTTGATGGTCTCTAGTTGTGTTTCTGTCCACAAAGAGGAAGCATTCTCTCTCAGCTGGATTGACATCAAGGAGATGGGGATCAGGAGTTTAGAATATTTCTGAGGACAATGAGGGATGGGCAACAAATGCTCCATTATTTTTATGATATGATCTACTCAGAATTCAATGCAAGTTTAACATAACCTCTTCAGTTTCAGTTCTGCTTCTTGCGTTGGGCGCAGTGGAGTGCCTGCTGATGTTGCCGCAAAAGGTTAACAGCTGATTGTTTGATTGGTTGACAGGCCCTCCTCTCTGCCCACGACACAGTGGCTCAGGAAGACTATGAGCCCCTCCTGCCCCCTCTGCCAGATAACATCCCGGAGGATGAGGAAGCCTTGAGGATAGTGTGCCTGGTGAAAAACAAGCACCCTTTGGTAAGACTGTGTGATGTAAAGGAGATATAGGACTGTACTACTTTAATTTAAGGGTGGCGGCACGGGGGCACAGTGGTCGGCACTGCTGCCTCACAGTGCCAGGGACCTGGGTTTGAATCCGGCCTTGGGTCACTGTCTGTGTGGAGTCTGCACGTTCTCCCCGTGTCTGTGTGGGTTTCCTCCGGGTGCTCCGATTTCCTCCCACAGTCCGAAAGATGTGCGGGTTAGGTTGATTGGCCGTGCTAAATTGCCTCTTAGTCCAGGATGTGTAGGTTAACGGTTAAATATGTGGGGTTGTGGGGATAAGGCCTGGGATTGTGGTCGGTGCAGACTCGATGGGCCGAATGGTCTCCTTCTACACTGTCGGATTTCTATGTTTCTATGATTTACTGTCTTGTATCAACAAGAAAATATGTTTTTTAAAAATGCTCAAATTCAGCACCTTAATCTCTCTCATCCTCTCACTCAGCATCTCTCTCTCTCTCTCTCAAATGCACAGTCTCACTCTCATACCCTCATTCTCTGCTTTAACTTCATGTGTGGGGTGGTTATATGTATGTGTTAGTTATATGCATGTGTTAGGCATATGTGTGGGTTAGTGACATGTATGCATCACATGTTATGTGCATGGGTTAGTCACATGTGTGGGTTAGTGGTCACATGTGTGGGTTAGTGACATGTATGCATCACATGTCATGTGCATGGGTTAGTCACATGTGTGGGTTAGTCATATATGGGATGGTTACATGTATGTGTTAGTCACATGCATGGGTGGACTGGAAGGGAGGGTGGGGGTGGGCTTGGTATGGGGGATCCGCTGGGGGGGTGGAGGGGGTTGTGACTGTGTCTGGTGTCCTGTGTGGAGCTGGGTCTGGGTGTTTAGATAGTTACTCTGGAGTTACAAGTGGTTTTTTTCTCTAACTCTTTCAGAGTAATGATCAGGGTAAAACTGGCAGAACCACCCAAAGTTAGTGATTTAAGTCTCTGCTGTCAATGGTTCCCAGCCCAGCACAATTGTCCAGGGGAAGTTAACATTTCTGGGCAATTGCTGGGTAAATCCTTCTGTGGGAACCTACCAGAGAGATTACCCAGAGCATCATTGGGGTCCCCCACCAAATGTGACACTGGGGGACCAGGACCTTATGGGCCAATGTGATCATAGAATAGAATCCCCATAGTACAGAAGGAGGCCATTTGGCCCATTGAGCCTGCACCAACAGCAATCCCACCTGGCCCTATACCGTTACCACACATATTTACCCTGCTAGCCCCCCTGACACTAAGGGGCAATTTAGCAAGGCCAAGCCACCTAACCCGCACTTCTTTAGACACTAAGGAGCAATTTAACATGGCTAATCACCGAATCCGCACATCTTTGAAGTGTGGGAGGAAACTGGAGCACCTGGAGGAAACCCACGCAGACACGAGGAGAACGTGCAAACTCCACACAGACAGTGACCCAAGCTGAGAATCGAACCCAGGTCCCTGGCGCTGTGAGGCAGCAGTGCTAACAACTGTGCCACCGTGCTGCCCGTCTTTCCAAGTTAGGTTATTCCCCACTTGAGGGAGAGATAGTGAGAGGGAGAGTAGGCCTGAGTCTCAGCCGTTGACCTGCCTATTGCCTCACCGGGACTAAAGGGTTTTGGCCAGATCCTGAGCAAAAGGCTGGCTCTGGGAATTTTGATATGTGAGCAATCTTCAGTGTAGCAATATAGCCATGGGTGCATCAGAGGCAGCAAAGCAAACTGGCTGCTGATTTCACCTCAAGGTGATCGCCCTCACATCACTCACCCCATCCCAAGCCGACATCCACAAACTTCCCATTAAATCGGGAAGAAGAGACAGCTAAATACAGATGGATACAGAACAGGCTCGATCATAGAAGACAGAGGGTAGCAGTGGAAGGGGCGTTTCTGAATGGAGGGCTGTGACAAGTGGCGTCCCTCAGGGATCAGTGCTGGGACCTTTGCTGTTTGTAATATATATAAATGATTTGAAGGAAAATGTAACTGGTTTGATTAGTAAGTTTGCAGACGACACAAAGGTTGGTGGATTTGCGGATAGCGATGGGGACTGTCAGAGGATACAGCAGGATATAGATCGGTTGGAGGCTTGGGGTGGCCGGACTTGGAATATAGTGTCCAATTCTGGTCGCCACACTACCAGAAGGATGTGGAGGCCTTGGAGAGGGTACAGAAAAGATTTACCAGGATGTTGCCTGGTATGGAGGACATTAGCTATGAGGAGAGGTTGGAGAAACTTGTTTTGTTCCCACTGGAACGACGGAGGTTGAGGGGGTGACCTGATAGAAGTCTGCAAGATTATGAAGGGCATGGACAGAGTGGATAGTCAGAAGTTTTTTCCCGGGGTGGAAGAGTCAATTACTAGAGGGCACAGGTTTAATGTGCGAGGGGTAAGGTTTATAGGAGATGTATGTGATGAGTTTTTCACACAGAGGGTGGTGGGTGCCTGGAACTCGCCGCTGGGGGAGGTAGTGGAAGCAGACACAATAGTGACTTTTAAGGGGCGTCTGGACAAATACACGAATAGGATGGGAATGGGAGGGATATGGTCCCCGGAAGGGTAGAGAGTTTCAGTTCAGATGGGCAGCATGGTCAGTACAGGCTTGGAGGGCCGAAGGGCCTGTTCCTGTGCTGTAATTCTCTTTGTTCTAAAGTGATTGTGGAGCTCTGGGTGATTGTACTGCTGGGCGAGTGCATTAGATTCTGCAATGACCACATGGTGTTAATTGGCTACAGTGAATCTGGGAGAGATCTGCAGCAAGCCCCAAATTTCTAATCTCCTTTGTGTATCTGAATGCAGGGCGCAACTATTAAACGCCACGAAGTGACGGGATCCATTGTGATAGCTCGAGTGATCCGTGGAGGCCTCGCTGATCGCAGCGGTGAGTAACTCACAAGGACTAAAGCGTGGAGGTGGGTTAATTGTCCGAGAGCGTGTGGGCAGTGTGGGGGCAGTCATAGGGGCCGGGGTGTGAGGGGGGGGGCTGGGGTGTGAGGAGGGGGTCGGGGTATGAGAGGGGGGGCTGGGGTGTGAGGAGGGGGCTGGGGTGTGAGGGGGGGGGCTGGGGTGTGAGGAGGGGGTCGGGGTATGAGAGGGGGGGCTGGGGTGTGAGGAGGGGGCTGGGGTGTGAGGGGGGGGCTGGGGTGTGAGAGGGGGGGCTGGGGTGTGAGGGGGGGCTGGGGTGTGAGGGGGGGGCTGGGGTGTGAGGGGGGGGCTGGGGTGTGAGGGGGGGCTGGGGTGTGAGGGGGGGCTGGGGTGTGAGGGGGGGGCTGGGGTGTGAGGGGGGGCTGGGGTGTGAGGGAGGGGGCTGGGGTGTGAGGGAGGGGGCTGGGGTGTGAGGGGGGGGCTGGGGTGTGAGGGGGGGCTGGGGTGTGAGGGGGGGCTGCGGTGTGAGGAAGGGGCTGGAGTGTGAGGAGGGGGCTGGGGTGTGTGGGGGGGTCAGGGTGTGAGGGGGGGGTCGGGGTGTGAGAGGGGGGGCTGGGGTATGAGGGGGGGCTGGAGTGTGAGGAGGGGGCTGGGGTGTGTGGGGGGGTTGGGGTGTGGGGGGGGGTCAGGGTGTGAGGGGGGGGTCGGGGTGTGAGAGGGGGGGCTGGGGTGTGAGGGGGGGGCTGGGGTGTGAGTGGGGGCTGGGGTGTGAGGGGGGGCTGGGGTGTGAGGGGGGGGCTGGGGTGTGAGGGGGGGGCTGGGGTGTGAGGGGGGGCTGGGGTGTGAGGGGGGGCTGGGGTGTGAGGGGGGGGCTGGGGTGTGAGGGGGGGCTGGGATGTGAGGGAGGGGGCTGGGGTGTGAGGGAGGGGGCTGGGGTGTGAGGGGGGGGCTGGGGTGTGAGTGGGGGCTGGGGTGTGAGGGGGGGCTGCGGTGTGAGGAAGGGGCTGGAGTGTGAGGAGGGGGCTGGGGTGTGTGGGGGGGTCAGGGTGTGAGGGGGGGGTCGGGGTGTGAGAGGGGGGGCTGGGGTATGAGGGGGGGCTGGAGTGTGAGGAGGGGGCTGGGGTGTGTGGGGGGGTTGGGGTGTGGGGGGGGGTTCAGGGTGTGAGGGGGGGGGTCGGGGTGTGAGAGGGGGGGTCGGGGTGTGAGAGGGGGGTCGGGGTGTGAGAGGGGGGGTCGGGGTGTGAGAGGGGGGGTCGGGGTGTGAGAGCGGGGGTCGGGGTGTGAGAGGGGGGGTCGGGGTGTGAGAGGGGGGGTCGGGGTGAGGGGGGGGCTGGGGTGTGAGAGGGGGGGCTGGGGTGTGAGGGGGGGGCTGGGGTGTGAGTGGGGGCTGGGGTGTGAGGGGGGGCTGGGGTGTGAGGGGGGGGCTGGGGTGTGAGGGGGGGCTGGGGTGTGAGGGGGGGCTGGGGTGTGAGGGGGGCTGGGGTGTGAGGGGGGGGCTGGGGTGTGAGGGGGGGCTGGGGTGTGAGGGAGGGGGCTGGGGTGTGAGGGAGGGGGCTGGGGTGTGAGGGGGGGGCTGGGGTGTGAGGGGGGGCTGGGGTGTGAGGGGGGGCTGCGGTGTGAGGAAGGGGCTGGAGTGTGAGGAGGGGGCTGGGGTGTGTGGGGGGGTCAGGGTGTGAGGGGGGGGTCGGGGTGTGAGAGGGGGGCTGGGGTATGAGGGGGGGCTGGAGTGTGAGGAGGGGGCTGGGGTGTGTGGGGGGGTTGGGGTGTGGGGGGGGGGGGTCAGGGTGTGAGGGGGGGGTCGGGGTGTGAGAGGGGGGTCGGGGTGTGAGAGGGGGGGTCGGGGTGTGAGAGGGGGGGTCGGGGTGTGAGAGGGGGGGTCGGGGTGTGAGAGCGGGGGTCGGGGTGTGAGAGGGGGGTCGGGGTGTGAGAGGGGGGGTCGGGGTGTGAGGGGGGGGCTGGGGTGTGAGAGGGGGGGCTGGGGTGTGAGGAGGGAGTTGGGGTGTGAGGGGGGGGCTGGGGTGTGAGAGGGGGGCTGGGGTGTGAGGGGGGGCTGGGGTGGTGAGAGCGGGGGCTGGGGTGTGAGGGGGGGCTGGGGTGTGAGGGGGCGGCTGGGGTGTGAGGAGGGAGTCGGGGTGTGAGGGGGGGCTGGGGTGTGAGGGGGGGGCTGGGGTGTGAGGGGGGGGCTGGGGTGTGAGGGGGGGGCTGGTGTGTGAGAGGGGGGGCTGGGGTGTGAGGGGGGTGCTGGGGTGTGAGGAGGGGGCTGAGGTGTGAGGAGGGAGTCGGGGTGTGAGGGGGGGCTGGGGTGTGAGGAGGGGGCTGGGGTGTGAGGAGGGGGCTGGGGTGTGAGGAGGGAGTCGGGGTGTGAGGGGGGGCTGGGGTGTGGGGGGGGCTGGGGTGTGAGAGGGGGGGATGGGGTGTGAGGGGGGGGCTGGGGTGTGAGGAGGGGGCTGGGGTGTGAGGAGGGAGTCGGGGTGTGAGGAGGGAGTCGGGGTGTGAGGGGGGGCTGGGGTGTGGGGGGGGGGGCTGGGGTGTGAGGGGGGGGCTGGGGTGTGAGGAGGGAGTCGGGGTGTGAGGGGGGGCTGGGGTGTGGGGGGGGGCTGGGGTGTGAGGGGGGGGCTGGGGTGTGAGGAGGGAGTCGGGGTGTGAGAGGGGGGGATGGGGTGAGGGGGGGGGGGGGCTGGGGTGTGGGTTGTGATGTTGGCTGTAGACACTTGGCCCAGTGCTGTATACCCTGTCCTCCGCTCCGCACTGACAGATTTGCCGTTTGTTGTTCCAGGGCTGCTGTTTGCTGGCGATCAGCTGGTGGAAGTTAACGGGATACCGGTCGCTGGGCTGGAGCCTGAACATATCATCCAGTTCCTGGTAACAGCTTCCTGCGAGTTGAATAGCTCTCTGTGTTGCTGGCTATCCTTCCGGCTTCCACAATTACCCCCTCTCCAAAGGGCACTGCCTGCATTCCCATAGCACTGATTATCCATCAGTAATCCACTCAGTCTCGACATGTGGAACCCGTGAGGCTGGATTTCCAACTGTAAAGTCCCTGCCAATCCCTTCCTCATCCACAACAGGAGTCTCGGGGGTGGGGCGATGGGGTGGGAGGGGGGCCCAGCCTGAAGCCTGTTGGCTCCTCCGAATCCTTCTCTGACATTGGAGATAACTCATTGCTGTTCTACTGGGTACAACCTGGTCTTACGTCTCAGTAACACACTGCCGTGAAAACCTACCTCACTGGCGTTGATCTTAATCCCCTATCCCCACGAGACAGAACTCAAGCCGGGGGGAAGGGAGCGGGGAACTTCTACTGTACCCCAGTGCGAGTCAGCACCTTGAGGAGAGGAGGGAGACCCGCACCCCAGTGAGAGTCAGAATCTTTGGGATGACGGGACAAGGGTCAGTGGAGGCAAGCAACAACTTGGGGGTTGGATAGAGTTGGACAAAGGTTCCCCCCTCCAAAGGCTGAGCCTTCAGCAGCCGGGGCATTGAGTAAAAGATTTGGGAAATCATGTTGCAGCTTTATAAAACCTTGGTTAGGCTGCATTTGGAGCTTTGCGTGCAGTTCTGTTCGCCACACTACCAGAAGGATGTGGAAGAAGTTTCACCAGGTTACCTGGTCTCGAGGATGTTGGCTATGAGGAGAGTTTGAATAAACTAGGATTGTTTTCACTGGAAAGACAGAGGCTGAGGGGAGACATGATAGAGGTCTACAAAATGATGAGAGGCACAGACAGGGTGGATAGTCAGAGGCTTTTTCCAAGGGTGGAAGTGTCATTTACAAGGGAGCACAGGTTCAAGGTGAGAGGGGGAAAGTTTAAGGGAGATGTGCGGGGTAGGTTTTTCACACAGAGAGTGGTGGGTGCCTGGAACGCACTGCCAGTGAAGGCGGTGGAAGCATTAGCAACATTCAAGAGAATTATAGAATCATAGAATCATACAGCGCAGAAGGAGGCCATTCTACCCATTGAGACTGCATCGACCACAATCCCACCCAGGCCCTATCCACACAACCCCATGCATTTACCCTAGCTAATCCCCCTGACACTAAGGTCAATTTAGCATGGCCAATCCACCTAACCTGCACATCTTTGGACTGTGGGAGGAAACCGGAGCACCCGGAGGAAACCCACGCAGACACGGGGAGAATGTGCAAACTCCACACAGACAATGACCCGAGGCCAGAATTGAACCCGGGCCCCTGGCGCTTTGAGGTGGCAGTGCTAACCACTGTGCCACCGTGCCTCCCCAAGAGGCATCTGGATGGGTACATGAATAGGGAGAGAATAGAGAGATATGGACCGAGTAAGGGCATCATGATGGCACAGACTTGGAGGGCCAAGGGGCCTGTTCCTGTGCTGTACTTTGTTGTTTGTCCAAAACCTTACTGAGGAACTGTTTTTATTCCTGTTGTGTAACATTTGTACTCCGTGTTTGATAGAAGCGACCATTAATCCATTGTCTATTCGGTAGGCAAAGTCTGAAGCCAGCGTTGTGTTCAAGCTTATCCCAGTGTCGCATCGGCTAACCAGCTCCTCCCAAAACATGGTAAGGCCTGTGTCGCACTGACTGCCCCTCAGAGACCAGTTTATTTTATGGTACCCAGTGCTGAGATGGCATTTACATCATCCTTGACCCTATTCCCCGAATCTGTCTTCTCTCTGCCTTCTCCTCTAACCCAAAACCCCAAAGTATGTTATGAAGCCTGACTAGATCTCAAAAGATTTTCTATTAGTGTAAGGATAAGGTGTTTAACTCCAGGTATGATCCTATTGATTTGATTTGATTTATTATTGTCACATGTATTAACTTACAGTGAAAAGTATCGTTTATTGCGCACTATACAAACAAAGCATACCGTTCATAGAGAAGACCATAAGACCATAAGACATAGGAGCGGAAGTAAGGCCATTCGGCCCATCGAGTCCACTCCACCATTCAATCATGGTTGATTTCAACTCCATTTACCCGCTCTCTCCCCATAGCCCTTAATTCCTCGAGAAATCAAGAATTTATCAATTTCTGTCTTGAAGACGCTCAACGTCTCGGCCTCCACAGCCCTCTGTGGCAATGAATTCCACAGACCCACCACTCTCTGGCTGAAGAAATTTCTCCTCATCTCTGTTCTAAAGTGACTCCCTTTTATTCTAAGGCTGTGCCCCCGCGTCCTAGTCTCCCCTGTTAATGGAAACAACTTCCCTACGTCCATCCTATCTAAGCCGTTCATTATCTTGTAAGTTTCTATCAGATCTCCCCTCAACCTCCTAAACTCCAATGAATATAATCCCACGATCCTCAGAAGGAAACAAGAGAGTGCAGAATGTAGTGTTACAGTCATATTGACTCACTAGGGAGCATTTTTCAAAACAAACTTTACTTTAACAGTACAGTTTAACTATAACAAATGAATTAGTGTAACTTTTACCAATTGAAATACTTAAACATGACAAGATGCAATTCTAAAGTGCTAACCTATCTCTATTAGTTCCAATTTAAGCAATATTTCTCATAGACTTAAACTCCTCTTCAAAATCAGTTAGCAAACAACACAGGCTTACGTGCTTTTACTTCATAACAGTCCTAGAGCCTTTGAACATCTCTGGAGAGAGAGAGGAGAGAGAGAAACAGAGAGACACCTGTCTTCTGACAGCTCCAAACAGCCGCCTCCAGAGAGAGAGAGAGCAACAGAAAGATGCCTCTTGCTCCAGGCTGTTCTAAAATAGAGATCTGTGTGCTTTTCCTGCAAGTTTACCTCCGCCCATTAACACATGACTGTCCCTGACAATCAACTTAATCAAAACCGTCCTCTCAAAACCCTGGAGAGAAACCAAAACAAACAAAAATGCATTAACCCAGATTAAACAAACATCCTATTGGCCAAGATCAATTATTATCCTGGATTCTCAGCATGGAGCTGCCTGGTGCAGACACATTGGCACCGTGTAAAACAAAGCTGAAATTTAAACATGCCCCTTACAAGAAACATGATTAAAAATATATTTTTTAAAGACACATTTGCAATTCCTCCTCTCCTGCAGCTTTATGTCAGAGCCCTGGTGGATTACTGCCCGCAGTACGATCCCGTAATTCCCTGCCCGGAAGCCGGTCTGACCTTCAGGAGGGGAGACATCCTGCAGATTGTCGACCAGAATGATGCGCAGTGGTGGCAGGCCAAGAATATCACAACCCCCTCGAGATGCGCCGGCCTGGTTCCCTCCAACAACCTGCTGAAGAGGTGAGGCCACCATCCCCGAATGGGTGACAGCAGGACTGGTGGAAAGGCACAACTGGTGCCTCTCAGTCCCTCTCACTGATTTACTGCTCAATGTAAGCAGCGTTGGAGGTTTTGTAGCGCAGTGTGGAGCATCCCTGCCTCTGAGCCAGGAATTTCGGGTTCGAGTCCCATTCCAGGACTTAATGTCCAAGGTAATAGATTGATTATCAACTTGTAAACCCTTCTAACACACCAATGGCCAATAGTAAGAATGGGAGAGAATCATTGAATCATAGAATCCCTACAGTGCGGAAGGAGGCCATTCGACCCATCGAGTCTGCACCGACAACAATCCCACCCCAGGCCCTATCCCCACAACCCTACACATTTACCCCACCAATCCCAGGACACTATGGGGCAATTTAGCATGGCCAATCCACCTAACCCACACATCTTTGGACTGTGGGAGGAAACCGGAGCACCCGGAGGAAACCCACGTAGACATGGGGAGAACATGCAAACTCCACACAGACAGTGACCCAAGCCAGGAATCGTACCCGGGTCCCTGGCGCTGTGAGGCAGCAGTGCTAACCACTGTGCCATCGTGCCACTCCCGAGAGGGTCTGAGAGATTCCTGGTCACTTGACAGAAAATAAATTTGAGCCTCCACCGTCACCATCCATAGCTCCGGGCAACAAGTTGTAAAAGCGTTTGTTACCACAGTAACCTGGAGTCTCCAAGGGTTCGGTTGGCTCAGTTGGCTGCTCGGCTGGTGTGGGTCAGATTGGTGTGGACAACATGGGAGGATCAGACCTCTTCTGGCTGGGTGGACTCAGGACCTGCCTCCCTGCCTTACCCGTGGCACTGTGGGTCCATAAGACCATAAGACAGTAAGACATAGGAGAAGAATTAGGCCACTCGGCCCATTTGAGTCTGCTCTGCCATTCAATCATGGCTGATATTTTCCTCATCCCCATTCTCCTTTTCCCCATAACCCCTGATCCCCTTATTAATCAAGAACCTATCTATCTCTGTCTTAAAGACACTCAATGACCTGGCCTCCACAGCCTTCTGTGGCAAAGAGTTCCACAGTTTCACCACTCTCTGGCTAAAGTAATTCCTCCTCATCTCTGTTTTAAAGGATCATCCCTTTAGCCTGAGGTTGAGCCCTCTGGTTCTAGTTTTTCCTACCAGTGGAAACATCCTCTCCACGTCCACTCTATCCAGGCCTCGCAGTATCCTGTAAGTTTCAATAGGATCCCCCCTCATCCTTCTAAACTCCAATGAGTACAGACCCAGAGTCCTCAACCGTTCCTCATACGACAAACTCTTCATTCCAGGGATCATTCTTGTGAACCTCTTCTGGACCCTTTCCAAGCCCAGCACATCTTTCCTTAGATACGGGGCCTATAACTGCTCACAATATTCCAAATGGGGTCTGACCAGAGCCTTATACAGCCTCAGAAGTACATCCCTGTTCTTGTATTATAGCCTCTTGACATGAATGCTAATATTGCATTTGCCTTCCTAACTGGCGACTGAACCTGCACGTTAACCTTAAGAGAATCCTGAACAAGGACTCACAAGTCCCTGTGTGTTTCTGATTTCCTAAGCATTTCCCCATTTAGAAAATAGTCTATGCCTCCATTCCTCCTTCCAAAGTGATCTGCCTTCGGGCAGGGAACTCAGGAAGAAGAAAAATAAAGCAGATATGTTTGTAGCTCCGTTTTACCCTGTGCTAACAGAGCAAGAAAGACTCACCTTCATATGTACAACATTATGAAGGGGCTTAGATAGAACCCTTTCCCCTTGGTGGAGGGATCAATGACCAGGGGGCACAGATTTAAGGGGCAAGACATTTAGAGGGGAATGTGAGGAAAAGCCTTTTCACCCAGAGGGTGGTGGGAGTCTGGAACCTGCTGCCTGAAAGGGTGGTGGAGGCAGAGACCCTCATACCAGCTAGGAAATATTTAGATGCGCACTTGCGATGTCAAGGCAAAGTGATGGAAATGGGATTAGAATAATTAAGTGGTTTGTCTTTGACCAGCACAGACGCAATGGGCTGATGGGCCTTTTTCTGTGCAGTAGGACCTCCATGACTATCTCCCATCAACAAGGAGCCACCTGTTCTCTGAGGTGGTCCTAAAAGATCCTGCGGCACTATTTCAAAAAGAATAGGGGAGTTCCACTTGGGTTCATGGCAAATATTGAAAGCCCATCCCTCTGGTATATTAACTCTCCCATCAAAGCTCATCCTCTCTGACATTCATTCTCCTGTCGTCGCCTGATGCCCCAGATATTTGGAATTATTTTGTGTCACAGTTTTGGTTTGACAGCTAAAACTTGCACTGCTCGCCCGTGAACACGTTGAAATTCTGTTTGCTGTGTGCACTTTCCTCACTCTCCTCTTCGTTGTCTCCCCAGGAAACAGAGAGAGTTCTGGTGGTCGCACTCTTTCCCGTTGCACACTTGTAACAAATCAACACTCTGTGAGTAGCACCAGTAAACAGACATTACAGTCAGCGTGAGGGTGTTACAGTCAGTATGCGGGTGTTATAATCAGCACAAGGGTGTTACAGTCAGTTCAAGATTGTTACAGTCAGTGCAAGGGTGTTACAGTCAACACAAGGGTGTTACAGTCAGCACGAGGATGTTACAGTCAGCGTGACAATGTTACAGTCACAGTGGGGGTGTTACAGTCAGGGCAAGGGTGTTACAGTCAGTGCGAGGGTGTTACAGTCAGTGGGAGGGTGTTACAGTCAGCATGAAGGTGTTACAGCCAGTTCAAGGTTGTTACAGTCAGTGCGAGGGTGTTACAATCAGCACGAAGGTATTACAGTCAGTGTGAGACTGTTACAGTCAGCATGAAGTTGTTACAGCCAGTTCAAGGGTGTTACAGTCAGTGCGAGGGTGTTATCGTCAGTTCAAAGGTGTTACAGTCAGCGTGAGGGTGTTACAGCCAGTTCAAGGGTGTTACAGCTGTTCAAGGGTGTTACAGCCAGTTCAAGGGGGTTACAGTCAGCGCGAAGGTGTTATAGTCAGTGCGAGAGTGTTACAGTCAGCATGAGAGTGTTACAGTCAGCATGAGGGTGTTACAGTCAGTGCGAGGTTGTTACAGTCAGCACAAAGGTGTTACAGTCAGCATGAAGGTGTTACAGTCAGTGCGAGGGTGTTACAGTCAGCACGAAGATGCTACAGTCAGTGTGAAGGTGTTACAGTCAGTGCAAGGGTGTTACAGTCAGTGGGAGGGTGTTACAGTAAGCATGAAGGTGTTACAGTAAGCATGAAGGTGTTACAGTAAGCGAGAAGGTGTTATAGTCAGTGCGAGGGTGTTACAGTCAGTGCGAGGGTGTTACAGTCAGTGCGAGGGTGTTACAGTCAGCATGAGAGTATTACAGTCAGTGCAAGGGTGTTACAGTCAGTGCGAGGGTGTTATAGTCAGTGTGAGGGTGTTACAGACAGTGCAAGGGTGTTACAGTCAGTGCAAGGCTGTTATAGTCAGTGTGAGGGTGTTACAGACAGTGCAAGGCTGTTACAGTCAGTGCGAAGGTGTGATAGTCAGCACGAGGGTGTTACAGTCAGTGCGAGGGTGTTACAGTCAATGCGAGGGTGTTACAGTCAGTGCGAGGATGTTACAGTCAGTGCGAGGGTGTTACAGTCAGTGCGAGGGTGTTACAGTCAGTGCGAGGGTGTTACAGTCAGTGCGAGGGTATTACAGTCAGTGCAAGGGTGTTACAGTCAGTGTGAGGCTGTTACAGTCAGTGCGAAGGTGTTATAGTCAGCACGAGGGTGTTACAGTCAGTGCGAGGGTGTTACAGTCAGTGCGAGGGTGTTACAGTCAGTGCAAGGGTGTTACAGTCAGTGCGAGGGTGTTACAGTCAGTGCGAGGCTGTTACAGTCAGTGCGAGGGTGTTACAGTCAGTGCGAGGGTGTTACAGTCAGTGCGAGGGTGTTACAGTCAGTGCGAGGGTGTTACAGTCAGTGCGAGGGTGTTACAGTCAGTGCGGGGATGGTACAGCATTCTTAGGCATTGGTTTCTCTCCAATAAATGACAAAGGGTGTTCCGATTGTGTCTGCTCTCACCACCTCTCGGTTATACCCTCACTTTGCTGTTTTCAGATACATAGACCTCACGTTGACCATAAAGATTTCCCCTAAGATTGAGGAGTGGGTCCTGGCTATGGGATCTCCATCTCCTTTCAAGGTGCTGAGGGTGGTGTTGACTTTGTGTCTTGTTGTGCTCACTGTCTGTAAGAGCTTGTGTACTGAGTGTGATCTGTTTCACTTCCTGCTGCGGCCGGGGTCTGTGCAGTGAGCCCAGTAGAAGAGGGTGAGTACCAATCACACGCTGAACTGTCACACTGCGCTTCCTGTCCTGAAGATCCCAACTCATTCATGTCTCATTTCTGTGGTTTTCAGAAGAAGACATGGCAATTGCTGAGAAGTTTGTTGAAACAGGTAATCAAAAGATGTTGAGGTGGGATTGAGGGATATGGGGAGAGGGTGGGTAGGTGGGATTGAGGGATATGGGGAGAGGGTGGGTAGGTGGGATTGAGGGATATGGGGAGAGGGTGGGTAGGTGGGATTGAGGGATATGGGGAGAGGGTGGGTAGGTGGGATTGAGGGATATGGGGAGAGGGTGGATAGGTGGGATTGAGGGATATGGGGAAAGGGGAGGTAGGTGGGATTGAGGGATATGGGGAGAGGGTGGATAGGTGGGATTGAGGGATATGGGGAGAGGGTGGGTAGGTGGGATTGAGGGATATGGGGAGAGGGGAGGTAGGTGGGATTGAGGGATATGGGGAAAGGGTGGATAGGTGGGATTGAGGGATATGGGGAGAGGGTGGGTATGTGGGATTGAGGGATATGGGGAGAGGGTGGGTAGGTGGGATTGAGGGATATGGGGAAAGGGTGGATAGGTGGGATTGAGGGATATGGGGAGAGGGTGGGTATGTGGGATTGAGGGATATGGGGAGAGGGTGGGTAGGTGGGATTGAGGGATATGGGGAGAAGGGAGGTAGGTGGGATTGAGGGATATGGGGAGAGGGTGGATAGGTGGGATTGAGGGATATGGGTAGAGGGTGGGTAGGTGGGATTGAGGGATATGGGGAGAGGGTGGGTAGGTGGGATTGAGGGATATGGGGAGAGGGTGGATAGGTGGGATTGAGGGATATGGGGAAAGGGTGGATAGGTGGGATTGAGGGATATGGGGAGAGGGTGGGTAGGTGGGATTGAGGGATATGGGGAGAGGGGAGGTAGGTGGGATTGAGGGATATGGGGAGAGGGTGGATAGGTGGGATTGAGGGATATGGGGAGATAGTAGGTAGATGGGATTGAGGGAGAACATGCAGACTCCACACAGACAGTCACCCAAGGCCGGTTTCGAACCCAGGTCTGTGGCGCTGTGAGGCAGCGGCGCTAACCACTGTGCCACCCACCAGGAAAGGTGAACAAACCTGGAGGATGAGTCTGTGAGTCAATTGGGTGCCCATCTTACTGGAGCATCAACAGTTAAGAGCCACCAACCAATCATGGCTGATGGTGGAAGGGGTGGTTTGGTTGGGGGGGGGGTGGTGCTTTGGGGAGGGAGATTTTTGGCTTTGTGTTGATTGCATTATGGGTTTGAATATCGGAAATACGTGCATAAATTCCAAAACTTCCAGAGTCAGTGTTCTTGCCAGCGGCCCCGAGTTAGAACATCATCCAAATATATGCATTTCCAAATGCTGTGTTAAAATCCTCTTTCTTATCTCCGCAGACGAAGAAACCTTTGAATCAGGTAACTGAGCTTCACGTGTTTCATTTACAGTATCAACCACACTTCCCATAAACTGCAAACAGCCCAACGTCTCCCAATGTTAAGCTATATTTTGGGGTCGTAGTTAATGCCGCAATTTTATGATAGGGAGGCATGTCAGGTTCCCTGCTCCTCTCCCCACTCCATCCTGTTACTCTTGTTGCAGCTTTATAGAACCTTGGTTAGGCCGCACTGGGAATATAGTGTTCAATTCTGGTCGCCACACTACCAGAAGGATGTGGAGGCTTTGGAGAGGGTACAGAAAAGATTTACCAGGATGTTGCCTGGTATGGAGGGCATTAGCTATGAGGAGAGGTTGGAGAAACTTGGTTTGTTCTCACTGGAACGACAGAGGTTTAGGAGCGACCTGATAGAAGTCTACAAGATTATGAGGGGCATGGACAGAGTGGATAGTCAGAAGCTTTTTCCCAGGTGGAAGAGTCAATTACTAGGGGGCACAGGTTTAAGGTGTGAGGGGCAAGGTTTAAAGGAGATGTACGAGCCAAGTTTTTTTACACAGAGGGTGGTGGGTGCCTGGAACTCGCTTTCTGGGGAGGTAGTGGAAGCGGATACGGTAGCGACTTTTAAGGGGCATCTGGACAAATACAGGAATAGGATGGGAATAGAGGGATATGGTCCCTGGAAGGGTAGGGGGTTTTAGTTCAGACAGACAGCATGGTCAGTGCAGGCTTGGAGGGCCGAAGGGCCTGTTCCTGTGCTGTAATTTGTTTTGTTCTTTGTTCTTCTTTATTCTCCCCCCTGTC
The DNA here is from genome assembly GCF_964213995.1 of Mustelus asterias. Classification (NCBI taxonomy): domain Eukaryota; kingdom Metazoa; phylum Chordata; class Chondrichthyes; order Carcharhiniformes; family Triakidae; genus Mustelus; species Mustelus asterias. The sequence goes on along the minus strand of NC_135814.1, from coordinate 104,156,266 downwards.
CTAGTGGCCCAGATAATAAGGTTGATGGTACCCTCAGCAGCCCGGAGAACTTTCCTGGGGTAAGCTTGCTGAAGAAAAGTCATAGTGAGTGTACCGTGCTTGGGTAGAACAGCTGACTCTGGACTTATGGTTCCAAAGCTCTCAACCGCTATATCTGGGATCTGCTGTAGACTTTAGGATGAAGTCTATCAAGGCTTGGGGACTTGTCAGCCCACAATTCACTCAGTACCACTTCCTGGGTGATGCTGGAGTTAGATGGGGATGGATCGGAGGAGGCTGGATTGGAGTGTGAACGCTGGCATGGACTGGCTACGCTGAATCACCTCTACATGTCATGTACATTCTATCTGATCCTCCGTAACAACCTCACTGCCATTTACAGTCTGTGCAGAATCAGTGTGCACACAGACGCTGGCACAGGACTGCCCATCAACTCAAACTAGTCCACACCAAAGACAATTAGCGGCAAGTTAGTGAGTAATGAGTGCCACCCATGATAGTAGAAAGAGTTCAAAGTAGAGCCTGTAACCCCGAGAAGCCTTTCCAGACTGATTTACCGGAGTGCTTTGAACAGAGTGTTTTTTGATTTGATTTATTATTGTCACATGTATTGGGAAAATGTGAAAATGTATTGTTTCTTATCGCTATACAGACAAGGCATACCGTTCATAGATTACATCGGAGAATGGAGAGAGTGCAGAATGTAGTGTTACAGTCATAGCTAGGTCGTAGAGAAAGATCAACTTAATATAAGGTAGGTCCTTTCAAACGTCTGACAGCAGCAGGGTTGCTAAAGTCTACCGACTCAAGAAGCTGTTCTTGAGGCGGTTGGTGCGTGTCCTCAGACCTTTGAATCTTTTTCCCAACGGAAGAAAGTACGTCCCTGGTGTTTGGGCCCAGCATTTATTGCCCATCCCTAGTTGCCCTTGGAGGGCAGTTGAGAGTCAACCACATTGCTGTGGCTCTGGAGTCACATGTAGGCCAGACTGGGTAAGGACAGCAGATTTCCTTCCCTAAAGGACATTAGTGAACCAGATGGGTTTTTCCAACAATCGACAATGGTTTCATGATCATCAATAGATTCTTAATTCCAGATTTTTTTTATTGAATTCAAATTCCATCATCTGCCGTGGCGGGATTCGAACCCGGGTCCCCAGAACATTAGCTGAGTTTCTGGATTAATAGTCGAGCGGTAATATAACTAGGCCATCACCTCCCCAACGTGTTACTCAAAACATATGGCCACTGTTGAGACTGGGGAGGAACAGTGTTTATAAACGGTCTTTAGTTGGTGGGCAGAAATGCTATCGTTAACTGATTTATTATTTTTCCTAATTTCCTCCTCTTGTTTGCTTTCTGAAGAGGAACTAAAAGAAGGTAAGTCTACAAAACTCTATCTGTGCCCCTGCGGCCACTTTAAAACCACACAGTCATTCACAGAAGGTAAAACCAGTTCAAAAAGCTCAAATCCCAGTAAAAATAACAACAGCAACACTGGTACCAACAATGCTGGCGTTCTGACGCTACCAGTCATTTTGATTTGATTTGATTTGATTTATTATTGTCACATGTAGGGTGGCACGGTGGCAGTGGTTGGCACTGCTGCCTCACAGCACCAGAGACCTGGGTTTGATTCCCGGCTTGGGTCACTGTCTGTGCGGAATTTGCACGTTCTCCCCGTGTCTGCATGGGTTTCCTCCGGGTGCTCCAGTTTCCTCCCACGGTCTGAAAGACGTGCCGGTTAGATGCATTGACCCGAACAGGCGCCGGAGTGTGGTGACTCGGAGAATTTCACAGTAACTTCATTGCAGTGTTAATGTAAGCCTTGCTTGTGACTAATAAACTTTACTTTACTGTATTGGGATACAGTGAAAAGTATTGTTTCTTGCGCTCTATACAGACAAAGCATACCGTTCATAGAGTACATAAGGGGGGCATAGACAGGGTGGATAGTCAGAGATAGAAGCAAAATACTGCGGATGCTGGAATCTGAAACAAACCTGTTAGAAACAAAACAGTTAGGGGCGGCACGGTAGCACAGTGGTTAGCACTGCTGCTTCACAGCTCCAGAGACCTGGGTTCGATTCCCGGCTCGGGTCACTGTCTGTGTGGAGTTTGCACATTCTCCTCGTGTCTGCATGGGTTTCCTCCAGGTGCTCCGGTTTCCTCCCACAGTCCAAAGATGTGCGGGTTAGGTTGATTGGCCATGCTAAAAAAATTGCCCCTTAGTGTCCTGAGATGTGTAGGTTGGAGGGATTTGTGGGTAAATGTATAGGGATATGGGGGTAGGGCCTGGGTAGGATTGTGGTCGGTGCAGACTCGATGGGCCGAATGGCCTCCTTCTGCACTGTAGGGTTTCTATGATTTCTATGAAAAACAGAAAAATGCTGGAAAATCTGTGGAGAGAGAATAGAGCCAACGTTTTGAGTCTGGATGACCCTTCATCAAAGGCTTTTTCCCCAGGGTGGAAGTGTCAATTGTCAATTACAAGGGGCACAGGTTCAAGGTGAGAGGGGGAAAGTTTGAGGGAGATGTGCGGGGGATGTTTTTCATGCAGAGAGTGGTAGGTGCCTGGAACGCGCTGCCAGAGGAGGTGGTGGAAGCAGACACATTAGTAACATTTAAGAGGCTTCTGGATGGGTAGATGAATAGGGAGGGAATAGAGGGATACGGATCAAGTAAGGGCAGAAGGTTTTTTTTGTTTATTTAGGGCATCATAATCGGCACGGGCTTGGAGGGCCGAAGGGCCTGTTCCTGTGCTGTACTTTTCTTTGTTCTTTGTACATAAGGGAGAAAGAAATGAGAGGGTGCAGAATGTAGTGTTACTGTCATAGCTAGGGTGCAGAGAAAGATCAACTTAATGCGAGGTAGGTCCATTCAAAGGTCTGATGGCAGCAGGGAAGAAGCTGTTCTTGAGTCGGTTGGTACGTGACCTCAGACTTTTGTATCTTTTTCCCGATGGAAGAAGGTGGAAGAGAGAATGTCCGGGGTGCGTGGGGTCCTTAACTATGCTGGCTGCTTTTCCGAGGCAGCGGGAAGTGTAAACGGAGTCAATGGATGGGAAGCTGGTTTGTGTGACCAGTCCAATGCACAATGGGTCAGTTGTATGGTCGCACCCGATGGGTGGTCCAGTATCTGAGGACAAAACCCACAGACGTGGGTGCCTCCAGGAAGGACGAGTGGGGGCAGAGGATGGAGGGGAGGTGGAGGGATGAAAATATGGGGAATGGGCCGAGAATAAAAATCTTTGGTTCCTTAATCAAGTGAATCAGTATTGAGATGGGATCAGCTGATCCAAATCTTCACAGTCCCAGTTACCCCTGATACTTGCTGGGTCTCCAAGGTCTAACGTACGCAAGTAGGTTTTTGTATATGGAATTTGAGATCTAACCTCGTGTGATTTAGGCTCTGATTGAGAGGTTTCGAGTACAGGAGCAGTGATGTGTGGTTATACAGGGCTTTGGTGAGGCTACACCTAGAGTATTGTGTGCAGTTTTGGTCTCCTTTTCTGAGGAAGGATGTTCTTGCTTTCGAGGGAGTTGCAGCGAAGGTTTACCAGGCTGATTCCAGGGATGACGGGACTGATGTATGAGGAGAGATTGACTAGGTTAGGATTGTTTTCGCTGGAGTTCAGACGAATGAGGGGAGGATCTCATAGAGACTTATAAAATTCTAACAGGACTAGACAGGATAGATGTAGGGAGGATGTTCCTGATGGTGGGGGGGGTGTCCAGAACCAGGGGTCACAGTCTGAGGATTCGGGGTAGACCATTTAGGACAGAGGTGAGGAGACATTTCTTCACCCAAAGAGTGGTGAGCCTGTGGAATTCATTACCGCAGGAAGTAGTTGATGCCAAAACATTGAATGTATTCAAGAGGCGGCTGGATGTAGCACTTGGGGCGAATGGGATCAAAGGTTATGGGGAGAAAGCAGGATTAGGCTATTGAGTTGGACGATCAGCCATGATCGTGATGAATGGTGGAGCAGGCTCGAAGGGCCGAATGGCCTCCTCCTGCTCCTATCTTCTATGTTTCTATGCTAACATTGATCCTGTTCTGCTCTCTCCTGGTGTTATCTTCCTGGTGTACAGAAGATGCTGAATTCAATGGATATAACCAAGGATTGTACATTGGTGGGTCCTTGCTTGCTCACTCCCCTCTGTGTGGCTGCTTTCCGTTTGTCTCCCATTCTGCTTCCGGTCTTTCAGTTCACTCTCGCTGCGGCTGGATGGGGTGTCCCCGGGCAGAGGGATCAGACGTTCACCCAGACTGTCGCTGCTTCCCTCTGGCTTCAACACGCGCACCCTTAACTTCTTCAACCAAGGTTTTGTTTCTAATCTCAAATTTGCCCTTTCCCAACACAAATATTGGTCTGGGAAAGGTGGGTAGTGGAGAGGGGTGGGGGAATGTGGAGAGATGCCCCCCCCACACAAATATTGTCTGGGAAAGAGGGAGAATGTGAAAGGAGGCCATTGTCTGCCTCCCCATTTGACGTGACAAAGCGACTATCTTTCCATTGGCTGGGATGGTGGGGGCTGTAGTGGGTCGGTGCATGTTTGGGACTCACCCCATTACCTGGCGCTGTCACCAGGGGCAAAGACTTGCTTTGCTATAGCGCCTTTAACATCTTTCCGTGAGACTTACCCTCCCGCCCGTTAACCTGTTGCCGTTGCCCCCTCGCAGCCGGATTCAGGAGGAGTATGAGACTCTGCCGCAGGAAGTCCAAGAGCAGCCAGTTGCTGGGCTCCACCCGCTGCCCGAGCAGCTGTTACACCAGCATGGTGTCACCGTACGAGGAGGTGATGAGATACCAGCGCAACCACACCGACAGGCACAGGCTCGTCATCCTGGTGGGTGAGTAACTAATCATCCAGATGAAACCCTTCCCAAGTGGAGGCTTCCTAAACTCGCGGGGGGCTGAAAGGGGTGGCCATTTCCCCATTGACTCCAGGGGACAGACTGGGTCCCGGTTGGAGGACACTGGGTGATGGGTCCAATCCCTACAGAGCACGAGGCGAAGGGCCCAGTCCCACAGGGCAAGGCACCGGGGGAAAGACCCAGTCCCACAGGACAGGACACCCGGGGAAGTACGCAGACCCACAGCATGCGATGGCCTAGTGGTATTATCGCTAGACTATTAACCCAGAAACTCAGCTAATGTTCCGGGGACCCGGGTTCGAATCCCGTCACGGCAGATGGCGGAATTTGAATTCAATAAAAAATATCTGGAATTAAGAATCTACTGATGACCATGAAACCCTTGCTAATTGTCAGGAAAAACCCACTTAGTTCAGTCATGTCCTTTACGGAAGGAAATCTGCCATCCTTACCCGGTCTGGCCTACATGTGACTCCAGAGCCGCAGCAATGTGGTTGACTGTCAACTGCCCTCTGAACAAGGGCAAATAGGGATGGGCAATAAATGCTGACCAGCCAGCGACACCCAGGTCCCACAAATGAATTTTAAAAAAGGACAAGGGGTTTTCATTTTAAGGGGCTGGAGTATAAAAACAAAGAAGCATTTGGGCGGCACGGTAGCACAGTGGTTAGCACTGCTGCTTCACAGCTCCAGGGTCCCGGGTTCGATTCCCGGCTCAGATCACTGTCTGTGTGGAGTTTGCACATTCTCCTCGTGTCTGCGTGAGTTTCCTCCGGGTGCTCCGGTTTCCTCCCACAGTCCAAAGATGTGCGGGTTAGGTTGATTGGCCAGGTTAAAAAAAAAATTGCCCCTTAGAGTCCTGGGATGTGTAGGTTAGAGGGATTAGCGGGTAAATATGTGGGGGTAGGGCCTGGGTGGGATTGTGGTCGGTGCAGACTCGATGGGCCGAATGGCCTCCTTCTGCACTGTAGGGTTTCTATGATTTTCTATGATTTCTGTACAAGGTACGAGTGAGGCCCCATGTGGAACACACTTTTGTTCCCCTTATTTTATTTTAAAATTTATTTATTAGTGTCACAAGCAGGCTTACATTAACACTGCAATGAAGTTACTGTGAAAATCCCCTAGATGCCACACTCCGGTGCCTGTTCGGGTACACTGAGGGAGAATTTAGCACGACCAACGCACTTAACCAGCACGTCTTTCGGGCTATGGGAGGAAACCGGAGCACCCGGAGGAAACCCACGCAGACACGGGGAAAGCATGCAGATTCCACACAGACAGTGACCCAAGCCGGGAATCAAACCCAGGCCCCTGGTGCTGTGAGGCAGCTGTGCTAACCACTGTGCCACCGTGCTGCCCACATATTTAAGGAAAGATATGCTGTTACTGAAGGCAGCACAGTGGAGGTTTACTCGGATGATCCCGGGTATGGAGGGATTGCCATATGAGGAAAGATTAAACTGGTTGAGTCTGTACTCCTTGGAAATCAGAAGAATGAGAAGTGATATAATTGAAACATTGAAGATTCTTAGGGCATGAGACAGGGTAAATGTTGGGAGAATTTATAATGTGAAACCTAACTCACGTGTTCGAGTTGCTGTGGCTAAAATTGGATAGAATCAAAGAATCATAGAATCCTAAAGTGCAGAGGGAGGCTATTCGGCCCATCGAGTCTGCACTGACCACAATCCCACCCAGGCCCTATCCCCATAGCCCCGTGCATTTAACCTAGCTAGTCCTCCTGACACTAAGGGGCAATTTAGCATGACCAATCAAAATACATTACATGAATATCAACACCAAACATGTCATTTAAATACAATGGTACAAATAACATACCACAGTAACAAGCAGCTCGCAGCAACAGCGAGATGCTATTTAAACATTACTGACGGCTAACGCAGTCCTTTAACCAATAACAAACAACTACTCCCTTGCACTAAGAAAGGGTTGGGGCTGTCGGTTATCTTTGAATTTCCAGGGCATTGCTCTCCATATTTTCCCCTTCCGAGGGGTCTGCTCTCACTCTGAGGCTGACCCTCTGGGGGGGACACCACAGTACCACAACAAACATCTCCATCACAATACAATGACCATTGTGAGTCATCTGCAGCCCTCTGGATGTTCTCACTTCCTGGATTTTTGCCTCAATTTGACCCTTAATCAGGGAGCTCATATTCAAGCAGACCAACCTCAATTGCCTGATTAAAACTGTTACACACATTCGCCCTTAATCATTAGGGTTAATAGGACTTGCAACATGGAAAGGTTATTTTTATGTTGCTGTAGCCGCAGGACCAGGGATATTGGGAGAACTCACCTTGATAGATAAGAGTGGACCCAATCAAGCCCAGTCCCATTGAGCTGGACAACAGAGAAGAAAGTACTGGCTTGGTAGTACAAACTTGAGTATTGCTAAAAAGAGAGACATGCTGAACAAGCTTCTTGCACTCATCAGGACAAACTCAAGAATTCCAAATTTCAAAGGGGCAACAATTTATACTGCATGAGATATGGGTGCGATTGATTGGCAAGTGGACTCTGATTGGCTGAGATATTGCCCTAGAGAATGGATCAGGGAACCTTTTGTTTAATTCAAAAAAGGCGCAATGTCTGGACATGTTCCTTTTGTCTGCAGAGGACAGGTACCAGCATAAACATATATGTATCCTTTATGTAAGGGTCACTTGCGGCTGGGAACCATAAACATAGAACCGTAGATTCCCTACAGTGCAGAAAAAGGCCATTCAGCCCATCGAGTCTGCAGCAACTCTGCCCTATCCCTGCAATCCTGTGAATTTATCAAGGTTAATCCCCCTAACCTATATATCTTTGGACTCTAAGGGGCAATTTACCAGGGCCAATCCACCCAACCTGCACATCTTAATAAGAACATAAGAACTAGGAGTAGGGGTAGGCCACCTGGCCCCCCGAGCCTGCTCCACCATTCAATAAGATCATGGCTGATCTTTTCATGGATTCAGCTCCATTTACCCGCCCACTCACTATAACCTTTAATTCCTTTACTGTTCAAAAATGTATCTATCCTTGCCTTAAAAACATTCAATGAGGTAGCCTCAACTGCTTCACTGAGCAGGGAATTCCACAGATTCACAACTCTTTGGTGAAGACGTTTCTCCTCAACTCAGTCCTAAATCTGCTGCCCCTTATTTTGAGGCCATGCCCCCTAGTTCTAGTTTCACCCACCAGTGGAAGCAACTTCCCTGCTTCTATCTTATCTATTCCCTTCATAATCTTAAATGTTTCTATAAGATCTCCCCTCACTCTTCTGAGTTCCAGTGAGTATAGTTCCAGTCTACTCACTCTCTCCTCATAATCCAACCCTCTCAACTCCGGAATCAACCGAGTGAATCTCCTCTGCATCCCCTCCAGTGCCAGTATATCCTTTCTCAAGTAAGGAGACCCAAATTGCACACAGTACTCCAGGTGTGGCCTCACCAGCACCTTATACAGCTGCAACATAACCTCGCTGTTTTTAAACTCCATCCTCACGGTAGTGAGCCATGTTGCAAGCCCGACTGATAATCTTAAATTGGCTGTTAGTGTAATTCTTAGCCAGGTTGTTCAGCAAGCAGAAAGAACATGACCAAGCATTTCATTTTCTTTGAATGAAACAAAAGCACGGGGGACAATAATTCCCTGGTGCATTCTCCATGCCAATGCCTCGACCAATCAACTTGCCAACCAATCAGCACCCTTCCCTCACGCGGAAGAAATTGTAGCTCCCTTTCAAATTTGGCATTCTTGTGTCTGTCCTGATGAGTGTGTGGTGAAAAGATTCAACAGCATGTCTCATTTTTCAGTGAAATGAGAAAAGAGAGGCTTTTTTCCCCCAAGAGTTCTTATGATCCTTCAACCAAAGTTATGATGATGAGCAGGAGTTTGAATGTTTATCCCTAGCATGCTTCTGAATTTCCAAAGGTAGCTAACAGTGTTAGCAGTGTGACATGGGCGGCACGGTAGCACAGTGGTTAGCACTGCTGCCTCACAGCCCCAGGGATCTGGGTTCGATTCCTGGCTTGGGTCACTTTCTGTGCAGAGTTTGCACATTCTCCCCGTGTCTGCGTGGGTTTCCTCCGGGTGCTCCGGTTTTCTCCCACAGTCCAAAGATGTGCGGGTTAGGTTATTTGGCCGTGCCAAATTCTCCCTCAGTGTACCCGAACAGGCACTGGAGTGTGGCAACTAGGGAAATTTCACAGTAACTTCATTGCAGTGTTAATGTAAGCCTACTTGTGACTAATAAATAAACTTTAACATTTACTTTACTCAGTCAGTGCATACAATTGGGGAAAAATGTCCTGGGATAATTGGGAACATTGTGACAAGAACTTAAGACCCAGAGACCAGCTTGGTTTCCTTATTTTCCTGACAATCTAGGTCCCTCAGGAGTCGGGGTGAATGAACTGAGAAGAAGATTGATCGAGTCTGATCCACGTCGCTTCCAAAGTCCAGTGCCACGTAAGTCAGGATATCTTGTGCGGCAGCACAATCTGAGTCTCTGCACAACTGGCTGGGATGCTGCTTGGTGCACGCCGGGGGTGAGGGGGGATTTAATTTGGGCAAACACACAGCTGCTGGGTAATTAGGGACAGCGACTCGTGGCAGTGATGAGGCCTTTCCCTGCTCCTGCCCTCTCTGATAATAGTGCCTCTAACAACTGCACCGCTCCCTTTTCCCTGGTATCCCTCCCTCGGCGCTGCTCCTCCATCGCTCACGTGTCAAACAATATTGTGGGTGTGGGTGATCTCCGAGCTTCTGATTTTAGCCCTTTCATGAGCTGCTGCCTCTGGGTTTAAAGTGGCAATGTACACCCCTCAGCCTGGAGCACCAGGCCCTCCCCCCCCACAATGTACATCCCTCAGCCTATAGCACCAGGCCCTCCCCCCCCCCCCAATGTACACCCCTCAGCCTATAGCACCAGGCCCTCTCCCCTCCAACGTATCCCCCTCAGCCTATAGCACCAGGCCCCCCGCACCCCTCCCTCCCAATGTACGCCCCTCAGCCTATAGCACCAGGCCCTCCCCCCCCCACAATGTACATCCCTCAGCCTATAGCACCAGGCCCTCTCCCCCTCCCCATGAACGCCGCTCAGCCTATAGCACTAGGCCCTCTCCCCCCCAATGAATGCCCCTCAGCCTGTAGCACCAGGCCCTCTTCCCTCCAGCATATCCCTCTCAGCCTATAGCACCAGACCCTCTCCCCCCACAATGTACACCCCTCAGCCTGTAGCACCAGGCCTTCTCCTCTCCAACATATTCCCCTCAGCCTGTAGCACCAGGCCCTCTCCCCCCCCCGCCCCCCGCCTTCCCCATGAATGCCCCTCAGCCTATTGCACCAGGCCCTCTCCCCTCCAATGCATCCCTCTCAGCCTATAGCATCAGGCCCCTCTCCCCTCCAATGTACACCCCTCAGCCTCTAGCACCAAGCCCTCTCCCCCCCCACTCCCCCATGAATGCCCCTCAGCCTATTGCACCAGGCCCTCTCCCCTCCAATGTTCGCCCCTCAGCCTATATCTTTCCAAACTCCTTCTGTTCTCCTGTGGAAAGCAGCTGCAAAGCGACTGACCATCACCTTGGAAAGACACTGCCAGCTTTCACTGGTTGGGAATCTGTTAGCCCCTGATACCCATTCATCATTCACTTGATCCCAAGAGATGCATGCACCTGCCGAACCATCTCAATTGGCTTCCCATCGCTTTGACGCAGGTACATCCCTTTGATTCCAGGGATCAATCCAGTGAATTATTTTCTCGGGCAGGTAAACCCTTCCTCAGTTAAGGAGACCATGACGGTCCACAATACTCCAGCTCTGTGGAAAGAATGAGTAAGAGGATGAGATTGGGGGGAGAATGACCCTCAAACAGATGCTGGATTTACTAGTCCACACTCAGTGTGTACACATGCTCAGCTGGGTTCAGCCTAGTGACTCGCCTCCCTCTGTCCTTGCAGATACCACCCGGCCACCAAACAGCTACGAGGACGATGGGCGAGAATATTACTTTGTTTCCCGGGAAACATTTGAAGCCATGGCACTCAGCCACAGGTGAGGAGGCACTTCAGTGACTGGGGGTTGGGCTTACACTGGAGGCTGGGCGGTGCTGGTGGGGCAACCAGTGAGGCCCATTGCAATAATGCTGGAAAACATCAGCAGGTCTGACAGCATCTGTGGAGAGAGAATAGTGCCAACTTTTCGAGTCAGGATGACCCTTCATCAGAGCTCTAACTCTAACCCTAACTTTCAGTTGCTCTTCTCCGAAACTCTTCTCCTAACTTTAACTCTAGTTAAATTTAACTTAAAGCTCTTGTTTCTCTCATCCTTGATTTCTTCTGGAGCATACCTTCATACAATCATAGAATCCCTACAGTGCAGAAGGAGGCCATTCAGCCATCGAGTCTGTACCGACCACAATCCCACCCATGCCCTATCCCCGTAATCCTATGTATTTATCCCACAGCACGATGGCACAGTGGTTAGCACTGCTGCCTCACAGCGCCAGGGACCTGGGTTCGATTCCCAGCTTGAGTCACTGTGTGGAGTTTGCACGTTCTCCCCGTGTCTGTGTGGGTTTCCTCCGGGTGCTCCAGTTTCCTCCCACAGTCCAAAGACATGCTGGTTAGGTGGATTGGCCAAGCTAAATTGCCCCTTAGGGGGACTAGCTAGAGTAAATGCATGGGGTTATGGGGATACGACATGGGTGGGATTGTGGTTGGTGCAGACACAACGTCTTCCTGTAGGATTCTATGAAACCCCTCTGACACTAATGGTCAATTTAGCACAGCCAATCAACCCTGCACATCTTTGGACTGTGGGAGGAAACTGGAGCTCCCGGAGGAAACCCATGCAGACACGGGGAGAATGTGCAGACTCCACACAGACAATGACCCAAGGCGGGAATCAAACCCAGGTCTCTAGCACTGTGAGGCAGCAGTGCTAACCATTTTGCCAACATGCCCCCCTCATTATTCTCGACTAACTTAACTTCAGTATTCCGAAGTCTATTTTCTATTCACCGTTCTCTGGGTCTGTCTGGCTTATGTTTAATCCATTGCTATAGCCTTTCTCCGCCTTGAGCAGAACTCAGAGGCAGACCTTTCCCCCAGCTCCCTCACAGCCCACTAAAACAAACACCCCGTCACACAGCATCACAGAGTGCGTCGGCCCCACACTTCCTCCCTGACTTCTAAACTTGTCGGCGGGGTAGATCGCTTTGGTTTTCAACAGGAACTGTTTTTTTTTCATAGAATCATAGAATCCCTGAGGCCATTTGACCCATCGAGTCTGTACCGATTACAATCCCACCCAGGCCCTATCCCCATAACTCCTCATAACCCTGCTAGTCCCCCTGACGCTAGGGTCAATTTACCATGGCCAATCAACCTAACCTGCACATCTTTGGGCTTCTGGGGTTTTCAATCCCTCCAGTCATAGAGATATGAAATTAAACCTACCTAAAACTATACCTTACTTTGAATGTTTTACCCATCCCAATACAAATCCCTGAAATCTGTCTTTGGGTTGCTTAACACTGGCGTCCCTGCCTCTGGGCCACAAACTCTGGGTTTAAGTCCCACTTCAGGACTTGATAGCCATAGAGTCATACAGTGCAGAAAAGGCAATTCAGCTCATCGAGTCTGCACTGACAATATCTACCACTCAAGGCGCGCTAATCCCATTTTCCTGCACTTGTCCCATATACTTGAATATTTTATTTATTAGTGTCACAAGTCGGCTTACATCGACACTGCAATGAAGTTACTGTGAAATTCCCCTAGTCGCCCACACTCCGGCGCTTGTTCAGGTACACTGAGGGAGAATTTAGCATGGCTAATGCACCTAACCAGCATGCCTTTCGGACTGTGGGGGGAAACCGGAGCACCCGGAGGAAACCACGCAGACACGGGGAGAACGTGCAAACTCCAAACAGACAGTGACCCAAGCCGGGAATTGAACCCGGCTCCCTGGCGTTGTGAAGCAGCAGTGCTAAACATTGTGCCACTGTGCTGCCCCATGAATATCCATGGAAGGAATGTGCATAGCATAGCCAAACAGCTTGATTATCAGCCTGTAAATCAGTCATTCTGCACAGGACAACAGCAAACCTCGCCAACCTCATTATTCTCTATTAATTGAGTTTCAGTATCTTCGGTCAACACGGTGGCACAGTGGTTAGCACTGCTGCCTCACAGCGCCAAGGAACCGGGTTCAATTCCCGGCTTGAGTCACTGTCTGTGTGGAGTCTGCACATTTTCCCCATGTGTGCGTGGGTTTCCTTCGGGTGCTCCAGTTTCCCCCCACAGTCCAAAAGGCGTGCTGGTTAGGTGCACAGACAGTGACCCAAACCGAGAATTGAACCCGGGTCCCTGGCGCTGTGAGGCAGTAGTGCTAACAACTGTGCCACCCCTAACATGTGTTTGTGCTGACAGCTTTGGAGCTCAGAGTGGACAACCTGGCCCCCCCAAGCAAGGGACGGACCCCCTCAGTCAGAACAGTGAGGTTTTTAACCAGGGTTTTAAGTTATAGAATAGTGTGGCAGAGCCCAGAATCCAGATCCCCGGCGCTGTGAGGCAGCAGTGATAACCACTGTGCCACTCTGCTGTTTGGGGCGGGGGAGGGGCACGCACCCCGACCATTCTCTCTTCCACCTTCTTCCGTCGGGAGAAAGATACAAAAGTGATGGGCGGCACGGTAGCACAATGGGCGGCACGGTAGCACAGTGGTTAGCACTGCTGCTTCACAGCTCCAGGGACCTGGGTTCGATTCCCGGCTTGGGTCACTGTCTGTGTGGAGTTTGCACATTCTCCTCGTGTCTGCATGGGTTTCCTCCGGGTGCTCCGGTTTCCTTCCACAGTCCAAAGATGTGTGGGTTAGGTTGATTGGCCATGCTAAATTGCCCTTAGTGTCCTGGGATGTGTAGGTTAGAGGGATTAGTGGGTAAATATGTAGGGATTTGGGGGTAGGGCCTGGGTGGGATTGTGGTCGGTGCAGACTCGATGGGCCAAATGGCCTCTTTCTGTGCTGTAGGGTTTCTAAGTTTCTAAGTCTGAGGTCACATACCAACCGACTCAAGAACAGCTTCTTCCCTGCTGCTGTCAGACTTTTGAATGGACCTACCTTGCATTAAGTTGATCTTTCTCTACACCCTAGCTATGACTGTAACACTACATTCTGCACCTTCTCCTTTCCTTCTCTATGAACGGTATGCTTTGTCTGTAAAGCGCGCAAGAAACAATACTTTTCACTGTATGTTAATACATGTGACAATAATAAATCAAATCTAATTCTGGTCGTCAGACACTGATTGTGAAAGCTGGATGAAAGCTGTGACTGAAATCATTCTAATTTGTGAAGGATGTCCTTCTCGCTGCAGGTTTCTGGAGTACGGCGAATACAAAGGTCACCTCTATGGCACCAGCAGGGAGGCTGTGCGCTTGATTCTGGACTTGGGTTTGATTTGTGTCATTGACCTGGAAGCACAGGTAAGTTTATTTATTTATCAGTGTCACAAGTCGGCTTACATTAACACTGCAATGAAGTTGCTGTGAAATTCCCCTTGTCGCCACACTCTGGCGCCTGTTCGGGTACACCTCACCAAGCCTTCGAGATAGCCAGCTCTTTAGCCCGGTCCCCACTCGTTACCCGTGGTCTCTGCTGCCGGGCCCATTTGCCGTCTGCTCAACCCGCTGCTCTGAGACTGTTTACTGCGTTCAAACATCCTGGTTGTTGAAAAATGAGTAGAATATTTAACAAAATGGAGCATTCAAGGTGTGCATCTCAATGTGAAGATAATTGGAAAGGCCAAATAAGATGTCAGGGTCTGAGGAGAATTATTTTTCATGCAGTGAGTTTTCGAACTGGAAGGCAGCACCAGAAAGAGTGATGGGGCCAGATCCAGTCATTACCTTCATAGAATCCCTACAGTGCAGAAGGAGGCCATTCAGCCCATCAAATCTGCACCAACCACAATCCCACCCAGGCCCTATCCCCATAACCCCATGCATTTACCCAAGCTAGTCCCCCTGAGTCTAAGGGGCAATTTAGCACAGCCAATCCACCCAACCCGCACATCTTTGGAGTGTGGGAGGAAACCAGGGCACCTGGAGGAAACCCACGCAGACACGGGGGGAACGTGCAAACTCCACACAGACAGTGACCCAAGCCAGGAATCGAACCCGGGTCCCTGGCGCTGTGAGGCAGCAGTGCTAACCACTGTGCCACTGTGCCACCCCGAAGGGATTCGGATAAATATTTTAAAAGTGGGCTAAAAAATCGGGGCTGTGGAAAGCAGCAGATGAGTGAGTCTAATTGGATGGCACTTTCAAAGAGCTAGCACCGGCACAGCGGGCCGAATGGCCTCCTTTTGAGCTATATGAGTTTATATAGAATCATAAAATCCTACAGTGTAGAAGGAGCCATTCAGCCCATCGAGTCCACACCAACTACAATCCCACCCAGGGCCCTATTCCCGTAACCCCACACATTTACCCTGCTAATCTCCTTGACACTAGGGTCAATTTAGCATGGCCAATCAACCTAACCCGCACATCTTTGGAGTGTGGAAGGAAACTGGAGCTCCCGGAGGAAACCCACGAAGACAGTGACCCGAGGCTGGAATTGAGTCCGAGTCCCTGGCGCTGTGAGGCAGCAGTGCTAACCACTGTGCCATCGTGCCACCCTTAATGCAGTATAATCTACAGAGGTTATGGTGAGGCTTTATAATATACAAACCTCACGAACAGCGTGAGTGAGATGGTGGGCTGGTTATGTCAGCGCTGGGCTGGCTGGGTTGGGAGTGTAAATTTACCCGTTCTGGGTGGTTTGCTGCCACAGGGTAGATTGACCCATGCACTGATAAGTGCTTCCACTTCTTCCTTCACAGAGAATCCCAGAGGCATGGACAAAGGAATTAAAACCCTTCATCATATTTATCAAACCTCCAAGCATCTGGCGCCTGCAGCAAACCCGAGCGAAAAGCCACATCATCACTGAGTATTATGTAAACAGGTCTTTCAAGGTGAGTCCTCCCAGTATCCCTGGTCCTGCCACGACAGCAACATAAAAATAACCTTTCCATGTTGCAAGTCCAATTAACCCTAATGATTAAGAGCGAATGTGTGTAACGGTTTTAATCAGGCAATTGAGGCTGGCTTGCTTGAATATGAGTTCCCTGATTAAGGGCCACCCTTTGGTTTGGGCTGTTCCCTCTTCTTTTTAGGGAGCTGCCCCTTTTAATTTGTCCCCAAGTTAATTTGAGTTAGTTTATTTGCTTGGTGTGAAAAGACATCTCTTAAGGGCCACCTGGTGCAGAGGAGGGGCGGGGAAGGAGGAGGACCTCCTCCTGGGCCTGGCAAGATGTGCCATCTACAGGTTCAGGTAGCGGGCAATCGAGGGGGTCGTCCAACCCGACTGTATGCCCCTCGACGGCGGCTATATTTGCAGCTGGGTAACCCTGGAGAGGGGGCATGAGGTGTCCGAGGGCACAGTTGATACTCTCCGTGCCCGCTGGGCACCGCAGGGACTGGGGTGTATTGACCTTTTAATCACATTTTAATTTGATGTTTTAAGTTTCCTTTCCACTTTGTCTTTTGTTTCAGGCGGTTCCCCTCCTTTTTAGGGAGCTGCCCCTTTTTCGAGTTGTCCTTAAGTTAATTTGATTTTGTTTATTTGGTTGGCATCAAAAGATGTCCCTGATTAAGGGCCAAATTAGGGCAAAGATCCGGGAGGGTGAAGCCCTGGAGGGCTGCAGATGACTCACAATGGTCATTGTATTGTGATGGAGATGTTTGTTGTTGTACTGTGGAGTGACCCTCCAAGGGTCAGCCTCGGAGAGAGAGTGGACCCCTCGGTAGGGGAAAATATGGAGGGCAAGGTTGTGATGAACAAAGCATCGTAGCTGTGAGGGACAGCTCGGTGGATAGGATATTAGTATGTAGATAGGCTGGAAAATTGGGCGGGGATCCTGGATTCAGGATTCAATCCTGGACCGGGGAGCGGCGCGGACTTGGAGGGCCGAAGGGCCTGTTCCTGTGCTGTATTGTTCTTTGTTCTTTGTTTGTTCAATGCCCTGGAAATTCAAAGATAACCGACAACCCCAACCCTTAGTGCAAGGGAGTAGTTGTTCGTTATTGGTTAAAGGACTGCGTTAGCCGTCAGTAATGTTTAAATAGCATCTCGCTGGTTTACTGTGGCTGTGAGCTGCTTGTTATTGTGGTATGTTATTTGCAGTGTGCAGCGGGACCTGGGTGTCATTGTGCACTAGTCACTGAAGCAGGCAGGTGCAGCAGGCGGTAAAGAAGGCAAATGGTATGTTGGCCTTCATTGCGAGAGGTTTCGAGTACAGGAACAGGGATGTGTTGTTGCAATTATACAGGGCCTTGGTGAGGCCACACCTAGAGTATTGTGTGCAGTTTTGGTCTCCTTTTCTGAGGAAGGATGTTCTTGCTGTCGAGGGAGTGCAGCGAAGGTTTACCAGGCTGATTCCGGGGATGGCGGGACTGATGTATGAGGAGAGATTGACTAGGTTAGGATTGTTTTTGCTGGAGTTCAGACGAATGAGGGGGGGGATCTCATCAGAGACTTACAAAATTCTAACAGGACTAGACAGGGTAGATGCAGGGAGGATGTTCCCGATGGTGGGGGGAGTCCAGAACCAGGGGTCACAGTCTAAGGATTCGGGGTAGACCATTTAGGACGGAGATGAGGAGACATTTCTTCACCCAAAGAGTGGTGAGCCTGTGGAATTCATTACCACAGGAAGTAGTTGATGCCAAAACATTGAATGTATTCAAGAGGCGGCTGGATATAGCACTTGGGGCGAATGGGATCAAAGGTTATGGGGAGAAAGCAGGATTAGGCTATTGAGTTGGATGATCAGCCATGATCGTGATGAATGGCAGAGCAGGCTCGAAGGGCCGAATGGCCTCCTCCTGCTCCTATCTTCTGTGTTTCTATGTACCATTGTATTTAAATGACATGTTTGTTATTAACACTGGCGTAATGCATTTTTGTATTTATAACTGTTTGGATAATAAAAATGGGCCAAATTGATGGTCCAATCAGGGAGCCCCATGCTCTGTAGGTAAACAGGAGTGTCAGTTCTTCTGGCACTCCGGATGTAGACTGTACACTGAGCGCGCTCTGTATAGTGTTGCTGGATCTTGTAAATAAAGGAATCTTGTTGAAGGGACTTCCGCCTCCGAGGACTTATAACATGGGAGATTTTGAAACTAAATCTCCAATATAGAAGTTGATCCTGGGCAGCTGACTATATTCACAGGCACTATAGTCAAAGATACCTCTGTAATCTGAGGCCTTTACCCACCCAACATTCAGTCTGGCTGGACGTGGCCAGGAAACAGAGAATAGGAATGTTAATTCAGGTCTGCCATTAAATTCGGCAGGATCTGGGGTATATCCATTCATCCACGTTTCTCAAACTACATCACCCTTCCCCCCACCCCCCCCAATACCATCAACACTGCCCTCCTGTAAATACCAGTGCCACTGTCTCTCTCCCTGCATTAATCCCTCACTCTCCATGCCTCTCTCTCCCTCCCTGTATCTTTCACTCGATGCAGCAATGTGGTCGATTCTCAACTGTCCTCGGGCAATAGGGATGGGCAATAAATGCTGGCCAGCCAGCGACACCCATGTCCCACAAATGAATTTAAAAAAGAACCGCTCTCTCTCCCTGTATCACTCTTGGTTGCTTTGTATCACTCTCTCCCCTTCTCTCTATATTTTTCTCTTCCCATATCACTCTCATCTCCCTGTATCTCTTTCTTTCTACCGCCACACACCAACCCCCCCCCCACCCCGCTCGCTCTCTCTCCCTGTATCACTCTTGCTTTTCCTGTATCTCTCTCTCTGTCTGCCTGTATCATAGAAACATAGAAAGTAGGAGCAGGAGGAGGCCATTCGGCCCTTCGAACCTGCTCTGCCATTCATTACGATCATGGCTGATTACCCAACTCAACAGCCTGATCCCGCCTTCCCCCCCTCACTCTCGCTTTCCTTGTATCTTTCCCTCTCACTCCCCCGTACCATTGTCATGCGCTCTCTCCATATCTATTTTTTATGAAGATAAAAGCTTTTACTTTGTGTTCACAGGAAGAAGAATTACAAGAGATGGAGGATGTTTCTGAGAAGATGCTGGAGTATTTTGGACACTTGTTTGACTGTGTGATTGTGAATGATGAGCTCCCAGAGACACACACGCAGCTGCTGTGTGCTGTACAGCGAGCCCAGGCTGAGCCACATTGGGTACCAGCAGCTTGGCTCGATACAGACACCGGTGCTTAATTCCTTCTCAATCAGATGTCAGGGGTGGATAAGTGAATTTGTAGAAAATAGACTGTACCTGCCTTCAGAGTGTTTGATGGGGACAGTGTAGAGGGAGTTTTACTCTGTATCTAACCCCGTGCTGTACCTGTCCTGGGAGTGTTTGATGGGGGACAGTGTAGAGGGAGCTTTACTCTGTATCTAACCCCGTGCTGTATTTGTCCTGGGAGTGTTTGATGGGGGACAGTGTAGAGGGAGCTTTACTCTGTACCTAACCCCGTGCTGTACCTGTCCTGGGAGTGTTTGATGGGGGACAGTGTAGAGGGAGCTTTACTCTGTACCTAACCCCGTGCTGTACCTGTCCTGGGAGTGTTTGATGGGGGACAGTGTAGAGGGAGCTTTACTCTGTATCTAACCCCGTGCTGTACCTGTCCTGGGAGTGTTTGATGGGGGACAGTGTAGAGGGAGCTTTATTCCGTATCTAAACCCAAATGTACTGTCCTAGGAGTGTTTGATGGGGACAGTGTAGAGGGAGCTTTACTCTGTATCTAACCCCGTGCTGTACCTGTCCTGGGAGAGTTTGATGGGGGACAGTGTAGAGGGAGCTTTACTCTGTATCTAACCCCGTGCTGTACCTGTCCTGGGAGTGTTTGATGGGGACAGTGTAGAGGGAGCTTTACTCTGTATCTAACCCCGTGCTGTCCCTGTCCTGGGAGTGTTTGATGGGGACAGTATAGAGGAAGCTTTACTCTGTATCTAACCCCGTGCTGTACCTGTCCTGGGAGTGTTTGATGGGGACAGTGTAGAGGGACCTTTACTCTGTATCTAACCTCGTGCTGTACCTGTCCTGGGAGTGTTCGATGGGGACAGTGTAGAGGGACCTTTACTCTGTATCTAACCCCGTGCTGTACCTGTCCTGGGAGTGTTTGATGGGGGACAGCATAGAGGGAGTTTTACTCTGTATCTAACCCCGTGCTGTACTTGTCCTGGGAGTGTTTGATTGGGGACAGTGTAGAGGGAGCTTTATTCTGCATCCAACGCTGTGCTGTACCTGTTCTGGGAGTGTTTGATGGGGACAGTGTAGAGGGAGCTTTACTCTGTATCTAACCCCGTGCTGTACCTGTCCTGGGAGAGTTTGATGGGGGACAGTGTAGAGGGAGCTTTACTCTGTATCTAACCCCGTGCTGTACCTGTCCTGGGAGTGTTTGATGGGGACAGTGTAGAGGGAGCTTTACTCTGTATCTAACCCCGTGCTGTCCCTGTCCTGGGAGTGTTTGATGGGGACAGTATAGAGGAAGCTTTACTCTGTATCTAACCCCGTGCTGTACCTGTCCTGGGAGTGTTTGATGGGGACAGTGTAGAGGGACCTTTACTCTGTATCTAACCTCGTGCTGTACCTGTCCTGGGAGTGTTCGATGGGGACAGTGTAGAGGGACCTTTACTCTGTATCTAACCCCGTGCTGTACCTGTCCTGGGAGTGTTTGATGGGGGACAGTATAGAGGGAGTTTTACTCTGTATCTAACCCCGTGCTATACTTGTCCTGGGAGTGTTTGATTGGGGACAGTGTAGAGGGAGCTTTATTCTGCATCCAACGCTGTGCTGTACCTGTCCTCGGAGTGTTTGATGGGGACAGTGTAGAGGGAGCTTTACTCTGTATCTAATCCTGTGCTGTACCTGTCCTGGGAGTGTTTGATGGGGGACAGTGTAGAGGGAGCTTTACTCTGTATCTAACCCCGTGCTGTACCTGTCCTGGGAGTGTTTGATGGGGACAGTGTAGAGGGAGCTTTACTCTGTATCTTACCCGGGCTGTACATGCCCTGGGAGTGTTTTAAGGGCTTAGTGTAGAGGGAGCTTTACTCTGTATCTAACCCCGTGCTGTACCTGTCCTGGGAGTATTTGATGGATACAGTGTAGAGGGAGCTTTACTCTGTATCTAATCCCGTGCTGTACCTGTCCTGGAAGTGTTTGATGGGGACAGTGTAGAGGGAGCTTTGTTCTGTATTTTTTGATGGTGGCATTGTTTGATCAAATGGAAATTTTCCAGAGCTGAGTGACTTTCCCCTGATGAGTAAAAACATTTTGACCAAAATGTCATGTAGAAACCTAGATGCGGAACCCTGTTACAGGGCGACATGTATTATAGGGAAAATTACCCTGTATGTGTTAAAGGTGTTGTATAAAGTTGCATAGTAAATGACAAAGTCATACTGTTCGTTGTCTGTTCTATTTAGAATCATAGAATCCCTACAGCACAGAAAGAGGCCATTTGGCCTATCGAGTCTCCACTGACAACAATCCCACCCAGGCCCTATCCCCGTGACTCCACACATTCACTCTGCTAGTCTCTCTGATACGAAGGGGCAATTTAGCAAGGCAAATCCACCTAACCAGCACATCTATGGACTGTGGGAGGAAACCGGAGCACCCGGAGGAAACCCACGCAGACATGGGGAGAATGTGCAAATTCCACACAGACAGTGACCCAAGATCGGAATCGAACCTGAGTCCCTGGCACTGTGAGGCAGCAGTGCTAACCACTGTGCCACCGTGACACCCCTTATGATGAGTTGTGGGACTATAAATCATTGTTCTTCCCCCTTTCCTTCACTTCCAACAATCTTCACTGTTTCGGTTTCAATGCTTTTCCTGATACTTTCCTTTCCCAAATCACAAGACATTTTCCGCGGTTGAAACAAATAGGTTGAGAGAACACCAGTCGCAACAACACACAGGACTGAAAGAAAAACAGAAAGTGCTGTAAATACTCAGCAGGTCTGACAGCATCTGCGGAGGGAGGAACAGAGTTAACATTCTGGAAGACTTATGTTCACCTTGAAACATTAACCCTCCACAGATACGGCCAGATCCACAGATACGGCCAGATCTACAGATTTATTTCCAGCACTTTTTATTTTTATTTCAAGTTTCCCGCATCTGCAGTATTTTCCTTCTGTGACGCACGGCGAACTATGACGTTTGCTTCCTCGGCCTCCCCAAACACAATGTCCACTCCCTTAATCACCGGCGCAGAGTGTATGCAACCTACAGGACAACACTGCAGCAAATTGCCAAGGTTACTACAGCTGCATCTTCCCTCATTGAGAGCCATGACTATATAAGAATATAAAAACTAGGAGCAGGAGTAGGCCACCTGGCCCCTCGAGCCTGCTCCGCCATTCAATAAGATCATGGCTGATCTTTTTGTGGACTCAGCTCCACTTACCCGCCCGCTCACCATAACCCTTAATTCCTTTACTGTTCAAAAATCTATCTATCCTTGCCTTAAAAACATTCAATGAGGTAGCCTCAACTGCTTCACTGGGCAGGGAATTCCACAGGTTCACAAACCTTTGGGTGAAGAAGTTCCTTCTCAACTTGGTCCTAAATCTGCTCCCCCTTATTTTGTCCCCTCGTTCTAGTTTCACCCGCCAGTGGAAACATCCTCCCTGCTTCTATCTTATCTATTCCCTTCATAATCTTATATGTTTCTATAAGATCTCCCCTCATTCTTCTGAATTCCAATGAGTATAGCCCGAGCCTACTCAGTCCCTCCTCATAAGCCAACCCTCTCAACTCCAATCAACCTAGTGAATCTCCTCTGTACCCCCTCTAGTGCCAGTATATCCTTTACTTATATCCTTGACTGCGGCAATATCATTGGGAACACACTCACCTTCAAGTTGCGCAAGTCCCAAATTGGAACCATGTCACCGTTTCTTCACTGTAGCTGGGTCAAAATCCTGGAATTCTTTGCCATCTCCATCAGGGTGGCACTATCACCCCTGTACCACCCATCCTGTGGGATACAGGGATTGGGAGGTAAATGTGGGCACAGTAAGAAGTCTCACAACACCAGGTTAAAGTCCAACAGGTTTATTTGGAATCACGAGCTTTTGGAGCACTGCTCCTTCATCAGGTGAGTGGAGAGTTGGGTTCACAAACACGGCATATATTGACAGAGACACAACTGCAAGATAATTATAGATTGGAATACGAGTCTTTACAGGTAATCAAGTCTTTACAGGTACAGAGACTGCGAGTGGAGAGAGGAATAATCACAGGTTAAAGAGGTGTGAATTATCTCAAGCCAGGACAGTTAGTAGGATTGTGCAAGCCCAGGCCAAATGGTGGGGGGTACAGATAGTGTGACATGAACCCAGGATCCCTGTTGAGGCCGTCCTCCTGTGTGCGGAACTTGACTATCAGTTTCTGCTCGGCGATTCTGCATTGCCGAGTGTCTTGAAGGCCGCCTTGGAGAATGCTTACCCAAAGATCGGAGGCTGAATGCCCTCGACTGCTGAAGTGTTCCCCGACAGGAAGGGAACACTCCTGTCTGGTCTAACGCCGGCATCTCCACATCAAGTTAAATGTGGGCATGTCAACAGTGTCCACATCCCAAGAGAGAAAAATGAATACCGCATGGCCTGTGATGTTGGGTAGCCCATTCCCAGCACTAATAGCAGCGCAATGCCTCCCTCAACCCTCACACCTAATAAAAAGGAAATGACACCATTGCAACAAAGAGATTTCACTCACCGCACACATATGGCCAGGTTCAGATGGTGCTAAGCTTCACTGTGATTGACACAGCTACAAAGGTAATCGGAGATAAATGTGTGGGTTTGTTCCCTCGCCCTGTGGTTGACTGACTTGCATCAGGCAGCAGCGACAGGCAACATATGTACTGACTGAGACATAAAAAAACATATCCCAAAACGACCTGATCTTTCCCCAGTTGCAGAGGGTGCATTATCTCCCATTCATTACAGTGCATTAACCCTCAGAGATTACACCATGTACCCCCAGTCATTACAGTGCATTACACTCCAGACATTAGAATAAATTATCCCCCAGCACTTACACTACATTACACAATGCATTACTCCAATAAATTACAGCACATTACCCCAATCATTACAGTTCCATTACCCCCAACCATTGCAGTACTGTACCCCAAACATTACAGTGCATTATTCCAATATTTATAGTACATTGTCCTAATCATTTAAAGTATATTCTTTCCAGAGACGCCAGTAAATTGCCACAATCATTACAGTACAATGCCTCAGTGATTACAGTACATTACCCAGCCATTACAATACAATACCCAAGTGATTGCGGTACGTTACCACAATAACTACAGTGCATTACCTTAATCATTAAAGTACATTATTTCCAGACATTACAGTACATTACTCAGCCATTACAGGACAATATCTCAGTGATTACAGGACATTACTCCCAGTCATTACAGGACAATACCTCAGGCATTACTCAGCAATACTGGAGCCTACCAGCCATTACAGTACCTTACCAGCCATTACAGGTCATTACCTAGCCATTACAATACATTGTCTCAGACATTACAGGACATTACCTCAGGGATTACAGGATATTACTCAGCAATACTGGACATTACAAGCCATTACAGTACATAACTCAGCCATTACAGGACAATATATCTGAGATTACAGTACATTACCAGCCCTTACATGACATTACCAGCCATTATGGTACATTACTCGGCCATTACAGAACATACCTCAGGGATTACAGGACATTACCAGCCATTACAGGACAATATATCTAAGATTGCAGTACATTACCCAGCCATTACAGGACATTATCTCAGTGATTACAGGACATTATCTCAGTGATTACAGGACATTGCCAGCCATTACAGGACAGATTACAGGACATTCCTCTCAGTGATTTTGCCTCAGAGTCAGGCCCCGCCCTCACAGTGATTGACGTTCCCGGAAACCAATCAGGGGTGCGTGTTCCACCTCCTCCCCTCTGATTGGCGGAGGCGGTGACCCGGAAGTGGACAGCGGGCGGCGCTGACCCCGGGAACCGGGGCTGCCAAGGCAACGGGAAAGCGGGATGGCGAGCGGGGAGGAGGCGGTGAGTGTCCCACACTGCGGTAAGGGGCTGCTGTTGGCCTCAGTACCCTGGGGTAGGGGGCTGCTGTTGGCCTCAGTACCCTGGGGTCGGGGGCTGCTGTTGGCCTCAGTACCCTGGGGTAGGGGGCTGCTGTTGGCCTCAGTGCCCTGGGGTAGGGGACTGCTGTTGGCCTCAGTGCCCTGGGGTAGGGGGCTGCTGTTGGCCTCAGTACCCTGGGGTAGGGGGCTGCTGTTGGCCTCAGTACCCTGGGGTCGGGGGCTGCTGTTGGCCTCAGTACCCTGGGGTATGGGGCTGCTGTTGGCCTCAGTACCCTGGGGTAGGGGGCTGCTGTTGGCCTCAGTGCCCTGGGGTAGGGGGCTGCTGGTGGCCTCAGTGCCCTGGGGTGGGTGGGTGGGGGGGCTGCTGGTGGCCTCAGTACCCTGGGGTAGGGGGCTGCTGGTGGCCACAAATAGGCTATTTTCATGAAGCCTTTCACATTCACTTGAGAGCAGATCTGCACTCAGGATTTTCACAGTAACTTCATTGCGGTGTTAATGTAAACCTCCTTGTGACACTGGTAAATAAACTTATAAAGTTTAACATTTGAACTGAAAGACAATATATTTGACAGTGCGGCACTCCCTCAGTGCTGCTGTCGTGCATCAACTTATGCAAATCCTGGCATGGTCACTGTGAATTTCTGATTCAGAGGGTGGGAATCTCTGTGATAAGGTACCACCAGCATTTATTTCTGTGCTCTCTGTGGGAACTTACTGTATGCAAATTTGACTACCCGCATTGCGACAATGTCTACACTTCAAAAGTACACATTCATAGAATCCCTACAGTGCAGAAGGAGGCCATTCGGCCCATGGAGTCTGCACCCACAACAATCCCACCCAGGCCCTATCCCCAAGCATTTACCCTGCTCGTATCCCTGACACTAAGGGGCAATTGGGCAATTTAGTGTGGTCAATCCACCTAACCTGCACATCTTTGGAGTGTGGGAAGAAACAGGAGGAAACCCACGCAGCCATGGGGAAAACGTGCAGGCTCCATAGGGACAGTCATCCAAGGTTGGGATCAAACTCGACTCTCTGGCTCTGTGAGGCAGTAGTGCTAACTGCTGTGCCACCGTGTCGTCCTATTAATTGTAAAGCCTCCACCATGTTATCCTCCGACAGTCGAATACCATAATCCCATCCAGGCCCTATTCCCGTAACCCCGCACCTTTACCCTGCTAATGCCCCTGACACTAGGGTCAATTTAGCATTGCCAATGCACCTAACCCGCGCATCTTTGGACTCATCAATATAATAACGTTGTTATGAGGGAAACAGCTTCCTCCAAGACAAGCAAGCCTTCTTGGGGCTTCTTGAACCCAATACTTCTCTGCTCCGACACTCAACCACCTGAACTACCAGACCACTATTAATTGCCTCTGGTTCATGTGTGAAGGATGGGCAGCCAAGTAGTCTACTAGAGGGTTCTGCTATAGTCTGCAGAACAGCACACAAACAAGAGTAAGCTCATCAAGGATAGGGTAAAGGCAAACAATGTGGGTATATATTACCGGATGGGGTAACCCAGACAAGCACTCCGATCCTGCATGGGTCAGCTGGTGGGAATATTCGCAGACATCTTCAACCTCTCTTTACAACAATCTGAGGTCCCTATCTGCTTCAAGAAGATGACCATCATCCCGGTACCTAAGGAAAACCAAGCAGCGTGCCTTAATGACTATCGGCCGGTGGTTCTGACATCCATCATTATGAAGTGCTTTGAAAGGTTAGTCATGGCACGAATCAATTCCAGCCTCCTGGACTACCTGGATCCACTACAGTTTGCCTACCGCTGCAACAGGTCCACAGCAAACGCCATCTCCCTGAGCCTGCACTCAACCCTGGAACACCTAGATAACAAGGACACCTATGTCAAACTCCTTTTTATTGACTACAGCTCAGCCTTTATTCCTATGAAACTCATCTCCAAACTCCGTGGCCTGGGTCTCTGCACCTCCCTCTGCGACTGGATCCTGAATTTCCTAACTCACAGACCACAATCAGTAAGGATAGGCAACAACACCTCCTCCATGATCATCTTCAACACCGGTGCCCCACAAGGCTGTGTTCTCAGCCCCCAGTGTATATGTATTCACTTCTTATACACTATAAGGAGTGTATACTCCTTATACACCTATGACTGTGTGGCCAAATTCCCCTACAACTCGATTTTCAAGTTTGCTGACGACACCACCGTAGTGGGTCGGATCTCAAACAATGACGAGACAGAGTACAGGAAGATAGAGAATCTGGTGAACTGGTGCAGCAACAATAATCTCTCCCTCAATGTCAACAAAACGAAGGAGATTATCATCGACTTCAGGAAGCGTAAAGGAGAACATGCCCCTGTCTACATTCAGTTCTCATTAGGTTCTGATCACCAATATTTTTGGATCTTTCTGCACTTTCGCCTCCAAACATCATGATGTCTCTCATAACCTGGTTGCACTTTAAATATTCCACTATTATAACTTTCATCAGGCTCTGTACACATTGTCCTGGGCTAACCTCTAGGGCAGTGCACAGTTCACAGTGTCATGAGTTGAATTACTGCTGCTGTGTTTTATTAGTGTCACAAGCAGGCTCACATTAACACTGCAATGAAGTTACTGTGAAAATCCCCTAGTCACCACACTCCGGTGCCTGTTCGGGAACACTGAGGGAGAATTTAGCACGGCCAATGCACCTAAACAGCATGTCTTTCGGACTGTGGGAGTAAACCGGAGCACCCGGAGGAAACCCACGCAGACACGGGGAGAACGTGCAGACTCCGCACAGACAGTGACCCAAGCTGGGAATCGAACCCAGGTCCCTGGCGCTGTGAGGACAACGAGGTTTTTAACCAGGGTTTTAAGTTATAGAATAATACAGCAGAGCAGGTGACCATTAAGCCCTTGGGGTTTATGTCATGTCTTTTGGAGAACAATCTGGTTAGTCCCATCCACTGCTCTTTCGCCTTATTCCTGCAATATTTTATCCTTGACAAAGAACAGCCCTGAAACCCAACTCTTGTCAGCATCTCCAAGTGGTGAGACTGTGGCTAGAGGTACAGAGAGAGCAGGAGGAAAGATAGGCAGGAGAGCTTGGCTATAACTGTACCGTGAACACTCTTGTATCACAGCGGAAAATTGAATTTAGGGGATTTGATTTGATTTATTACTTGATTAATTATTATTAACATACAGTGAAAAGTATTGTTTCTAGCGCGCTATACAGACAAAGCATACCGTTCGTAGAGAAGGAAAGGAGAGAATGCAGAATGTAGTGTTACAGTCATAGCTAGGGTGTAGAGAAAGATCAACTTAATGCAAGCTGGTCCATTCAAAAGTCTGACAGCAGCAGGGAAGAAGCTGTTCTTGAGTCAGATGGTACGTGACCTCAGACTTTTGTATCTTTTTCCCGAAGGAAGAAGGTGGAAGAGAGAATGTCCGGGCTGCATGGGGCCCTTAATTATGCTGGCTGCTTTGCCGAGGCAGCGGGAAGTGTAGTCAGAGTCAATGGATGGGAGGCTGGTTCGCATTATAGATTGGGTAACATTCACGACCTTTTGTAGTTTCTTGCGGTCTTGGGCAGAGCAGGAGCCATACCAAGCTGTGATACAACCAGAAAGAATGCTTTCTATGGTACATCTTTAAAAGTTGGTGAGAGTCGTAGCTGACATGCCAAATTTCCTTAGTCTTTTGAGAAAGTCAAGGCGTTGGTGGGCTTTCTTAGCTATAGTGTCAACATCGGGGGGGGGGAACCAGGACAGGTTGTTGGTGATCTGGACACCTAAAAACTTGAAGCTCTCGACCCTTTCTACTTCATTCCCACTGATGTAGACAGGAGCATGTTCTCCTTTACGCTTCCTGAAGTTGATGACAATCTCCTTCATTTTGTTGACATTCAGGGAGAGATTATTGTTGTCGCACCAGTTCACCAGATTCTCTGTCTCATGCCTGTATTCTGTCTGGGGGAAGGGGGGGATTCCTGCCCCCCCCCCCCCTCCCCCCGCCAGTCTGGACTTTCTCCCTTTTTCAAACTCCACTCCTTTGGAGATTGCTTGCTCTGCTGTTCTGTGTCCATTTTTCACCTGTTGACTATGAATGTTGTCCGGTCTCCCAGACAACCCCAACCAGTCATTATCCAATGTTGAGGAGTAAGAACCCTAACTGTTACCATAGAATCATAGAATCCCCACAGTGCAGAAGGAGGCCCATCGAGTCTGTACCAACCACAATCCCACTCAGGCCCTATTCCCGTAACCCCACATATTTACCCTGCTAATCCCCCGACATGAGGGTCAATTTAGCATGCCAATCCACCTAACCCGCACATCTTTGGACTGTGGGAGGAAACCGGAGGACCCCCTTCTATCTTCGAACAGAGCGAGGGGACAGAGATAGGATTACAACCATTCTCCCACCAGGAAACCAGAATCTCAGTCTTCATGGTACCAAACAGAGTTAATTTGATTCAGATCACTTTCCACTGTACACTGGAGCTATCATAATCAAGGGACATGATGAGAATGTTGGGTTGCTTTCCTGGTAACTTATTTGTTGTAATTTACAAATTACAGGCCAGAGGATTGCAGGTTCAATCCCCAAGTGTTCATCTCAGTCAGGAGAGCAGTTGGCTGCTTTTTCCCTCAGCATCTTTGGCATTGGGAGGGGGGTGGTTCAGAGGGGCAGCACGGTGGTATGGGGTGGCGCGGTGGCACAGTGGTTAGCACTGCTGCCTCACAGCTCCAGGGACCCGGGTTCAATTCCCAGCTTGGGTCACTGTCTGTGCGGAGTCTGCACGTTCTCCCCGTGTCTGCGTGGGTTTCCTCCGGGTGCTCCGGTTTCCTCCCACACTCCAATGATGTGTAAGTTAGGTGGATTGGCCATGCTAAATTGCCCCTTAGTGACCCAGGATGCATAGGTTAGAGGGATTCGCCGGGTAAATATGTGGGATTACGGGGTGTTGAGCCAGGGTGGGATTGTGATCGGTGCAGACTGGATGGGCCAAATGGCCTCCTTCTACACTGTAGGGTTTCTATGATATCTTTCAGTGGGAAGTGAAGTGGGAGGAAAAAAGGGGAGAATGTGCAGCGTTTTTGTTGAGTCACAAGATTCCCAAATCCCTTCCGTCACAGATAGCTGTCACATGGATAGTCACCCAGCTAATCCTGCAGGTCAGAATCTTTCTAAAGGTGGATTTAGTGGGGGATTAGTTTGAGATAAGGTAGCTGCTGACCCACTTACCGAGACTCGAGGATCGCAGACACCATGAGGAAGAAACGAGTGGTGAGGAGCTCGAATTTAAGTTGGATCTGATAGAAGGAATGGGAGCTGGGAATAAGCAATACCTGGAAAGGGAAAAGCAGGTTAATGTTTCAATACCAATGGGTGGCACAGTGGTTAGCGCTGCTGCCTCACAGCGCCAGGGACCCGGGTTCAATTCCCGGCTCGGGTCACTGTCTGTGTGGAGTTTGCACGTTCTCCCCGTGTCTGTGTGGGTTTCCTCCGGGTGCTCCGGTTTCCTCCCACAGTCTGAAAGATGTGCGGGTTAGGTGGATTGGGCATGCTAAATTGCCAATTAGTATCATGGGGACCAGCTAGGGTAAATATGTGGGGTTGCGGGGATAGGGCTTGTGTGGGATTGTTGTCTCTGCTCGATGGGCCAAATGGCCTCCTTCTGCACTGTCGGGATTCTATAATTCTATACAGCAGAAACCAGAGGGTTCACTGTGACCAACGGACTGTAACCAATCCTTCTCACACTAGACGCACCTATCCATTGCCAGCACGTTGCTGGAATCAAAACCATTTAGTGCGATAACTGGTTTATAAGATTAGTCAGTCATTGCTTAGAGGAATTGTGTGATCACTGGTTAGTGGAATTGCACAGTCAATGGTCTCACTAGTTAGAGAGATTTATTACAAGTCAGACACTATATGAACTGGGGTACAGTGTTAGCGGGTACAGACTGTTGCACGAGTGCAGTATTAGCAGGTACAGGTCTGCCACTGTGTAACTGGGGTACAGTATTAGAGGGACTTGCTCTTGTTATGTAGCAATAACCAACATTGCTTTTTTAAAATTCCTTTCAAATCCATCCATTACTTTCTTGGTTTCCCAGCCTAATTTATCACCCATTTCATGGAAATCCAAACCAATTTTGAAGAAAATGAAAGCAGTTATATAGTTCCTTCCATAACCTCAAACAGCCGACTAACTATTGTATTTTTGAACGATCATCCAGCAAGATCTGACAAACAGCGATGGGATAACCGATCAGTTAAAATGTTTTTGGAGTTGTTGATTGAGGGATGAACTTTGGCTGGAACATCAGTTGCTCCCTGTTCTTATTCAAATAGTTCCACAGGATTATTTTAACGGAGATGTGGTTTAAGGTTGTGTCTGCAAACAGCACAATGTCAGCCTGAATAACAGCCCTAAAATCTTGTAATAATTGTATCAGGGACTGTGACACTATGTCCATGATGTGGAGATGCCGGCGTTGGACTGGGGTAAACACAGTAAGAAGTTTAACAACACCAGGTTAAAGTCCAACAGGTTTATTTGGTAGCAAAAGCCACACAAGCTTTCGGAGCCCCAAGCCCCTTCACACAATTTTGTGAACAGAATTCCCACTCACCTGAAGAAGGGGCTTGGGGCTCCGAAAGCTTGTGTGGCCTTTGCTACCAAATAAACCTGTTGGACTTTAACCTGGTGTTGTTAAACTTCTTACTACACTATGTCCCTGACAGCTTCGGGGTGCTATAATGATGGTTTGTACCAGTAACTGCGAGTGGTGTGCCTACAGCTTGACTGTGTCGTCCTTGTGCTAATGATTCTCTGTCATTTTCTTTCAGCGACCACCACGCGCCCTTCCGCCAGTGCCGAGGTAAGACTGTTGAATCTGAAGCTGTAAATGGGTGAGAAGGCACGGTAGTATATCAACTGCACTGTGCTATTGGAGAGTAACAAACAATAGCTGGGGCTGTGATGGCAAATGTTTGGAAACTCATGGATTAATGACCAGTGGCTAATGTGAGAGGACCTTGAGTTGTGGAGTTGGATGCTGGGCCGATGAGTGGTCAAGTGGGGAGGGGTGCATGCTCAGTTGGTGGCGTTGGGTTAGTGTGGCTGGTTGTCCGATCGGTGGCCAGGTGGTTGGGCTATGGGACTGGCTGTGGGTTGGTGTGGCTGGGTACTGGGCCTTTGGGTAGTGGTGCTGGGAACTGGGCATGGGTTGGTGGGCTGTGTTAGTGGCATTTGTTTAATGCAGTTGGTTGTTGGATCGGTGGGCATTGGGGCAGGGGCTTGGCTGTGGGACTGGGGTTTGAGCATGGGTCAGTGGGCTGTGTTGGTAGTGTTTGGTTAATGCAGTTGGTTGTTGGATCGGTGAGCAGTAGGGCAGGGGCTTGGCTATGGGACTGGGGGCTTGGCGTGGGTTGGTGGGACTAGGTTTTGGGCCATTAGTTAGTGATGCTGTGTACTGGGTATTCGGCTGAGTGCTGGACAAATGGTAGCGGGCCAAGTGTTGGATAGGTGGGTAGCAGACGGAACGTTGGATAAGAGGTGAACTCAGTTGAATGGACATCTGGTGTGGATTAGGTTGGTGCAAACAGCACGGAGTTCATTACCCGTTCCGGCTGGGGTGGGATTTGTCCTGCGCAACCCGAGGCGAAGCTCAGGGCTTTGTGGGTTGGACCTGCCTTTGAGCAGGGCACTCCAGCAGGACAAGACAGTAACTCATTCCCTAATTAAAGTTTAATTGCAATGAAGTTACTGTGAAAATCCCCTAGTCACCACACTCCGGCGCCTGTTCGGGTACACTGAGGGAGAATTTAGCATGGCCAATGCACCCTAACCAGCACGTCTTTCGGACTGTGGGAGGAAACCGGAGCACCCGGAGGAAACCCACACAGACATGGGGAGAACATGCAAACACAGACAGTGACCCAAGAACATAGAACAGTACAGCACAGAACAGGCCCTTCGGCCCACGATGTTGTGCCGAGCTTTATCCGAAACCAAGATCAAGCTATCCCACTCCCTATCATCCTGGTGTGCTCCATGTGCCTATCCAATAACCACTTAAATGTTCCTAAAGTGTCTGACTCCACTATCACTGCAGGCAGTCCATTCCACACCCCAACCGCTCTCTGCGTAAAGAACCTACCTCTGATATCCTTCCTATATCTCCCACCATGAACCCTATAGTTATGCCCCCTTGTAATAGCTCCATCCACCCGAGGAAATAGTCTTTGAACGTTCACTCTATCTATCCCCTTCATCATTTTATAAACCTCTATTAAGTCTTCCCTCAGCCTCCTCTGCTCCAGAGAGAACAGCCCTAGCTCCCTCAACCTTTCCTCATAAGACCTACCCTCCAAACCAGGCAGCATCCTGGTAAATCTCCTTTGCACTCTTTCCAGCGCTTCCACATCCTTCTTATAGTGAGGTGACCAGAACTGCACACAGTATTCCAAATGTGGTCTCACCAAGGTCCTGTACAGTTGCAGCATAACCCCACGGCTCTTAAACTCCAACCCCCTGTTAATAAAAGCTAACACACTATAGGCCTTCTTCACAGCTCTATCCACTTGAGTGGCAACCTTTAGAGATCTGTGGATATGGACCCCAAGATCTCTCTGTTCCTCCGCAGTCTTCAGAACCCTACCTTTGATCCTGTAATCCACATTTAAATTAGTCCTACCAAAATGAATCGCCTCACATTTATCAGGGTTAAACTCCATTTGCCATTTTTCAGCCCAGCTTTGCATCCTATCTATGTCTCTTTGCAGCCTACAACAGCCCTCCACCTCATCCAAGCCAGGAATCGAACCCAGGTCTCTGGCGCTGTGAGGCAGCAGTGCTAACCACTGTGCCACCATCAGTGAGAGATGTCTGAATGGTGATTGAGTGTAACTCCTGTGTGGAGATTCACCCTCCTGTCAACATGGCTTCCTGATAGGTGATGTTATAAGCTCCATTAGCAGCGACAGAGGACAAATTTAAGGAGGGTAATGTTCTGTGAGGTGCTGATAGGTGATAGGTGATGTTATAACTGGACAGTATGATGGGGGTGAAGGACCAATTAGATGGGTGTGTGGTTGGAGATGGGATTGAGGAATGTGGTGAGGTTCTGGACGGGTGGGGTTGAGGGATATGATCAGAAGAATGGGTGGCACGGTTTGATTTGATTTATTATTGTCACATGTATTGGGATACAGTGAAAAGTATTGTTTCTTGCGCACTATACAGTCAAGACATACCATTCATAGAGTACATAGGGGAGAAGGAAAGGAGAGGGTGTTGCAGTTACAGGTAGGGTGAAGAGAAAGATCAGCTTAATATAGGATAGGACCATTCAAAAGTCTGATGGCAGCAGGGAGGAAGCTGTTCCTGAATTTGCTGGAACGAGTATCTTTATCCCAATGGAAGAAGGTGGAAGAGACAATGTCCAGGGTGCGTGGAGTCCTTGATTATTCATTAGAGGGACATGGGCGTCGCTGGCTGGCCAGCATTTATTACCCATCTCTAGTTGTCCGAGGGCAGTTGAGAGTCAACCACATTGCTGTGGCTCTGGAGTTACCTGTAGACCAGATCAGGTAAGGGCGGCAGATTTCCTTCCCAAAAGGACATTGGTGAACCAGATGGGTTTTTCCGACAATCGACAATGGTTTCATGGTCATCAGTAGATTCTTAATTCCAGATACCTTTTATTGAATTCAAATTCTACCATCTGCTGTGGCGGGATTCGAACCCGGGTCCCCAGATCGTTAGCTGAGTTTCTGGACTAATAGTCTAGCGATAAGACCACTAGGCCATTGCCTTCCCTATGCTGACTGCTTTCCTGAGGCAGCGGGAAGTGTAGACGGAGTCAATAGATGGAAGACTACTTTACGTGATGGACTGGGCTCCGTTCACATCCCTTTGTAGTTTCTTGCGGTCTTGGGCAGAGCAGGAGCCATACCAAGCTATGATACTTTCTATAGTGCATCTGTAAAAATTTGATTTGAATTATTATTGTCACATGTATTAGCATACAGTGAAAAGTATTGTTTCTTGCGCACGATACAAAGCAAACTGTTCATAGAGAAGGAAAGGAGAGAGTGCAGGATGTAGTGTTACAGTTAAAGCTGGGGTGTAAAGAAAGATCAACTTAGTGCAAGGTAAGTCCATTCAAAAGTCTGACAGCAGCAGGGAAGAAGCTGTTCTTGAGTCGGTTGGTACGAATCCTCAGACTTTTGTATCTTTTTCCTGATGGAAGAAGGTGGAAGAGAGTATGTCTGGGAGCGTGGGGTTCTTGATTATGCTGGCTGCTTTTCCAAGACAGCGTGAAGTGTAGACAGAGTCAATGGATGGGAGGCTGGTTTGCGTGATGGACTGGGCTTCATTCACGAGCCTTTGTAGTTTATTGCTGTCTTGGACAGTGCAGGAACCATACCAAGCTGTGATACAACCAGGAAGGCTGCTTTCTATGGTATGATGCATCTGTAAAAGTTGGTGAGAGTCGTAGTGGACATGCCAAATTTCCTTAGCCTCCTGGGGAAGTAGAGATGTTGGTGGGCTTTCTTAATTATAGTTAGAAGTCTCACAACACCAGGTTAAAGTCCAACAGGTTTGTTTGGTATCACAAGCTATAGGAGCGCTGCTCCTTCATCAGGTGAGTGGAGAGTTGGGTTGGGTAAAGACTTGATTACCTGTAAAGACTCGCATCCCAACCATTATCTTACAATTGTGTCTCTGTCTATATATGCCGTGTTTGTGAACCCAACTCTTCACTCGCCTGATGAAGGAGCAGCGCTCCGAAAGCTCGTGATTCCAAATAAACCTGTTGGACTTCTTACTAAGGAGAGAGTGGGTCTGATGCCCCTTCTAAAAACTAACTCTGCAGCCAAACAGAAAATTAAACCTTAAATTCATTAGGAAGAAACAAAAACTGTGCAGAACACATGACCTCCCTCATAACCCAACCCAGGGTAAAAATAAACAAACCATATTTAAACCATTGATGGAGCAATAAAAGGGCTTCCATGGACAACTCGGCGATGCTGAGAGCTGCAGAGAACATGATTTTTTTAAAAAGCATTTCTTAAAGGTACACTAACGTCACAATAAGGAGTTATAGTAAGGGGCTGAGGACAGAGCCTTGTGGCCACAGGTGTTGAGGATGATCGTGGAGGAAGTGGCACAGTGGTTAGCACTGCTGCCTCACAGCGCCAGGGACCCAGGTTCGATTCCCGGCCTTGGGTGCCTGTCTGTGTGGAGTTTGCACGTTCTCCCCGTGTCTGCGTGGGTTTCCTCCGGGGGTGCTCCAGTTTCCTCCCACACTCCAAGAATGTGCGGGCTAGGTTGATTGGCCCTGGTAAATTCTCCCTTAGTGTTAGGGGGAGTAGCAGGGTAAATATATGGGGTTATGGGGATAGGGCCTGGGTGGGATTGTGGTCAGTGCGGGCCTGATGGACTGACTGTCCTCTTTCGACACTGTAGGGATTCTATGATAAGACTTATGGTCGGATCGTTTAAAGCTGTTTAAAGCTGTTGGTTCCTTTGTTAAACAGTGTTTTACAATTCACGTTTACCTTGTTTATTTTTCCTTTTCTGGCCTGATTGGAAAGAAACACCACAACCAAAGGTAGGCCTTTGTTACGTCGAATCCCTCCCAGCGATATCAGTACCGGTTGTTCTTGTATTTTCAGTCCTTGTTGGGTGAATTAGTTATTTTAATTACCTCAGTAGGCGATGGGGCCTCCTAACAGAAACGGTTTGTTGTTGACTGGAACTGCTGCTCCCATTTGAAGTCCAGTTTCTAATACGGAACATTGCCCATGCGTGTGCACCAACTAAGAACAGCATTGGACGCAGCTTTCACAGTTGAATTTTTGACTCCTGCTCATTGCCATAGTTTATACTTCAAACTACCTGAGACCAGTTAGTATCCGTGTCCCTGTACTCGTGTCCCAGTATCCGTGTCCCTGTACTCCAGCTGGAGATCTCCTTGGGAAAAGGGGGCAACAAATTGGCCAGTTAAAAACATTAGTGGTTTAGGTTAGAGATTCTCTTGGGTCCAATCGAGAATTGTGACACAAATTGCACCTATTTTAAATAATTTATTTTCTCCCCTCTGATTTTTCTCGTTAAGCTTATTTGTGTCGGACCCAAGACAAAAATCCGTCATGACCCAGCACAATTTGACTGTGTTTTAAAATTTAATTTTAAAGAAGGTTGCTTTAGAAATATTCACTAGCTATGATGGGGCAATGGGGGAGAGTGGTGCGGGAAAACTTTATTCTAACATTGAATTGTATGAATATTGTACTTGTATCCTCGATTGCTGTACTCATTGTCCATGTTTAGTTGGGTGGAGTCTTGAATTGTACCTTTTGATAGTTAGTAACAAGCTGCCTTGTCTTTGTGTCCATTACAGATGTACCTATAAACAAACCTAGAAAGAAAAAATCCAGAACAAGCAATGGAGTAGGTAAGCTGCATCAAATACCCATTTACATCTGGTCCGTCCATATCACATAAACGGCCACGTCACTGGTTGTTCCAGTTTTTATTCCCAAGTTTCCACCTCTTTCCTTTATTATTTGTTTTTTTTTTACCCAGTCTATTACATCTGTCTCTCAGTCATTACTTTAAATCTATTGCTGAGCTGTTCCTCTGTTGGGTTAATTTCCCATGATTAGATCAGCAGCAATTCCTCGCTTGTTGGGCTTCTTACATACTGGGTGAGAAAGGAGTCCTATATACGCTACAGAGACTCCAATGACCTTTCCTCTTTCACAGTGCCATCTTGTTAGCTTATTTTAGAATAGTTGAAATCTCCCCTGAATATCACGTTGCGTCTAGACTAATTTCATTGACTTGATAATATATTCTTTACTCCCGTCACTATTAGGTGCTCTGTAGAGTGGCCAAGTGAACATGATTGATCCATTCTTGTCCCTCAACTTTTATCTAGTCCACATGGGTGCTGTTTTATTCTTAATGTTGGTTATGTCCTTTTTTCTACTATCATTATGCTATTTCTAATTAGTACAGCCACCTCACAGCCCATTGTTCCTTTCCTGTGCTTTCTCAGTATGTTATATCTTGCAATATATATCTGCCTGCTATGTTTCAGTATCCCTACTGCATCTGACTCACTGTTACAAACTGTTACATAGAAACATAGAAGATAGGAGCAAGAGGAGGCCATTCGGCCCTTCGATCCTGCTCTGCCATTCATCACGATCATGGCTGATCGTCCAACTCAATAGTCTAATCCTGCTTTCTCCCCATAACCTTTGATCCCATTCACCCCAAGTGCTATATCCAGCCGCCTCTTGAATACATACAATGTTTTGGCATCAACTATTGTTTTCCATTTCCCCCATTTTGTTATGGGTGCTCTGCATATGAAATTAACTTGTTTTTTTATTAATTGCTACTCTTGCTTTAGCTTTAACTTTATGGGGAGGCGATGGCCTAGTGGTATTATCGCTGGACTATTAATCCAGAAACTTAGCTGGGGACCCGGGTTCAAATCCCGCCACAGCAGACAGTGGAATTTGAATTCAATAAAAAGTATCTGGAATTAAGAATCTACTGCTGACCATGGAACCATTGTCAATTGTCAGAAAAATCCATCTGGTTCACTAATGTCCTTTAGGGGAGGAAATCTGCCATCCTTACCCTGTCTGGCTGACGTGACTCCAGAGCTACAGCAATGTGGTTGACTCTCAACTGCCCTCAGGCAACTAGGGATAGGCAATAAATGCTGGCCAGCCAGCAACGCCCGTGTCCCACGAATGAAACTGCTATTTTGTAGTTTTATATTTTAATTTTATATGTTCCGAAGCAGGTTATATTAATCTTTTTCCTTACTTTGGTCAGACCTTTACTCCTGTCGCCTGCAATGCAATGTTGTCGAGTTCATTTTTCCTATTACGACTATAGTGTTTAGTACCAGTTCTCAGTGAAATCAGTGCCTGTGGAACTGCACCCATTTGCAATCAGCGCTGAGTCCTGCCTGGAAGAATTGGGTATCTTGCTTGGAGCGACTCCAGTTCCACATGCTGACTGAAGAGTATCTTGCTCTCAAAATTCCACATGTTTGATCTGAATGTCTTTTACTCAGATTACCGGCACTCAGGGTTGCTGC
This sequence comes from Mustelus asterias, assembly GCF_964213995.1. Lineage (NCBI taxonomy): Eukaryota > Metazoa > Chordata > Chondrichthyes > Carcharhiniformes > Triakidae > Mustelus > Mustelus asterias. The sequence goes on along the minus strand of NC_135814.1, from coordinate 104,117,010 downwards.
ACAAGTGCTCCAGAGGAACATTTTGGAATCATAGAATCTCTACAGTACAGAAGGAGGCCACTCGGCCCATCGAGTCAGCACCAACCCTCCAAAAGAACACTCTACCTAGGCCTCCACCCTATCTCCGTAACCCCACACATTGATCATGGCCTACCCGCATAACCTGCACATTTTGGGACACTAAGGGGCAAATTAGCATGGCCAATCCACCTAACCTGCAGATCTTTGGACACTAAGGGGCAGTTTAGCATGGCCAATCCACCTAACCTGCACATCTTGGGACACTAAGGGCCAATTTAGCATGGCCAATCAACCTAACCAGCACATCTTTGGACTGGGAGGAAACCAAAGCACCGGAGGAAACCCACACAGGAGAGAACATGGGGAGAACATGCAAACTTCACACAGACAGACACCCAAAACCAGAATCAAACCTGGGTCCATGGTGCTGTGAGGCAGCAGTGCTAACCACTGTGCCACCTTGTTTGATTCGGTCAGTAACAGATGAGCCACTGAGGTGTTTCCATGGGTTTGTGAGGCACCGCAAAGGGGATTTCGCTGAATATTCCAGAGGTTCAACAGGGACTGGCTGTAATGGTGATTACATCCATTACCTTGTCTTTGAAATCTTCCTGCCCTGGTGCTCTGAATCTTTCAGGAGGTGCAATTTCATAGATACCTGAATGTCACCCATACCCACCACCCCCACTCCATTGTCAACCAGTGAATGTGGGTGCTGAGTTACAGAGAGCCAAGCTCAATTCTGCTGACAGGAGCAACGGCCCCAGCTGATTGGACTTCCTTTAGCTGGAGCTGAAGACACTTGTTGAGCCTTATGGGCAGCACAGTGGTTAGCACTGCTGCTTCACAGCGCCAGGGACCCGGGTTCGATTCCCGGCTTGGGTCACTGTCCGTGTGGAGTTTGCACATTCTCCTCGTGTCTGCGTGGGTTTGCTCTGAGTGTTCCGGTTTCCTCCCACAGTCTGAAAGATGTGCTGGTTAGGTGCATTGACCTGATCAGGCGCTGGCGTGTGGCGAATAGGGGAATTTCACAGTAACTTCATTGCAGTGTTAATGTAAACCTACTTGTGACATAATAAATAAACTTTAACTTTACTTTAATTCAGCACAGTCTGCAAGCCAATCTGGGCATTCCCGATCTGTACAGCTGAGGTACACACTGCCATTACAAACCGAGTCATCGGGTTGGGGAATAGATCTCTTGCCTCTTCCTTGACCCTTGTCTGTCTCTCCTTGTCCCTCAGATACACTGGTGAGCACGACAGGGCGGCGCCACTCTGACAGCAACGAACCCCTTACCCCAGATCTTCAGGATACTGCTCCTCAGAAGAAAAAGAAGAAGAAAAAACAACTGGCAGAAGCTGGTGAGTAGAGTCAGACTCCTCTGAACTGCGGAGTGTGAATGATGTTGGAGCGTAGAGCTTGGTCAGTGCTGAAACAATCCCTGACGTGTTGAGACCCAAAACAACAGGCTTTGAGCTCAGCGTGGCGAAGCCCATGCACATTGCGTGCGCCAGTCACGTGCAGTTTTCCAGAATTTGCCTGTAACTCAACATTAAATTCACCCTAGCTTCAAATAAACACCGATTTACTTTCAGAATCCGACTGGCCTATTGTGCTATCCCACCCAAACAAAATCTTTCCAAGTAGCCACTGCGGACGTGCCCACCAGGATTTTGGTAACCAAAAACAAGTGTCGGATTAATCTGCTGTAAAGCCGTAGGGTAACAGTCTGAGCGCTAGGTGCTGACCATAATGCCTGCCTCCTGTCATACATTTAGACTGCGTTAAATTCAGGACTGTGCAGATCATCACTTATATTATTCCAAAACGTATTTCCTTGTGTGGATACTTTGTTCTTTCTTGTATCAAAGTGCTTGGGTTTGTTCATCTAGGTGTCTAACACTGAGACAGGGGTTCGATTCCCGCTTGGGTCACTGTCTGTGTGGAGTCTGCACATTCTCCCCGTGTCTGCGTGGGTTTCCTCCAGGTGCTCCGGTTTCCTCCTACGCTCCAAAAGACGTGCTGGTTAGGTGCATTGGCCATGCTAAATTCTCCCTCAGTGTACCCAAACAGGCGTCGGAGTGTGGCGACCAGGGGATTTTCACAGTAATTTCATTGCAGTGTTAATGGAAGCCTACTTGTGATTAATAAATAAACTTTACTTTGCGTTGAGTTTGTGAAGTTGGAATGTGATGTTGATAAAGATGCAAAAAAAAAATTGTAAAAACGCTAGAGGGACAAAACATTGAGTGATCCCTTTAAAAGCTGGTGTTTGGTTTCAGTGTTTGGAGATTTAAAATGCAAAGTACACACAGAGTCTCAGACTGAAACATTTGTATCCAAAAAGACAAGCTTTAGTCTTAACAAGACAACCTGTTTGTGTTTGAATTTTGCCCAATCAATTTAAAGCAGGCACTCAGCTACCAAGAACCTATAAGACTTAAATTTGATGATGTTGACAACATCAGACCAATCCTAATGTGGGAAAAGTGATCAGTCATCACAGGTATAAAAGAGAATGAAAGGGGGAAAAACAATAGATAGTCACTGTCACCTCTCAGGTCTCGAGAGGGAGAGAGTAGCTCTCCACCCTGCCAGCTTCAGATAGCTCTTAAGAGAATGCGAAAGGTACAAAATCAGAAAGAACTTACAGACCAAGAAAAGAACCGAGAAACTCCAGAAGGATCTGAAAGACACAAAACCTGGTTGTATATATCCTTTTGAGAGTGACTAAATACTATTATTAGTTATTTTGTTAATGAATGGTCCTTGTATTTATTTGAACAGCATTCCAGTAGAATTTTATTTTATTTGGTATGTTACTTGTTTCGTTAAAGTTCCCGGTTAGTTAAATAAATAAATTGTTAAGTGTTCATTTTAAAGTGAATGTGAGGTATTCCTGTGAGTTACCCACTAAACATTACTGTAGGACAGTTCACACCTTCCCACACTTAACAGATTACGAGGCGAGGGATTCCTCTTTCGGGCACTTGATGTTATGTCTCAAAATGGGGACAACCTCTGCATCGTAACAATAGGAACAGAGGACTGGGATAAGGATGAGGCCATTTGGTCCTTTGAGTCTGCTGCACCATTCAATAAGCTCATGGCTGATAGGATCTGTGCCTTCTTTCATTTGTTATCAATGATGCTGCTGTTTCAGTGCAGTTTTCCTGGTCTGGGGTCTTAGAGAAAGTGAGTATTGAGTAATTAATGGTTTCCCAAACCTAACTCCAGATCCATCAAAATACTGGCTTTGTGTTGACTTATGGACCAACTATTTTAAAATGTAAAGGATCACTCTGACCTCTCCCCTCCCGAGGGGAGTCACTCCGACCTCCACCCCCCCCCCCCACCCCTCCCCGAGGGGAGTCACTCCGACCTCTCCCCTCCGGAGATGATGATGTCTGAGGAGCTTTGGAGAGTTCTGCAGTGCATCTTCTAGATGGTACACACTACTGCCACTGTTTGTTGGTGCTGCAGGGAGTGAATGTTTGTGGAAGGGGTGCCAATCAAATGGGCTGCTTTGATGTTGAGTTTTTTGAGTGTTGTTGGAGCTGCATCACACTCCTGACTTGTACCTTGTAAATAGTTGCCACGATGTGGGGATTCCGACGTTGGACTGGGGTGGGCACAGTAAGAATTCTCACAGCACCAGGTTAAAGTCCAACAGGTTTATTTGGAATCACGAGCTTTCGGAACGCTGCTCCTTCATCAGGTGAGTGGAGAGATGGGTTCACAAACAGGGCATATATAGACACAGACTCAATTACAAGATAATTACAGATTGGAATGTGAAGAATGGATTATCTTGCAATTGTGTCTTTGCCTATATATGCCATGTTTGTGAACTAACCTTCACTTGCCTGAGGAAGGAGCAGCGCTCCGAAAGCTCGTGATTCCAAATAAATCTGTTGGACTTTAACCTGGTGTTGTGAGACTTCTTAGTGTAAATGGTGGACAGGCTTTTTTAAATTCATTCTGTGGGACATGGGCGTCGCTGGCTGGCCAGCATTTATTGTCCATCCCTAATCGCCTGAGGGCAGTTAAGAGTCAACCACATTGCTGTGGTTCTGGAGTCACATGTCGGCCAGACCAGGTAAGGACGGCAGATTTCCTTCCCTAAAGGACATTAGTGAACCAGATGGGTTTTTCCGACAATCGACAATGGTTTCATGGTCATCAGTAGATTCTTAATTCCAGATATTTTTTATTGAATTCAAATTCCATCATCTGCCGTGACGGGATTCGAACCCGGGTCCCCAGAACATTCGCTGAGTCTTTGGCGGGTCAGGAGATGAGTTACTCTCTGCAGGATTCCTGGGGTACTGGGAGGACATTTTGTAACTCACTGAAATTTCCCTCCACCCCAAAAGTACCAAACTTTCATTACAATACACCCATTGACCAAATCACAGCTTAATGTAAAGCCCAGCTTAGAGGATGTGTTTAGCTGCCATTAAAAATATGCATTTAAAGCAACTTCACTGTATTCATTAGAGAGCTGGCAACCGATATATAGCTAAAGATAAAATTAGGTTCTTTTCCTGGTGGAAGAGGAGACTTTGAAGGGGTGTATTTGAAGTTCTCAAGATGATCAAGGTACCTGATAAAACTGATCAATGTAAGTTGTTCCTTGTTGGTAGACTTCAGATCCCAAGGGATGTGCGTTTAAAAATGTACACAGAACAAAGAAAATTACAGCACAGGAACAGGCCCTTCGGCCCTCCAAGCCTGCACCGACCATGCTGCCCGACTGAACTAAAACCCCCTACCTTTCCGGGGACCATATCCCTCTTTCCCATCCTATTCATGTATTTGTCCTGATGCTCCTTAAAAGTCACTATCGTATCTGCTTCCACTACCTCCCCCGGCAGCGAGTCCCAGGCACCCACCACCCTCTGTGTAAAAAAACTTGCCTCGTACATCTCCTTTAAACCTTGCCCCTTCACCTTAAACCTGTGCCACCCTGGGAAAAAGCTTCTGACTATCCACTCTGTCAATGCCCCTCATAATCTTGTAGACTTCTATCAGGTCGCTCCCTCAACCTCCGTTGTTCCAGTGAGAACAAACCAAGATTCTCCAACCTCTCCTCATAGCTAATGCCCTCCATGCCAGGCAACATCCTGGTAAATCTTTTCTGTACCCTCTCCAAAGCCTCCACATCCTTCTGGTAGTGTGGCGAGCAGAATTGAACTCTATATTCCAAGTGCGGCCTAACTAAAGTTCTATATGAGCAAAATATGAGCTCAGGGCAAAGTCTTGCAAGGAGTGGGGCAGCTTATTCATGCAGAAGGGACATGGCTGTGGAAGGGGAGTGCTAGTGGACTGTACAATTGGGGTTATGAAATCTGTTTTTAGAGAGAGAAAGGGATATTCTCAGATGGTGATAGGTGTTAAGGGACATGGCTAGAAGGTTGGCAGGTGAAGGTTGGGGCATAAAACGAGAAGGTGAATAGGCTGGTTTATGGGATATGGTGTGAAGGTGGGTGGATGGGGTTGGGGGATGAGGTCAGAAGATGTTGTCCAAGGATGTGGTGGAAACGTGTTCATACCTTTTCCTCATATGGCTCTGCCAGGTGTAGGTTGCTGTACCTCTGTGTCTGTGCCCATGCCCATTGCCACATTCCTGCCCATTCCCAATAGTTTGCACATGCTTCTCCACGTCTGTACCAGGTATGGGTTCTGATTAAGTAAAGTTTATTTATTAGCCACAAGTAGACTTGTATTAACACTGCAATGAAGTTACTGTGAAAATCCCCTCGTCACCACACTCCTGCGCCTGTTCGGGTTCACCTGAGGGAGAATTTAGCACGGCTGATGCACCCTAACCAGCACATCTTTCAGACTGTGGGAGGAAACCGGAGCACCCGGAAGAAACCCACACAGACACGGGGAGAATGTGCAGACTTCACACAGACAGTGACCCAAGCCGGGAATCAAACCTGGGTCCCTGGCTCTGTGAGGCACTGTGCCACCGTGCCACCCCGATGACTATTCTGAACCCAAACCTGTGATGTGTTTATTGGTGTTGCCAGCAGCCAGTGTCTTCCTCCACTTGGTCTTCTGCTGGACTGGAACAGTTTCAGATTAAGTGTTATAAAATCAAACAAGGCTCCTGGCAGCGTCTGATTGTAAACTTTCTATTTGTTATAGAATTGGAGACCTCCTTTAACCAACATAACGCCTTTGACGTGTGCAATTTATACGGCGGACCAGATGACGAAGTGCCCCGGAAAATCAAGAAGAAATCCAAGTGAGTTTTGATAACCGTAACAGGTCCTGCTTGTGTGTTTTGGGTCTGTCATTAATATTCTCTTGAGCGTTGGAGACTTTATTAATAGAGCTACAGTGTACAATAGCCAGGTAGTTATGTTAAACTTGATTAACACCATTGTTTGGCCTCAGCTGGAATATTGTGTCCGGTTCTGAATAGGAAGAATGTGAAGACATTTGAGAGAGTACAGGAAAGACTCACGAGTGGTTCCGGGGCAGCACAGTGGTTAGCACTGCTGCCTCAACTCGCCAGGGACCCGGGTTCAATTTCAACCTCGGGCCACTGACTGTGCAGGGTTTGCACATTCTCCCCGTGTCTGCGTGGGTTTCCTCCGGGTGCTCCAGTTTCCTCCCACAGTCCAAAGATGTGTGAGTTAGGTTGAGTGGCCATGATAAATTAACCCTAGTGTCAGCGGGATTAGCAGGGTAGATATGGGGGTTACGGGAGTGGGGCATGGGTGGGATTGTGGTCAGTGCAGACTCGATGGGCCGAGTGGCCCCCTTCATCTCTCTAATTCTATGAACTTTAGCTGCGTAGATAGATTGGAGATGTCTGGACTGATTTCCTTAGAGAAGGAAAGGTTGAGAGGAGGTTTGATATTGGTATTCAAAATAATGAGGGGTCTGGATAGGATAGATAGGGGAAAACCCTTCCTGTTGGTGGATGGATCGAACAGCAGAGGGCACAGCAGATTCTGTGTGAGTGCAACAGTGCTGGTTACAGCTGTAAGCACACAGAGTATCTTGTGGTTCAGTGTGATACAGTATTGCTCAGCATTTGATAAAGTGGCAGTTTAATCCTGAGCTGTGGCCATCTAAAATCCCTGTGATCAAACTAATTGTGTATAATCGGAAAAAGGACTTCCATCGTTTAGAAAATGCTGTATTTCACGTACAGGTGAATTAATTCCCTCATTCTTTGTTCAGTTTTTGCTTCAGAAACCAGGAGCACTGATGTGGGCTGATTTACTTTGATGTTCCCTCACCTTTTTGATTTTGATTTGATTTATTATTGTCACATGTATTAGCACAGTGAAAAGTATTGTTTCTTGCGCGCTGTACATAAGAACATAAGAAATAGGAGCAGGAGTAGGCCATCTGGCCCTTCGAGCCTGCCCCGCCATTCAACAAGATCATGGCTGATCTGAAGCGAATCAGTTCCACTTACCCACCTGCTCCCCATATCCCCTAATTCCCTTATCGATCAGAAAACTATCTACCCGTGATTTAAACATATTCAACGAGGAAGCCTCCACCACTTCAATGGGCAGAGAATTCCAGAGATTCACTACCCTCTGAGAGAAGAAGTTCCCCCTCAACTCTGTTCTGAACAGGCCCCCCCTTATTTTGAGGCTGTGCCCTCTAGTTCTGGTTTCCCTTCTAAGTGGAAAGAATCTCTCCACCTCTACCCTATCCAGCCCCTTCATTATCTTATATGTCTCTATAAGATCACCCCTCATCCTTCTAAACTCCAACGAGTACAGACCCAATCTGTTTAATCTCTCCTCATAAGCTACACCCCTCATCTCCGGTATCAACCTGGTGAACCTTCTCTGCACTCCCTCCAAGGCCAATATATCCTTTCGCAAATAAGGGGACCAAAACTGCACACAGTTGCGGCCTCACCAGTGCCTTGTACAGTTGCAGCAAGACCTCCCTGCTTTTATATTCTATCCCCCTCGCGATAAAGGCCAACATTCCATTCGCCTTCTTGATCACCTGCTGCACCTGCAGACTGAGTTTTTGCGATTCGTGCACAAGGACCCCCAGGTCCCTCTGCACAGTCGCACGATGTAATTTTTCTCCATTTAAATAATATTCTAATTTACTATTATTTCTTCCAAAGTGGATAACCTCACATTTGCAAACGTTATATTCCATCTGCCAGATCCTCGCCCACTTGCTCAGCCTATCCAAATCTCTCTGCAGACTTTCCGCGTCCTCCACGCAATTCGCTTTCCCACTCACCTTCGTGTCATCAGCAAACTTGAATACCCTAGATTCAGTCCCCTCCTCCAGATCATCTATGTAAATGAATACAGACAAAGCATACTGTTCATAGAGAAGGAAAGGAGAGAGTGCAGAATGTAGTGTTACAGTCATAGCTAGGGTGTAGAGAAAGATCAACTTAGTGCGAGGTAGGTCCATTCAAACGTCTGACGGCAGCAGGGAAGAGGCTGTTCTTGAGTCGGTTGGTACGTGACCTCAGACTTTTGTATCTTTTTCCCGATGGAACAAGGTTGAAGAGAGAATGTCCGGGGTGCGTGGGGTCCTTAATTATGCTGGCTGCTTTGCCGAGGCAGCGGAAAGTGTAGACAGAGTCAATGGATGGGAGGCTGGTTTGCGAGATGGATTGTAGTTCCTTGCAGTCCTGGGGAGCAGGAGCCATACCAAGCTGTGATACAACCAGAAAGAATGCTTTCTGTGGTGCATCTGTAAACGTTAGTGAGAGTCATCGCTGACATGCCTTTTCTTGACAAACTAATGATTGTCAAAGAAACTGGTGTCTGGTTTCTTATTTTTAAGCTCCAATCACAGACCTGCAGCTCTCAGCTCCTGTATAAAACCTGCCTGCTCCACTTTCTTCTATAAGTTTAATCTGGTCACAGGTAACAGTGTGCAGTATCCCAGGCCCGTCAACCAAACCAACAACCTGCTGTCTTCTGCGTGTGGCCTGATCAGACACCTCGGGCAGTGTCCATGCGCAGCAGGTCGTGCTTGGCACAGTGGGTATTGGTTGGCCCTCTGGCATGAGATGACATTCCTTAATATCCCAGGACATCCAGACCTCCCTAGTCTTACTGCAAATCTACCAATGACTGCAGCCTCTTTATCTCTCTTTAAAAAATGCATGATTGCTCCTTTAAACATGCACATTCCCACAATGCTTTTCTTGAAGGGAAAAAAAATCTCAAACTTGAGTTTATGAAATGTTGCTGGAGAAACACTGGTTAGCACGTCTGCCTCACAGCTCCAGGGACTCGGGTTCGATTCTCGGCTGGGTCACTGTCTGTGCGGTGTCTGCACGTTCTCCCCGTGTCTGCGTGGTTTTCCTCTGGGTGCTCCGGTTTCCTCCCACACTCCAAAGATGTGCGATTTAGGTGGATTGGCCACGGTAAATTGCCCCTCAGTGTCTGGGATGTGTAGGTTAGAGGGTTTAGTGGGGTAAATATGTGGGGTTGCGGGGATGGGGCCTGGGTGGGATTGTTGTCGGTGCAGACTCGGTGGGCTGAATGGCCTCTTTCTGCACTGTGGGGATTCTATGGGCCTGATTTTACCAAAACTACGCGCCTGTTTTTGGGTGCGAAATCGCGGTAAAGTTGGGCGTCGGGTCTATACCGCGATCTGCACCCGATTCCGAGCAGATCGCGGCTTTACCGACACCCGATTCGGGCGCGGGTCCGGCCCGCGCCCGAATCGGGCGGCCCGACGATTTAAATGTATTTGCATGCATTTAAATCGACTTAATGAACCGCGCGCCCAACTCTACCGCCAAATCCCACTTTACCGTCTTCTGGCCCGATCCGCGTCCGCGCTGTTACCGACCTGCAAAATAAAAGTCTGAAGTCGCCGCTGCAGCTTCCGAAGAGCGGGGTCAGAGACTGCAACGGCTCCCTGACCCAGGTCATCCTCTGGTCGGGGCGGGAGGGGGGTGGGAGGTGAAGAGGGGTTGTGAGGTCTCATCCTCTGGTCGGGGGGGTTCCGCTGCCTGTCTGCGGCCGATCCCTCCTGGCACCATCACTGCTACACTACCAGCCACAGATTACTCTTCCCTGCAGGTGTGAGAGAGCGGGAGAGATGGCTGTGGCTGGTAGTGAACCAGTGATGGTGCCAGGAGGGATCGGCCGCAGACACGCAGCGGAACCCCCCCCAACCAGAGGATGATGCGTCACACCCCCTGCCCCCCCCCCCCCCCCCCCCCCCCGCCCCCATGGGGATGATACATCACACCCACCCCCCAGGGGATGATCGGTCACACCCCCTCCCTCCCACCCGCCCACCCCCCGACCGGAGGATGATCGTCAGAGAGCCGCTCTCTCCACTTTCTGCTTTTTGCTTCGCGCCCGGGCGCGCTGTCAGATTTTTTTTCGAACTGCGCATGCGCAGTTCAGAGCTCCGATTGGTCCGCCAGTGCTAAGCCCCGCCCACAGCACGGATCGGGCCGGAGCCGGCAAAACGCGTATGGGCGCGCTGGAAAGAGGATTCCAGGCGCGGATTTATTTGACGCCCAGATCCGGCACTTAGACTCAAAATGGTAAAATTCCCCCTTATGATTCTATGAAATGAATTAAAATGGATAGCATCAGCTCAAGATTTAGCAACAGCAGGTGTGGCTAGCGGCCTTCTGTGCTGCAATGTCTGTTATCTCAAAACTAGCTTCCTTTTGTTTAATCTGTTTTATGGGCGGCACAGTGGCGCTGTGGTTAGTACAGCTGCCTCACAGCTCCAGAGACCTCTGTTCGATTCCCAGCTTGGGTCACTGTCTGTGTGGAGTCTGCACGTTCTCCCCATGTCTGCATGAGTTTCCTCCGGGTGCTCCGGTTTCATCCCACAGTCCGAAAGATGTGCAGGTTAGATGAATTGGCCATGTTAAATTCTTCCTCAGTGTACCCAAACAGGCGCCGGAGTGTGGCGACTAGGGGATTTTCACAGTAACTTCATTGCAGTGTGAATGCAAGCCTACTTGTGACTAATAAATTAACTTTAAACTTTATTTTAACTTTAGAAAGTTTGTCAGGATCCGAATCTCTCTTCCTCAGCTCAGCGGTTCTCTAAAACACCTTTGAAGTAACATTTAGTCCAGTAGCAACATTTTGAACCAGTGTCATTTCTGAAGATCAGCAATGATCGGATGGAATGGCAGAGCAGACTCAAGGGGCCGCATGGCCTGTCACTCCTATTTCTTGTTACATGATGTTGTGAAGTTAGTGTTTGTAAAATTATTTTAAAAAGTGGTAAAAATGCTAAGAGTTGTAAAACTGTTTAAAAGGTGGTTCTGTTTTTTCTGCACTTAAGAGCTTTTTAAAAAATGTGTATAATTTTTAGTCACACTCAAAATGCAATCAGGTTTGTCGTCTCCCAGGGCCTTCTATCTTCTTTGCTGATTTCTTCTGCCTTCACTATTGTAATCAGTCCTTGGAGGCAGAAATCCCTTCACGAGAATCCCTTTATTTACAAGTCTGACAACCGCATACAGAGTGCTATCAGTTAGCAGCCTACACTAGGAGCCCCAGAGGAACTGACACTCCTGGTTAAATACAAAACAAGAGGCTCCCTGATTGGTCCATCAAGTTGGCCCTTAATCAAGGAGTTCATATTCATTACAACTATCTTCTTTTGGTACCTTTACGATTGAGATGAGGCTTTTTCTTAAGACATAAATGTAGCTGTCACACTGGCAAAGAGCTGTCTGTGTGTCTCTCTCTCTGTGGCAGTCACTGGCAGGCTGGCTTCTCGCAGTTTGGAGCTGGGGGCTGTTTTATACCCCTGATGACATACCAAAATTCGATTGGTTTTTGGTAGGATTGGTTTACAGGTTATCAAAACATCAAATTCGAATCTGATAGGCTGCTGCTATTCAAATGCCTATTTCAAATTGATTGGTTAAAAAAAATTTTAAAACCTCTCGTCTTGGTAGCACCCCTGCCGAGCCTCGCTATACAATTGTTTCACTCTGTGCTCTCTGTGTACTTGCATATATACCTGCAATGTTTTTTTTTAACTTTTAAGTACTGAAGAAACAGACAAGTTTATAACTCTTAGCATTTTTAAAAATAGTTTTACACACACTAACTTCACACCAATGGTCCTCCATCGAGAAGTATAACAACACCAGGTTAAAGTCCAACAGGTTTATTTGGTAGCAAAAGCCACACAAGCTTTCGGAGCTGCAAGCCCCTTCTTCAGGTGTGTGGGAATTCTGTTCACAAACAGAGCATATAAAGACACAGACTCAATTTACATGAATAATGGTTGGAATGCGAATACTTACAACTAATCAAGTCTTTAAGAAACAAAACAACGTGAGTGGAGAGAGCATCAAGACAGGCTAAAAAGATGTGTATTGTCTCCAGACGAGACACAGTTCCAATGATGGTCTACCCAGATAGCCTGACCTCAATGTCCTGTTTTCCCTTCAATCAGGCTATTCCACCATGGAGAGCTTCACTGCCAAGCCCACGTTGTTGTTTCTGCAACAACCACCCATGTACTTTCCAACAGGAGGTCACTGAGCAAAAGCAGGAACAGTGGCGGCTTGGAGTGGGGCTGCTGCGCCTCTTGTGGTGATGGTCCGGCCTCTGAGTAAGAAGGCCGTGGGTTCAAACCCCGTTCCAGAAACCTGAGCGCATAATCTAGGCTGACACTTGACTGCCCAGTTCTCCCCCCATCCTGCGCACGTGAGTGCAGCTGCCGAGCTGAGATAAGATCGGCAACTAGTGCAGACCAGAGGTGGGCCATTATTTTCTGATCAAAAACAGAAAATGCTGGAAAATCTCAGCAGGTCTGACAGCATCTGTGGGGAGAGAATAGAGCCAACGTTTCAAGTCTGGATGACCCTTCATCAGGGGTCACAGTCTGAGGATTCGGGATAGACCATTTAGCACCGAGATGAGGAGACATTTCTTCACCCAAAGAGTGGTGAGCCTGTGGAATTCATTACCGCAGGAAGTAGTTGATGCCAAAACATTGAATGTATTCAAGAGGTGGCTGGACTTGGGGTGAATGGGATCAAAGGTTCTGGGGAGAAAGCAGGATTAGGCTATTGAATCGGATGATCAGCCATGATGGTGATGAATGGCGGAGCAGGCTTGAAGGGCTGAATGGCCTCCTCCTGCTCCTATCTTCTATGTTTCTATGTATCTAGACTCGAAACGTTGGTTCTACTCTGTCTCTCCACAGATGCTGTCAGACCTGCTGAGATTTTCCAGCATTTTTCTGTTTTTGTTTCAGATTCCAGCATCTGCAGTAATTTGCATTTAACTTGCTGATCAATGTTGCTTGGCTCTTTGTTAATCAATTCATTTAATCTCACAAGCGATCGAGAAGTTGAAAACCTTCCTGTGATCTTCCCCTGTAAGTTTCCTGAATAAAATGGGCACGCTCAGAGAATGGTTGTAACACCGCTTTTGTTTCAAAAAAAAACCAGGAGAACTCGGCATGCAGATCACAGCAATGAGCTTGAGGTGGAGGAAGAGGACATTATCGGCGATGGGCAGGCTCCCCGACCCCACGGCTCTGTTTTCTCCATATCGGCCGGCTCCAGCCAGCCTGTGGACAAATTGTTTCTCGAACGAAGCCGTAAGTAATTGTACTGGTTCTCAGTCGCAGTGTTGGTTTTCAAGGCGAGCGGGTTGGCCAGGGGGGGTTTGCTGGGGGAGTTTAAGGAATCAGAAGGGACTAAACGCTCATGATATTCCATTGTATTTAAACACAGAAACAGACCATTCCATCTGACTGGTCCATATTCTTTATGCTCTACAGAAACCTCCTCCTCCTCTTTCTCTCACTGGGTAATCTTACATAGGGTGGCACGGTGGGCACAGTGGTTAGCTCTACTGTCTCACAGCGCCAGGGACCCGGGTTCAATTCCCGGCTCGGGTCACTGTCTGTGTGGAGTCTGCACGTTCTCCCCGTGTCTGCGTGGGTTTCCTCCGGGTGCTCCGGTTCCCTCCCACATTCTGAAAGATGTGCTGGTTAGGGTGTATTGGCCGTGCTAAATTGTCCCTCAGTGTACCCAAACAGGCGCCGGAGTGTGGCGACTAGGAGATTTTCAGAATAACTTCATTGCATTGTTAATGTAAGCTTACTTGTGACACTAATAAATAAACTTTTAGTTTTCAAACTTTTGTATCCCTTTCTCCTCCATGTATATGCTACCTTGTATTAAGTTGTTCTTTCTCTACACCCTAGCTATGACTGTAACACTACATTCTGCACTCTCTCCTTTCCTTCTGTATGAACAGTATGCTTTGTCTGTAAAACGTGCAAGAAACAATACTTTTCACTGTACACTTACACGTGAATGAAATCAAATCAAAATCAACCTATCCCTTGAATGGATCTGTGCATTTCCTCTGAACCACTCCTCATGATAGCAA